>NW_021703766.1:7444206-7909206 GCF_005190385.1 Monodon monoceros | reverse complement strand
GGTTACTAATGTTACCAAGGGAGCTGTCATCAAGAGGTTGAAATGAGTCGTAGTTATTCATCCACAGCCGAGACGTTCAAAGCACCGCTTGTGTGCACAGCAATTTCATGACATCTCATTCCCCCCACACAGGTAAGAAATCCAGATGGGTTGAGCTGGCTGGGTCATCTGTTTTCTGGAGTGATACCTGCCAGGCAACCGGAGCTGGAGGGTCACTTTCAAGGTGGTACCTTCACTCACAAGCCTGGAGCCTGGGCTGGGAAGGCTGGCGGTGATACTGGCTGCTGGCTTGGAGTTCATCTGGGGCTGGTCAACACGCCACCTGCACGTGGTCTCTCCTTGGGGCTTACACCTGGGTTCCCAGAGGGAGCATCCCCAGGGTGAGCATTCTAAGAGGTCTGGGCTGAAGCTGCAAGACTTTACGTCCTGGCCCTGGATGTCCCTGAACATCACTTCTGTCACCCTCTACTGGTTAAGCACGTCACCAAGACCAATCAGATTCAAAGGGAGGGAAGAAGACCCTGCCTCCTCAATGGGAGGAATAGCAAAATTTACAGTCGTCTTTAATCGACCCCACCAAACACACCCAAGTGTGCTTAGGAAAAAGGTCACCAAATCAAAGGAGCAAAGAACATGACCCTAAAGTCCCGTGAACCAGACCCCACGTAAGCTCCAAGCTTCTAGTCAGCCTATAAACACTTAGCTGCTTTAGCAATGGCACGAAAACATAACTGGAAGGTTTATTCAAAAAGTTTCCGGAGGATTAAACCCAAGAGATAGGAAGGCCCCAAACATCCTGGGTTATTTGGAGGCAGAATTTCACCCCAAACAACCATAGTATTTTCTCTCTTTTGCCCCAAATCATTGGTTGGAGGAAAAAGGGATGATTGTGATGCTAACCTGCCCAGCATCTACCCACCCAGCAAGGGACAGAGACGGGCTTTGCAGGAGCCATTAACAGGCAGCTAAACAAGAAGATTCCAACCATGATGTAGGCCATGAATGCAGAACACACTGACATCCTGCTCTGGAATCCTTAAGAGGAATTTAGGACTAAGAATACACAGGAAAACATCAGAAGACGTTGCCGTGTGGCCAAGCACTACAAAGCTCCCAGACGTCCTTAAAATGCAGCCTGAGGAAATAAGGACATGTTCAAATCCCCTACCAGGGCTGAGCCTGGCAAATCGAAACACCTGGGGTCTCCAGGCCCCTGCAGCATCGCCGGTTAAGAGGCCCACTCGGCAACTTCTGGTTCATGGTCCTCAAATCCTAGAAGAATTTACTCCGAGTGAACAAACACCACTAAAAATACACCAGGCCCAGGGCCTTGCCTCCTCTGAGCAGTGCAGGAGGGTGGAGCACCCTGGGAGCGTCAAGTAGCCCCCGTGTGCCGACTCGGCCCTCAATGATGGGCCGAGGCCTTGGAGCCCAGGAGGTCTGCTCTCACCCACCACCCCGGCAGTGAAAGAAGGGATGCTGGGTCAGCATATAAGCAGGAGAGAGGGGGAGGGGGCTAAAAAGCCATGCCCTGGAAACATAAAGTCAGATTCGAGGTGACATGTGGGCCACAGGGAAAGCTCCAGTCTTGGCCGAAGCACTGGCACCAAGCTGACAGGTTGAAAGACTGAACGATGTTGACACTTGGCGAGTCTCCTCTTCCCTCTTGACCTGCACGCCCTGCACCCCCTTCTCCCCGCGACCACACCCCTCTCCAGGCCCGTTCCTCAGACTTGCAGGGCTTTGAAGTAAAACTAACAACATCCACAAAACGCAGACAGCAGTTTGCAGCCCCATCTCGGGATCCAATGGTATCAAACAACAGGACAAGGCAGTGATTTTCTTTCCCTCTTTGCTCATTAGCCTGAATCCGTATGATCCCCAGTGTTTTCTACCACTAATCACTGGAGGAAAAGATGAATCCAATGATTCAATGATCAACCCAGGAAGGTTTCCTCTTACCATCTTATTCTCTCTCCCCCTCCCTCCCCTTCCTTCCTTCAAAAGGCCTCACTATGATCTTGTGACTCGTGCACGTTGATTTATCAAGAGCCCTTCTCAGCATTAACTCAGCTCTGTATCTCAAGTCAGGCCCTTCCAGGCAGCAGCAGTACCTGGGCGCTGGAACAGAACCCATGGTTCTGCCCTGCATCCCCCTCCTGGGGCCAAGGCTCTCCCCAGGTATGGGGAGAACAGAGACTTTCCCAGGAAAGGCAAGAACCTAACAACAGACACAAGAGGGAAAAAAGAAAAAAAAAACAAACACAAAAAAACCACCTTGAAAAGCCCATGATTTCAAAAAGGAAGTTTATCTCTATGTCAGTTTAGGGCAGTTTTGCTTGACTTAACAGATAGGACAGAAAAGCACAGGTTCTAAAGTCATGTGGGACTGTGTTTATATCCTATATTTGCCACTTACAAGAGTGAACCTAAGCCAGTTACTTAACCTGTAAGATGGAGATCACAGTAATTACATTCTGAGGCTGATGAGGGATTAAATGAACTAGCATGTGGACAAGCCCCTAACACAGTGATTGATACACAGGTGGGGCTCCATAAACTTTGGTTTCCATGACTAGTAATTTACACCCAAAGAAGTACCATCATATAATCTATACCACTCTATCTCTCCAAAACGATCACAGCCAGGCAGCAAGTTCCCCTGCAACCTCGTTTATTCAATCACTTAATCGTCCCTTCATTTCTTCATCCCCGCCTTCATGTGTCAGTATTTACTGAATGCCTACTCCATGCCACGTCTCACTAAGAGAGGGCAACAGAGATATCAATAAGAACAAATGCTTGTTTTGTTCTTCTCGGGGAATCTGGATCTTCCGACAACGGGGAGCTGAAACGTGAGTGGGTTTTCCTATGACCTCATTCTTCCTTTATTATCATTGGCAGCATTTGCTACGTTCTAATCATTACCTAACGCAGTTCTATAGTGTTTCACAGCCCATAATCTACTTTCACATTTTCAAAACAGCACAGCAAGCCAGAGATTAAAGGACCAACAAAGGGTGTATCACAAGCTCATCTTGCTTTGTTTCTGACCAGTGACCTAAACTGGGGGCAGGACAATGGGGGCACCGGGGGAGTGTGGAGAGGCATTCTCTCTGCTGACAGTAGAGCGGAGCTTGGTGTGTTTTCTGAGAAGTGCATCTGGGACTATTTTGAACAGCAGGTTTCATACGTTGCTGCCTTTCTCAGCCAGGCCCATGGATTCAGCCACCCGGGTTGTGCACTGCACAACTCCAGGGGGCCCCATTACATGGATGATGGTGTAACTGACAGCCCTTGACGTTGTACAGTGCACGGCCTGTACAGCTGTACAGAGCAGCCGTGCCACCCCTAATCCCTAGTGGATATGAACACAGTTTGACTGTAAACTGCTGGGCCATATTGCATCTTGCTGAACAGAATTGATGTCAGACGCTGCTTAGTCTGATTTTCTTCCATCAGTTAACCTCTCCATGTTTCAGATTCTTCATCTGTAAAGAGCTAGATAAGTTCAGAGGGCTTCTGGGGGAATTACTGAGAGAACGGCTGCCAGCTGCTTCCCCCTGGGCCCGGACACACGCAATGCCCGCTCCCTGAAAGTCTCCGCTAAGCCAAGGCAAGCTGAGAAAAAGAAAAAACCCGCTCTTTGCACCGAAACCTGGCTCCACTCCTTCTGAGCTGTGTAACGTGTGCGTCCTTGGTTTTCCTCTCTGTAAAATGTCCCTAATTAGGCTTCCTCAGGGATTTTTGTGAGGCCTCAATATACGTGTCTTTGGGACACAGGACACTGTGTTAAATCCTAGTTTCTTCTTACTCTTGCCCTCCCTGACAGCAGAAGTCAGGGGTTAGCACAGCTATTTGAGTCGTGTTCAAAGCTCAGGGCAGGTTAACCAACATTTATTAAGGCTCTGCTGTCTTTTTTTTTTGCAGTACGCAGGCCTCTCACTGTTGTGGCCTCTCCCGTTGCAGAGCACAGGCTCCGGACACGCAGGCTCAGCGGCCATGGCTCACGGGCCCAGCCGCTCCGCGGCATGTGGGATCCTCCTGGACCGGGGCACGAACCCGTGTCCCCTGCATCAGCAGGCGGACTCTCAACCACTGCACCACCAGGGAAGCCCTCTGCTGTCTTTTAATTTTTGTAATGGGCTCTGTGGATGGGAAAACTTTTATCTGTTAAGACCTGTACTCCCTCAAATCATTCAGTGAAAAACTCAATTTTCTTTTTATTTTTTTCCAATGCATTGTATTTCCAATTAATAAAAATTCATTGCCAGCAAATGACAGAAGTAAAACAATGAAACACAAGCTATAAGGTCAAGTTTTTGTTTTTTTTTTTTTACTATTGGATTCCATAAACATAACATGACAGTGTTAAATTGCTATAAAAGTTTCTAAAGGCGAACTCGATTTCTGTGCTTTTCTCACCACGGATGGTAACCAGCACTGGACCACGAACCACACGTTTGGTAAATATGATCAAAAGCAGCGGCTGGCAAGTGTGTGTCTGTTGTGTACATCTGTGTGGAAGAGTGGACCTTACTATTTTTACCTGGGCCTGTGACACGCTTTAATTTTTACATCACTTCTCGCTTTCTCTCCCAGGTTCTAAGACCCATGGCAGAGACTATATATGCCATCACCAGCCTGGGATAAATTTTTATTAAGTAGCCACCATTAAACACACTGAATGTCTGGGTGTAACGTGGGCATTTGAAAAAATAACTCATCCCCAAATATTGCCCCTCCCACCCCACTTTCTCCTATCAGGGCTTTATCCCTGTAGTTGATCGGTATCAAATCCTGCAAAATGATCAAAGGCCCACTCCCACTTCTATACACTACCAAGCCCCTACACACATTCAAAGCCACGTGTGACTCCGCTATTCCTAGAAGTTCAGGTTGGCCACAAGAAAAGAGCTAGAAGTTAGCGGAGTTCAGAGCAAAGGTTGTCTCATAAAAATGAGACCCTCCACCCCAGTCAGGAGTGTTTCTTTCAAAAAGAAATAACTGTAATCTTCTTCTAAGATGATAAAAAAAAAAAATCTACCTCTTTCTGAAAGGAAGCCAGTCACTGCTTTTAATAAACTCTTTGGCTACAAAGATGAAACAGGCAGACAACAACAACAAAGAAGATAACATTAACATAATTTTATGTAATTGGATAGAGGCGTAATATTTATTTTAATATTACAGAGGAAATATCCCACAATGCAGACCCTGGATTAATTCTTTATATCTTTGGACTGCACTTATCAAATAAAATCGTACTTATGGAAAAAGCAAACACATAAATCTTGCCCCATTGTCAGCTGGCAACTCCCAGCGAGGACTAATTGTATTATATATCTTCTGCAGCCATGCCTAGTGGTTGCCAGGTCCAAATGCATTATTATTTATAACATGAACAAATGCAATTTTCTTCTTGGAATGTGAGTTTGGAATTCCATGAAGGCCTAAAACGCGCCCCTCTTCTATCCTGGCGGGAAAAGTAAGACCCCAATGAGTAGAATCTGTTGTAGAATTCTCTCACGAAGATAAAAATCTGTTTCCCCTGGGAGACATCAAATCAAATCTACAAGGAGAGGCCTCTGAAGGGCCATTATGATGGAGGTGAAGCTCTTCTAATTCTCCTCTTTGAAATGCCCCTTTACCACAAGAGGAAGCTTTGCTATGGATTTGCCAGAATCTGAGACAGTATTTAGCTCTGCTTTTTTGTGGTCAGGGTCCCTGCATGCTCGGTGCCCCATTATATGCAAGGCCCCGTCTCATCCTTCCTCTGGCTGTCCTCTTTCCCTCTCCTTCTGTCCTTTCTGTAGGGCCAGGCTAACTCCCATCTGGAGGCTGACTGGTGGCCAGCTTGCCCTTCCCTGTCCACTTGTCGACCAGACCTAGGACTTCTGCTCAGCTGCAGGCTGGATCAAGTGGATTTCTTTCTTGCTCTGTTGACATCCTCCCAGGACTGGTGGATGTGTTACATTGGTCCGGAACATGTTAAAGCCTAACCATGTCAGTAAAATGGATTTCTGCCTGCTCCCCCCTCACACTTCCCTACACTGAGGTCTGGGAACAAATGTCAGTTACTGTGATTTGGGGTTTCTCTGTCATAATTTTATATAAATATATATATCTCCCTTAGAAAATTCACAGGGAGTCTAGGTAGACAAACAAAGCAGAATGTGGTCAACCCTGACTTCCTGCCAAAAGGACACTTAATAACAATGAAAACAACACAGAGTAACTCCTCTGCTCTGGTTCGACTGAATACACTTTGAAAAGCTCGTATGCACTAAATGCTAGGTTAGGGAGTTTTCACAGACTGTATCCTGTAACCATGACAGCCACTCTGTGATGCATAAACTTCACCCCATCCCTTCCTGAGCATAAGGAAGACAAGACTCAGAAAGTTTGACAGCTACTCACACAACTGGGACTTGCAACCCGGCTTCCCTATTCCATTCCCAAGACACTTTCCCTGATACCACAGTTCCATTTCCTGGGAAGAGAGGACCTGGGTAGGATAGACAGTGAGTCCAGAGCAGGGATTTGTTCCTCCACCATCAAGAACTGGGTGAAAACCAAAGAAATCAACACAATCCTGCCCCGAGTTCTATCCACGAAGTAGGAATTCTCCAATGGAGCATTCTGCTGGAGGAGAATCATTTCCAGTCTTTCCTGCATGAACCCAATTAAAATCTCATCACACACAAAAGGAAATCAAAGGCACAGTCAGAGAAAGAGATGTGTGCCATGCTCCCAGAAGAAAGCCAGCTGGTTGGTTCTCTCCACCAACATGTCTGCCCACACTTCTCCAAGAATGTGTCATTTGTCTTCTCTGATCCCACCAAAATGTCCTTCCTGGCCCCTGAAATTAGGGACTTCTCTAGAAAAAATACATTTATAAACATATTGAAATGTGTCTTGAATGCCTGCCCAAGGAGGGGTTTGTTGTTTGTTTCCAGCAGGCAATGGAGATCCAGCCAAAGGTTTGGGAGAAAGTTAAACATGTTTCTGTTGGCTTACCACAGTCTACTTCCTGGACGTGGCCTGGCCCATGAAGCAATGGTACATTCTTTGGGTGAAATTCACAGGCCATGTCTGCAACGTTTTGGAGGACTCTGGCAGAAAGAACCAAAGGATAACTATTGCTGGCATAAGTGTAGTAGGATATAGGACTCCATATCAAGTCTAAAGTGATGAAACCTTCAAGGATTACAGGGCTGCAAAATTCAGAGAGCTTCCCAGATAAGCCAGACTGATTTCCACAGAACTGAAAAGTACCTTGGACCTTGCTCCCTTCCATTCACAAAAATGCAGCTATCAGTGAATGAGCTCACCACCCAGTGTAAATGTAAACTCCTTGCCACATTAAGCTAAGTCATCACTGAACTCAGTTCTCTCCTTTGAACCCCGGGGAATATTAACGTATTCTCCTGGCCCAAGGAGGCACATACAGAGGTGTCCCTGACCCTGTGAGGAGGATGGGAACTCCCATTCACTGGCCAATGACACTGGCTGGGTTGGTGATATGCAAAGAGAAATGGTCAGAATCCTGTAGAGAGAATCACGATTTGTGGGTTCCAGTGCAAAATCAAAGTGGAGGACCTCTTGTTCAAAGATTATCAGGAACTTTTAAGGCATTAAACCAAGTGCAGGGACCTTCTAAGCATGGGGATCTGCACAACTGCCCAGGTCACGGGCCCATGTAGCTGGCCCTGCCAAGAGTCATCAACGATCCATTGTCATGGATTTCTGAAAATGATCTAAACTGAGGACATACCACAAAAATATATGTTCTTTATGCTCGGCTGGCTTCTGGTGATCCTGCCTGGTTTGGAAGAGCCACTAGGATGACTTTTGTCCCTCTGACCTAAGGAGCAAACTGCAGCAGGTCTCCATAGACCCCACATCTTGGCCCCAGAGGTCTTCCTTTCTGAGATTATAAGGAAAAAAGGAGTGATGAGTATAAGGTAATTACTACAACAAAAGGAAGGGAGAATATATCGTTGAGGCTTAGAAGGAATTGGCCTAAACTCCTGCATCTAGCAGGGTGAGTGGGCAGTGAGTGAGGCACACAGAATTTCATCACTGCACTATACCATAGAGATACAGAGAGATGAGCAGGGCAAAGAAAATGATTTTTAAAAAGAGGACAAGACAAGGAATTAAAAACAACTAGGACACCCACAAGCCACACCTAAATTCCACCCACACATGTCTGCAGCACAATTTAACCAGCACAGAGCTATAGCAAGGATCCAATTCTTAGGGAAAAAGAAGTATGAGAGAAGTTCTAAGACTGAGACCCTTAAGCCTATTTTTTCCCTGTGAACTTGGAAAAGACAACCATTTTTCTACTTTAGTGGCAGATACGTGCCAGGGCTGAAGAATCAAATGCTTTAGCCTATTTATATTTTTACTGTGTGTATTTTACATAAGTGCATGGTAGACTTTAGTTAATAAAAATGGTCATTATAATGAGGCTCCAGTAACTGTCTCTGAACCTTTAGCACCGAACAGAACCAGAATATATAGATACGGACACATTCAAGATTAATAAAAAAATACCCAGAGCACACAAGACACAAACAGAAGTGGAAAATATTAAAATATTAGGGGAACAAAAAGATGAGGGATTCAAGCCAGTGGGCCAAAAATTAAGTCAAAGCCCTTCTTTCTTCTTTGGAGGCCAGGTGGCAAAGGCAATATTTTTCCAGTGGGTTTTCTCAACTATCCCCTTAATTTCGCTTCTAAACTCAGATGTGCTGACATATTCCTGTCTCATGTCCCAAGAGGGACATTTAACTAAGGTATCACCCATTCAATTTCAAGCAGGTGCTGAGTATGATCGCTTCTGCATTTGTTTGAGAATAACATCTCACCCCTTGATTCTTAAAGGGTTTGGGGGTGGAGGTTGTATTGCAGGAACTTTCCCACCCCCCCAAAAAGTATACTTTGACATTTAACCAAATTAACAAACATTAATTGCACATAAAATCCACTTCACCGAACTGCTATGATCCATTTAACCCTATGGACAAATCCACCCGAGAGTTACGGGAGGAGAAGCAGAGTTGGCAATTCTCAAACATTCAGACACTCAGCTGCCTACACCCTAGCTCCTTCGAGGTCAGAGAAAGCTATGTTGCAGAAAAAGAACGTGAGTCCAAATTAGCAATTTGGCAGGATTCTTCAAAAGGAAAAATGTAACCTTAGGACTTTCCCAGTGCTCTCAATTCAGTCTGCCAGGACCTGTGGATGGATTGTAGACTTATTTGTACCCAGGGCAAAGGAGGTCGCTCCCCACAGCGTCCCCTTTCCTTAGCATATATATAAAAACTAAGGAATTTTTTCCATCTTCAATTTTTTTTTGCGGGGGGAGGGGCACATGCCTCTCTCTGGCTAATTGCTGATTTTCTCTTAGCCCAAGGCTATGACACTTTCTGTCACATCACTTTTCTCGCCAGCAATCCCTCATCACATAAATCATCTCTCCCTACCGTCTTCTCCAAGATGTGAGGGAACTGTCAGGATCCATCTCTAATTTGTCTCCCCTTCGAGACTGTGATTCTTGGAAACAGGTGACCTACAACCACAGCTTTGTTCTATCTTCCAGAGGGACAGGCTTTCCATCCCATGAGGGAGTGTATGATCCGTGTCTATTTTATTCACCTTGCTCTTTTCAGGGCTGGACTCCTCATACAGCCATATTAGCTGCTCAACAAAAGCTTAATGCATGAATAATGAGTGGTTAGCTGGCAGGACTTATTATTTATTTCTTCCAAAGATGTCTTCCAAAGCCTAGCGGAGTCCAAAGAAATTATCGATGGCCACCAGACTCATCTTGCACACAGATGTTACCAAAGCATTATGTGCTTGCCTGGATAGTAACGTTCGTTTGTTTTCGTTGTGCACACCCCAAAGTGCTCAAGCAGAATGCAGGTCCACAGAACCCAGGACCTAAGGACCCAGCTTTCAGAAGAGTAGTTGTTGGAGTTCCCTGTCTCACTAACAGCTGCTTCAGAAAAAGCATAGCAGGAAGTGAACAGTCCATCTTGTAAAACATGGAAACAACTGTTAAGTTTTGTCTTACTCCCATTTTTTTCTCCTTTAGAAAGCTTCAAACACTGGGCATGAGGGTTCACATCTCCCACATTTTTTTTTTTGTCAATTTATACTTGTATTTCTAATTATTTTGATTTTATATATTTTGGGTGTATTGCTTTGCCCACTGAGTTGTACAACTATTATATTAAATTCAGATAATTCCTTTGTCTATTCAAAATGAGACTGTGGCTATTACTCGTTAATGCATTTTATTTTAAATTCTACTTTATCTACCTGACATTAATTTTCACCATTTTCCACTCATTTGTGATGCCTGCTATATACCTGTATAACACACACACACACACACAAACACATACACACACAGATTGTGGGGAAATGTTAGTGGAATATGCCTCTCATCTACCTCCAGGATGGGATGTAGGTACACAGCAGACTATCACAAGGGAGTGAAAATTAATTTCAGGTAGACAAGGTAGAATTAAGAATAAAATGTAGTAAAGAGTAACAGCCACAGTCTTGTTTTATATAGACGAAGGAATTATCTAAATTTAATATAATAGGCATGCAGCTCTATGGGCAAATAAAAAGAACTCAAAGTATAAAATCAAAATAATTAGAAACGCAAGTAGATATTGACAAAAAACATAGGGGATGTGAACCTACCACCAATGGCATTGTCTACAGCCATAAATCCTACTTGGAAACAGACCAAGGACACTAACCAACTTCATATCTAACTAATCCCTCAGCAAATAGCTAACTAACTGAAACAACATAAACTAACACTCTTGGAAAGATCAGGAAGATGAAAATTAAAATATTCTAAATCCTACTTAAATTAACATGTAAGATTAACGTTAAAGGTATATAATAATTTTGTACCTTATAGAGAAGACTGTTTTAAATGTCTTTAACATATCTACACAAATTGATCAGCTAAATAAAGTTCCAAAAACACAAGTCCTCCAAACACCATGATTTAATCAGAAGTAATAAGATTACAAATGTAGAGCAAAAGATTAAAGCAAAACTTGCCATTATTTTGAGTAAGTACACCTTTAAATAACTCATGGGTCAGAGAAGATCAAAATTAAAATTTGCACCTATACTTGTAAGTAAATAGGGATTGTGTAATATACAAAATACCAATACATGACAAATAAATCCACATGAGATGGGTTAAATGCTATAGTCAGAAGTAGATTCATAGATTAAATGTTTTATACATTTGTACATATATGAGATAGGTTTAAATATTAGGTACTTGAAAAAAAATTTAACTTTAAATACACGTATATGTATATTATGTTACATATGTCATATGTGTGTGTATATATACATATATATGTTACCTCTTTTCATTTAAACTGAAAAATAAAAGGGAAAATATAAGCAGTGTTTCCATAGTAAATTAAGAAACAGAAAAAGCACACAACTAATCAAAATGCCTAAGAGTTGGTACTTTGGTATGGCAGGGCAGAAAATAAAATGACCTCTGAGAAGTCAAGTAATGGGGAAAAAAAGAAGAAACACGAAAGCACAATGTATGTACAAGAGGCAGGGCAGAGTTTTTGAAAGAGAACACCATATGACATTCAACTAATTAATCTGAAAAATCACGGTGAAATGTTAAAACAGTTTCTAGGAGGCTACCAAAATTGATCCAGTTGCCTAGATCAATAACTATTTATCTGAATAAAATTCTTTTTTAAAGTTTCATACCATCACTTATGTAAATAGCCTTGGGTCCAGAAGATTTAGTAGGCAAGTAATTTCAAAGATTAACTAATTTTCACAATATGTAATCTTATCCAGAATGTTTAAAAGACAATTCCCAATTTGTTTTAAGTCAGAATGATTCTGTAACTCAGTTGAAATGCTTCAAACCACAAACTGCAATTCTCCCTTATACTGGAATATAAATGTAAAAATTCTAAACAATATATTATCAAATTGAATCCCGCAATGTATTTCAATAATACCACAAAGAAGAGCTCAATACCATCATAAAAGTATCATTTAATAATACAGTCTATTAATGGACTGACCCTCTTCAATCTGTCAGAGAAGATTTTTTTTTTTTTACGTCAAAGAAAACCAAAAAGATATGTAATAAAATTAAGCATCAAATGCTGTTGGCATTTTATCTAAATACTTTCTAAATACCATAAACAATATCCACCTGCCGTGGGTTGAATAGTGTCCCCCAAAAAGTTCATGTCCACCCAGAACATCAGAATGTGACCTTATCTGCAAAAAGGGTATTTGCAGATGTAACCAAGGTAAGGATGGATATGAGATCGTACTGGATTAAGGTGGGCCCTATATCCAATGAGAGTGTCCTTATAAGAGAAAAAAGTGCACACACGAACACAGAGAAGAAGGTGATGTGAAGACAGAGGCAGAGATTGGAGTGATAAAGTCTACAGGATGAGGAACCCCAAGGAATGCTTGCAACCAGCAAAAGCTGGAAAGAGGCATGGGGCAGTTTCACTCTCACAGTCCCCAGAAGGAATCAACCCTGCCAACACCTTGATTTGGAACTTCCGGCCTCTGAAACTGTGACAGAATAAATTTCTGTTGTTTTATGCCACCCAATATGTGGCACTTCATTAGGGCAGCCCTAGGAAACAAATACACCATCTTAACCCACAAGCCAACATCACCTTTACACCAAAAGCATCCTCATTAAATTCAGCAACAAGACAATAATTCCTGAAGGATAATAATAACTGAGTGAAGCCTACTGAAGAGAAGGCCCCTCTCGTGTATACAGCAACCTCTGAATCCACTTAAACAGCTTGCGCAATGCCTGAGCTGATGCTTTGCAAACAGGATAGAGAAGGACAATTACCATTGAGGTATTTGATGACTGTCCCTGCATTTATTCCTATGACTATGTGCCTGCAGGTGACAGACATCTGCTTGAATTCTTGAATCCTGCTTTTCCCACTTCTTGTGTAATCCTGCACAAGGCACTTAGCTTTCCTGAGCTGCCTTTCTCTAATCTATAAGGTAGAGATAATATACATACATATTTTGCTACAGCAAAGATGAAGATAAAATAAGAATGGATCAAAAAGACACTTAGCTCAAAACCTGGCACACAGTAGGTACTCAATAAATGCTGGTTTCTTTCCTTTCCGAAATATTGACGTATCAGGGGTGAGCCTTAGAGATGAGAATTATATTTGGTCAATTATGTTATTCATATTCTCCCAACTGTGGTAAAATTATAGATTTAAAAATCTCCTCATAGATCAATTTCTTTAAGTCAATTGTATTACAGACAGGCAAGCACATACTGAAGCAAGAGGGAAGAAAGAATGTTGCTGGTGGGAGTGTATTTTTTTTTTTAATTGGCCCACAAGGAAGAATCACTGAAATGTAATGTTTCGTCCCCACTTTCTATTTATAAAGGCTGTGGTGGCCAAATGGTCTAAACCCATACACACCAATGGGGGAAATTGAGCTTTATGTACCAAGAGCAGTTGATTTCACAGGTTTTTGAATGCACAGACAGCTTTTAATTTAATATTTTCCCAGAGGCCTTTAAAAGTATTGGGTGCATTTTGAAAAGTCCAATAAATATTTGTCATTTTATATAGGGCCATCAGTTTTTGTTTGTTTGTGAGTTATCCCCCCCTCTCAAACACAAATCAAGTGAAATATTTAAGGTCTGAGCCAAGCGCCCAGGAGCTTATTAAAAATGAGTCCAAATGAATTTGCTGGCAGATGCTGGGAGTATGGAAATGAGGCAAAATTTAAGAATCCCCAAGTGGGCTGGAGAAGGAATGCTATGCAGGATGCCCTCTGGGGTATGCTAGGACTAGAAACCTGAGTAGCTGAGAATCAGCCCAGAGCGATGTGCAGGGGCAGGGAGGGGCCAGAGAGAGGTGCCTTGAAGGTCAAAGGGCAGGGGGCGTGGAAGATCTGGTGTATGAAAACCAGGAGAGAGGGGCTGCTACCCGCCCCAAGCCCACCTCCAACACACGTACAGCACGTACACTCCAAGTCAGTCATCTGAGAGCCAAAGGACAGCCAGTTAAGACCAACCTCCTAGCACGCTCCCTCCCTATGCTCTCCAACCAAGTCTAACATATTCATTTGTACTTCCCCAATCACCCGGTTCCATCAATTCTATTTTTTTTTTTTTTTTTTTTTTTTTTGCATTACACGGGCCTCTCACTGTTGTGGCCTCTCCCGTTGCGGAGCACAGGCTCCGGACGCGCAGGCTCAGCGGCCATGGCTCACAGGCCCAGCCGCTCCGCAGCATGTGGGATCTTCCCGGACCGGGGCACGAACCCTTGTCCCCTGCATCAGCAGGCGGACTCTCAACCACTGCACCACCAGGGAAGCCCAATCCTATTTTTTCTTTTAACATCACTAGAATCACTTCTGTTGCTTATTCCGCAAATACCTATTCATTGAGTATCCACTGAAACTCTGTAGGGCCTGGGACAAACCATGAGCTAAAGGTGTCATTGTCACTGCCTCATTTAACTTGGTGCTTAGCCAGGAGGTCTGCTCCCTGTCCCGTCCCTCACGGCCCTGACTCAGAACACACATGTTCCTCCTGTGAACCATTCCAATCTCCCTGCCTTCAGTCTGCCTTCTTCTCCCTCACCCTCTACACTCCAGCCTCAGGAGACGTCAATCCCATAGCATTACTCAACTTAGAAATCCATGCTGGTGCCCTATTACCTACAGAACAAAGGCCCAACTCCTCTGGAAGACGTAGAAGAGGCTGGCATGGATTTTCATTTCTTCCCTCCAGCTTCATCTGTAGGCTCTGCTCCTACTTGAATTTTATGTTTCAGCAACTCCAAAAGATTGTTACTTTCCCAAGACACTATGTTGGATCACATTCCCTTGCCTTGGTGCTTCCACCCAACATTTTAAATTAGGCTGGACTGCGATATCTCCCCAAATTTCTACCTGATTTATGGACCCTCTGTCTAGCTGGTCTTGTTACATACTGGACACGCTACAAATGGTGTTCTAATGGACTGCCCCCATCAAAATGGAACCTACATATCACAAAGTATATGCTTCAGTTCAGGTGAGCATTTACTGAAACCTAAACTGAGGCAGACTCTGTTCACTTTGGGGGCTACAGAGATGCATAAAACCCCAAGGATCTCACCATCTAGTTCAAGGGACATAAAGAAGAAAATAAGGGCAGTTCTGGGTGATTTATTAAATAATACAATATTATATCATAAAATTAAAATTATGTGTTTCACAGGAATGAGTAGTGCTTTTACTTGCTTTTGATTTAGGAGTAAGAGAAGGCTTCACAGAATACCTGCTTCCTGAAAAAGGCATCAATAGATTATGGTAGACAGAATAATGGCCCCCAAAGATGTTCACCCCTTAATCCCTGGAACTTGTGCATATGTTTACCCTGCTTGGCAAAAAGGACTTTGCAGATGCGATTAAGGATACTGAGATGGGGAGATTATTCTGGGTTATCCAGGTGGGCCGAATATAATCAGAAGGGTCCTTATAACAAAAAGGCAGAAAGGTCAGAGTCAGACAGAGAAATCTGAAGATGCTACACTGCTGGCTTTGAAGATAGAGGAGAGGGCCATGAGCCAGGGAATGCAGGTGGCTTCTAGAAACGGAAATAGATTCTCCCCTTGAGCCTCCAGAAGGAATGCAGCCCTGAAACACCTTGCTTTTAGCCCAGTGAAACCCATTTGGGGCTCCTGACCTCCAGAAGTGTACGAGAATACATCTGTGTCCTTTCAAGCCACTAAATTTGTGGCAATTTGTTATAGCAACAATAGGAAACTAATACAAAGGCATAGAGGAGCTTAGTGGGAATTCATCAGAGGAGCAACATGTGCAAAGCAAGGATCCTAGGATCCAAGGATCACACTTTTCAGTGTGAGAAAAGTTCGGCAGAGTCACTCGCGAGCCCGCAAGCCAAAGTGACCAGTCACAGAAATACTGTGCCTCTGGACTCTGCCTGCCACGCTCAGTCACTGGCTGGGAGACGCCCGTGGGAAGAGCGGCCTCGGCACAAACACATGGAGAGGTTCAGAGCACAGCAGGTGGGTTTTGGTCCATCCCTCTCCCTGGAGTTGGCGGGCTGCAGGGCAGATCCTTGGGACCGCCGCAGTGACGGTCTGTGCTGTTGCCATTGCACCTCGTGGAGTCCTCTACCACCCCCAGCCCCTCAAGGTGAACCAGCCCGCTCTGGGGGCTCTCAGGCTGCTGTACCTTCCTTCTCTGTCAACACAGCTGGGATGGTGAGGATGGCCACTCCCATTCTATTCAGGGGTAGAAACCCTCTTTTCCCTCTCCATCTTGCTTTAGCTTTATTCATACCTGGCAGGTAACTCTGTGTGCTCTCTATATAAGTGAACCATTCAGTTTGAGGAAAAGAATCACCTTTTAGTTCTTAAGGACTAGGAAATTAATCTTTAATTAGATGACAACGTCCTGCTTCGTGGTTCATCTCAGTCTTCCCCAGAACTGTGAAGCTGGAACTCCAGATGCCTCCTCCCCCGAGAGACCCATCCTGCCTGTGGTGCACCGATAAACCTCCCACGGACGATATCAGGAGGGCTTGGGGTTCAATCGCTGAACTGGGCACATGTTGCTTTTCGCTGCTTCACGTCCATTCCCTCTGCATGCAGTAACTGCACGCTTCCTTCCTGTGGGGAACACGTTCTATGGGGTTTGGGTGAATGGGATTGAGCTGTGACTCCCGTAAGAGAAAGGACTGAGCAAGTACTCCAGCTTGACCATCATTTCACTCCATTCTCCTAGCTGAAGTGATGGGCTCAGGATGGTCCAGAAAGAGAACCCAGATCTATCTGATGCTACAGCTCCACATCAAACTAAAATAAGATATGTAAAGAGCATGGCACAAAATAAATGCTTTCCAGTTGTAATTTCTCTCCCTTCTCTTTATTTGTTCTCTTTTTGATACAGTTAGATCTCCTGATGTAAATACCCATCCAATCTGCCTTGGGAATTCACCTATTGCCCTCCAGCTTCGTGTTCCTGGGCCAGAATCACCCTAGATTTGCCCCATTACTTGAACAGAGCAAAATCTGGTCTGCTTGGCTGAAACTTCTCAGGCCAATGGTGAGGACATTCAGTCCCTTTCTGGGCCAGACGCTGTCCTGGCCTCCTTCTCCTCTTCCCCAGGGCCCCCAGGAGATCCTAGCAAGCCACTGCCCTTACCTACAATGAAACTGTTTCTACCATAGGATGCTAAATGCAGAATCCACTCAGCACCATGAGCTTCATTAATCCAGGACAAACAGCAAAGGCAGCCTTGGGGCAGAATCTATCATTCAAACTGTGTTCAGGAAATTCCACCTTTGTGGCCTCTGTGCTACACGGGGAGTAGGTGACCAGCCCCCTCCTACATGGTGATGGAAACCAGAAGGCCTTTGGAGACAACACTATTACATGTGGAAAAGTAAAAATTGCTAAAATTAGTCATTAAAGATCCAACTGTCTTCTGTTGTTGAATCTGAGGCATGTATATGTACGGTGGAAATAAAGTTATTAAAAACATTTTTTTTTTTTTTTTTTTTTTTGCGGTACGCGGGCCTCTCACCGTTGTGGCCTCTCCCGTTGTGGAGCACAGGCTCCGGACGCGCAGGCTCAGCGGCCATGGCTCACGGGCCCAGCCGCTCCGTGGCATGTGGGACCTTCCCAGACCGGGGCACGAACCCGTGTCCCCTGCATCGGCAGGCAGACTCTCAACCACTGCGCCACTAGGGAAGCCCTAATGAAAATATTTTTTTCACTGTTTATAAATGTCTTACCACCTGGCTTGGCTCTCCAAGGAGAAATGGGAGGAGGAGGCAATTATGTCCTTATGGGAGGAAAGGGGCCAAGGAAAGTGGCCCTGGGTTATAGACCACAACTGCTGTTGACTCCAGTGAGGCCTGGGCTAGAGGCCCCCAGGCATATCCGATGGGCCCACGGCTTCTGTCCATCTGTGATATCAAGAGGACAGCCGACAAGTTTCCTTGGGAACACTCAGTGACAGGAAGGAAATACAGCCTCTAAGTGATCTGTTTTCCAACAGTTATTTTTTTGTAAATGAAATTTCATCATTCCATCAATTTCTGTTAGATGGGATATTGGGCTTGTAAACAGACCTGGATTTGAGTCTTGCTTCTGCCACTTACTAGCTTTGTGATCTTAGGCAATTTTCCTAACCTCTGAGTCCTAGAATCTTCGACTCAAAGCGGGAACCATAAATGTGTAGGGTCGCTGTGAGGATGAGAGGGGATTCTGCGGGTAAAATGCTCAGCGTGACACCTGATCCACTGTGCGAGCTCTGAGAATGTTAGCAGTGCTGGTGGTAAAGGTGGAAACGATGATGACCATACTTAACTCTGCCTGCATAGGAGGAGTTCAACAAAATGTCCCTGGGTAGGCCTTCTGGACAAAGGCCACCTAGACCCGAGAGGAGGCACCAGAAAGCAAATGAGGGTATTGATGGTGGTGTCAGAGCAGGTCATGAGAAAAAAGTCGATTTCCTGGGCAGTGGTGACAAACGGTAATAGGTGACCCTCTGAAGAGTCAGTGGCTCTCTTTAGTTCGATCAGCAGGTGAAAGTTCAGCCCCTGACACCAAGTCCCGCAAACGCTCCTCTCTCTCGTGACTACAGATGCAGGTGGGTGATCTCTGGAGACGAGGCTCTCAGGAGACCTCGGGTTCTTCCTATTTTGGGTGAGGCCAGAAATAGCCCCGGCAGAGCTGACTCCTAGCAGGATGTCCCCAGCGCTGGCCATGAGTGGCGATTAGGAAGGGAAGGCAGAGGCAAGTAAGACCAATAGGGCAGAAGTTAGGTGAGCTCCTTTAAAGTTCAAGTGTTTAATTTTGTCCTGATTTTGTTTGAGGCTAAGGGGTCAAGCCATTTCTTATTTTATCCAAATCAGCTCAGTGGCCTCCAGGTAGAAGACAACGGCACTGCTGTAATATTTCCAAAGCCCTCGACTAAATGTCTTTAGTCTGCCCTGAGACACCTAAAATGCCACTGGAAGTTGGACTCTTACACAGCTTAAAACGACATTACCCAGGGTTCAACAATAAACACGTGGAGCGGGAGATTTCAGTATTGTGTGATGCATATGTCAGCTGGTCTAACCCTTTTCAGTTGTTTTATGGGAAAATTGGGTTTGATTTTTTGTGAAAGTTTCCTTGGGACCCAGGACTCACCCCAAGAGCCATTTTGACAGAAAGGTTCCATCTCAAAAGATTGCTTCAAGGTAGTGTTCACATCGCAGTGGTCTCTGTACCCTGCTCAGGGGTTCTCATGGGTAGTCACAGCCAAACTTTCTCTCTGTGTTTTCTCATGTTTCACAAAACGAGGGCAAAGACTAGAAAGGCCTCTCAGACTCTCAGAAGGCTTTCCATCTGGGACAAGGGTCCAGTTGAAACTCTGCGGAGGTGACAATTGCATGGAGATCCGAAGGATGAGAGAGCATTAACTAGGCAAAGGAGGGGCGTGTGTTCGGGGCGTGTGTTCCAGTAAAGAGGATATTTAAGAACCCGGGGGGAAGGGTGGAGCCAGACCGTACCGGTTCGCCAGAGCCAGCACACGCGTCTCTTCCCAACTCCATGTTCAGTAACATCACATATGAAGCTTGAAATTAGCCTTGGTGGGAGTATGTACACCCCAGAAATTGGCAGATGCTACAAATCAGGGCTTTAAAAAAATTTTTTTAAGGATAAGGACCTCATCTTTCTGGTACTCTTGTTGCTAGCAGTCTACCTGGCAGGTTACGGAAGCTCACTAAATATGAATTTTCTGGGAAGCACGCTGGAGGTAGTTACAGAACTCAGTCATCTACTTTCCCAACCCACTGTCTAACCTACAGAATGGTTGAGAATCAGCGTGAAGGAACAGAGCAAAAACTGGGGTGAGAGCCCAAACGTCTCCGGATTGGTTCTCAGAGAAGCAGGTTCCCATCAGCCTTGAGCAGCAACTCTTCCACTCACTGAGAACATGGGCAATCAGACATCTGAATCTCACTTTCTTCACACCTTTGACACTTACTCTCAGTTATAACTTTCAGTAGAAAGCATTGTTATGGCTCGTACTGGGTTTTTCTTGTCCCGATGCCATCTAGGGACTCACAAGGACTCAGTAAGTCACTGGTTTGTCTACCTGCATTAGAGGAAGAGGAGGGAATTGACATCCAGCTTTTTCTACAAAAGTGATCATGTATGTGGATATATATTATTAGCTTGGGCTTAATTTTAAAAGTGGGAGTTCTGGAGTCAGTAGTACTTAGATTCAGATCTTGATTCTATCACTGGTTTTAGTTACAGGGACAGATTATTTATCTTCTCCTTACCTACAAGGATTCTGATACCACCTACCTCCTAAACTTGTGATGAAGATTTAATGAGATAATGCAAGCATAACCCTTGACATATAGCCTACTGTGTAAGAAGTTTCCCGTAAACAGTGGTCAAAGGTCTTCAAACACTAAAATGAGAGACATGCAGGAGAGCTACCACTTATGCGAGTCTGTGGGCCAGCTTGCTTTCTAGATGCTTTGTTATTTATTACTTGCAGTTCTTAAAGAGGCTTACTGCTACATATCATTATCTTCATTTTCCTAATGATGAACCTGAGGGCAAGTGAGGTTAAGGGGCTTGCTTAAGGCCACAGTTAAGATATAACTGAATCAGAATTTTAATATAGTTTTCCTGTTTTCAAAACCTATGATATTCTCTATATTAACGCTGCCTCAACAGGTAAGAAAGTCCAGGGAAAAGCCTCTTTTAAAATTTTTGATTTGTCCAAGACAAAATACTAATAATGATAATATCCCAACTACAATTCAAGTCTTTGAATCCTTCTCTGGTGTAGTGTGCAACGACTCTCAATGTCTCACCCAGCGCCACACAAATAGATTTACATCAGCTCCATTCAGGACAC
This sequence comes from Monodon monoceros, assembly GCF_005190385.1. Classification (NCBI taxonomy): domain Eukaryota; kingdom Metazoa; phylum Chordata; class Mammalia; order Artiodactyla; family Monodontidae; genus Monodon; species Monodon monoceros. The sequence continues at coordinate 7,888,208 of NW_021703766.1, read as the reverse complement.
TAGTAGGTCAAAATAAACTACGGGTTATATGTTGGCCAATAATGGAATTTGAACACTCCTGTTCATAAGTGAAAACAGAGGACATTAAATACCTTTTAATTACCCAAGGTTATGAATTACAACTTTGCTTCTTTTCCCCATTAATCCCACATTTCTAAGCTTCCCAGCACTACTTCTAGCCCACTTACCTGTTGGGTCTGTGACTCAGTTTCCACATTTGGAAAGAATAATCATAATACTTCATAATGCCATTGTGAGAATTAAGCAATCTGAAACCACTGGGCATAATTCTGTATACAAAATGAGTACCCATCCACATTTAGTTTCCTTCCTTCCCCCAGAAGTACAACTTTGTCATATAGCTGCATCCTAACCTTGGCATTGGGGAGGACATGGTATTCTATAGGGTATGCCCTGAACCATGAGTCACCCCAGCCCTTGTTCACACCGAAAGACACTCTCCTATCAGGACTCTCCCTCAGTAATGGGTGGCGGTGACGAGGAAGCAAAGTGCAGTCTGGGACATTTAGCACACCTTAGCCACCTTATTGGTGACTGTTTCACATCGGGCTCTACTGTATGCCAATCATTCTCTCACACGTGACTGTGAGGACAGGCTAGTGAGGAGAGTCACAAGCGATGGATGAGCGCCACACTCATCCATCTTTCTTTCGGAAATGAGTCAAGCGGACGAGGCAGGAGGACCAGGTCAGGCATCCCCATTCTGTGATGAGTCTGTGATTTACATCATTGCTTTCTGAGGACCAGGTCAGGCAACCCCATGCTGTGATGAGTCTGTGATTTACATCATTGCTTTCAAAAAAAAAAAAAAAAGGATTTGGACCATGAGGACCGTGTTCCAGCCCAGCTCTGCTGGTAACCAGCTGTGGGCCCTGGAGTGAGTCACTATGCAGGCCATATTTATGAACAAAGGAGGGTGACATGATTGGAAAGACCTGGACTTGGATTCCAGGCGCTGCACTCCCCAGCTGTGTGGCCTTGACCTCACTGGCTGGCTTTACAATCCACTGCCACTCTGAATGTTACAGCCCACAGTAGAGCTATGTGTACTTGACTGTTTATGACGGTGTTTTGTTTGGTTGGTTTGCCAAGAACAATCATTTGGTCTGACCCTCTGTGTTACCTTCCTATTGCTGCTTCAACAGATTACTACAAACTTAACACAACTCAAGCTTAGTGGCTTAAAACCCAATGCCTTATAGCTCTTGAGGTCAGAAGTCCAAAATGGGTCTGTCTTATTGGACGAAAACTGCAGAATTCTTCCGGGAGGTTCTAAGGGAGAATCCATGTCCTTGCCCTTTCCAGCGTCTACAGGCTGCCTGCATGCCTTGGCTCTGGCCTCTTGCTCCATCTTCGAAACTCATCACTCCGGCCTTTGCTCTGTCCTCATATCTCTTGTCTCTGGCTTTTGTATTACACTGGACCCTTTTAATGACATTCGGCCTATCCACATAACCTAAAATAATCTCCCCATCTCAAGATCCTTACCTTAATCACATCTGCAAAGTCCCTTTTGCCATGTAAGGTAACACATTCACAGCTCCTAAAATTATAATGGGGACATCTAAAATTTGGGGCAGGGGGCGTATGGGGGGAGATTTACTCTGCCTACCACATCACTTTACAGTCAGATTAAAGTTACATGACAGTCATCTAGGAGAAACAGTTAAACCTCCATTGGTAAACTACTTTGATAATAACAAGGAAATGGAAGGGAAAAGAAGTTGGGATCAAAGAAAATTATTGTTTAGCTGAACTAACTTAAGTAAATTGAACCAATCTGTGCTCAGTTTCCATCTGCGAAGTGAGGATTGTAATACTACTACCAATCACATAGATTTATTTAAATGAGATAATATTCATAAAGTTTTTAGTACAGTGTCCAGCACACTGTGGAGATATTGGGAATTCTAACCCTGACGTCCTACCTCCTTCACAACTACTACGCCATTTACGCAAGAATTAAAGAGCTGGCTGTTGAGTGCGCAAGGCTAAGCGTCATGGTGACTTCCTGACACAGTACGACACCTCCAATTACCTCTCAGAGCAGACCTTGCAGACTTCTCCTGCCACACTTCATCATACTCTTTTAGATGTTAAAAGCAGTAAGTAACGTGGAAGGCAATTTAGAGTCCACAGGCATTTTCTCCCTTCATCTTCGCCACAGCTCTCTACCCAGAGATGTTAATTCTCTGTACCCAGAGAAGACTAAGGGTCAGAGTGGTTAAGCGCAGAGTCACAGAGCTGAGAAGTGGAAAGCCAGGCTCTAGTCCCACTTTTCCAACTCCAACCTCATGCCTTTCTGCCATGCCATGCTGTCCACTTTCTCGTGTTTTGCTACGTTCATGTATTATGGCTGGGAAAACAAGACTAAAAGAATCCAACAAAGATGAACAGGTGACTCAACTTCAAAACAGCTGGGAACCACATAAGTGAAATGACTGACCATTATTTTCATTGCTGACATTTTCTTCTGAGTATGTCCCTTGGGCTCAAAATACTGGATTTAGAGTAACCTGGGTTTGAATCCTGGTTCTGACATGTAGAACTCACTGATATTCTGCAAGTCATCTAACTTCTGAGTCTCAGTGCCAGCTCCTCCTCCAGGAGAGCCTGCATTACTGTCATTTGGGCATAAATGTAAAAGTGAAAGCAACTGTTGCATGACAGATTAGTGGGGTCAGATTATACTAATGGAAATGTTCCAAGGAAAGTTTGATTGGATTAATCCTAGAACCCTTGCAGTTAAGTGGAAACGATGATACAGGCTGATAGGTGAGCCGGCTTGCCTTCCATCTGTCTCACCCATATATTTTCTAGAGGCACTTATTTGGGGAGATAAGTATTAAGGTTTCAAGAAATCAAGCTCAGTTTCTCTGTGGCCGTCTCACTTAAGCTGAATATGAAAAGAGTTACAATTTGGAAGGTACGTCATAAATCCAGTGACAGCTATTCTGGAACTGACTGGAGACACTTTCAAACCTAATTAAAGTGGTTTCCCTTTTTGAATTTGCTCCAGGTATGCATTTATTGCCTGGGCTAGAAACTAATTTGTAGCAAGATTTGGGATCCAGGCCCTTACACTGGGAGGTTTGTTATATGTGATTAAGCTAAACCATTTAGTTTAATACCAGAGAAGTAATTTGAAATAAAAGAAATTGCACTCCATATTCAAGAAGTAAAATACCCTTCAAGTATAAACAGAACTACATTGCATAAAAATACAGTTTCTGAAACCAAGTACCTATTTCAGGTGCTCTCTGAACACAGACTTGGAAATATTTGCCTCAGAGTCATTTCTTCAACTCTAAGTCCAATTCCTTCGTACATAAACTCAGGGCCTTTTTCCCCACTGCCTTTTTCCCTTTCTCCTTCATTCTAGTCTCATGCTGACCTCCTATTGCAGTGTCATTATAAGAGATGAATAAGATGTTTTAAATTACTTAGCACAGTACTTGGTGCATAGAAGGCACCATCAAATCACAGCCTACCTCAACATCATCACCACCACCACCATCAACACCACCACCACCACCATCACCACCACCATCAACACCACCATCAGGATCACTGCCATCATCACCACCACCACCATCATCACCACCACCATCAATACCATCATTTGTCTAGAGATCCTTTCTTCTGGAGAGTGAGGGAGCGCAGAAGATTACAACTGGAAACCAGACTCACTAATTGAGGGATCTAATCTTTCCCTAACAATAGCTTTCACTAAGTTCCCCAAACCACAGTGTTATGTGGATCTGGCAAACTCCATATTACGAAGGAAGAACTGAGGCAGAGATCCATGAACACTATTGTTTATAATCAAACATCTACTTAGCTCTCGTTCAGCTTGTACATCTCAGCTCAATCATTGCCTCCTAAGGGAAACCTTCCCCGAGCCCCTGCACAAAGTCAAAGCTCCAGGAAAGCCTGCATTATAGTCACATAGCATCATGCACAACTACCCCTCTGTAATTCCCCCCATAACTGCATTTTTACTTTTATTTGCATTAACATTTGATTACTGTTGGTCTCTGCCAAAATATCATAAGCTTCTTATGTGATTTTCTAACTTTTATACCCTAGGCTCTAGCACACATAGGTACTCAGTAATTAATTGCTGAATGTATAAGAATGGATGAATGAATCAAAAAGACCCACAATAACAAGTCTTGGTGAGGATATGAAAGAACTGGAACCCTTATACATTGTTGGTGGAATTATAAAATGGTGCAGCCACTGTGAAAAACAGTCTGGCAGTTCTTCGAAATGTTAAACATATAGTCACCATAAGACCCGCCAATTCCACTCCTAGACATACATCCAAAAGAACTGAGAATTTATGTCCACACAAAAAACCTTTACGTGAATGCACATAGCATCATTATAGCCACAAACTGGAAAACAACCCAAATGCCTGTCAACTCACGAATGAATAAATAAAATGTGTTACATCACCGTGGAATATAAAATGCGTTACATCACCGTGGAATATAAAATGCGTCACATCACCGTGGAATATAAAATGCGTCACCTCACCGTGGAATATTATTTGACAACGAACACAGATGAGGAACTGATGGATGCTGCAACACGATCAATCTTGAAAACCTTATACAAAGTGAAATAAGCCAGGCACAAAAAGCCGTATGTCATGAAACCATTGGTTCAAAATATCCAGGACAGAAAAATCCATAAAGACAGAGGGGGCAGTATACTGGCAGGTTCTGGAGACATTTGTGATGGTTATGACTCGGGGCGGGGGGTGAAGGTTCTACTAGCGTCTGGTGGGTACAGGTCAGGGTTGCTCCTAAACATCCTGCAATGTACAGGACAGCCCCACCACAACAAAGAATTATCCAGGCCCAAATGTCAGTGGTGCTGAGATTGAGAATCACTGCCCAAGAAGGACCTATCCTTAGTTTTTCCTCCAGTCCAGTCTAAGCCAAGCACTATTCCCCATGTGGGAGGGGAATAAGCCTTCCCATCTCCTTTCTACCATCTCCCTTCTCCAATCACTAGCCAAGTAACTTGGACCATCAAGGATTGGGCTGCCCACGCCAGCTCCTTCCTAGTGTCTGAGAACGTCATATCTAGCTATCCTCTTTATCTGGTGTGGCTGATCTGGCTTTTTCTGGAATTACAGTTATAATATCCCACCCTCTGGTTCAGTTAAACAAGACTAGAGATTCAGGAAGGAGAAGCAAGGAGCTTTCCTGGCGCCTCCTGGCCTAATCTGGGCTAATTGCAGGAATCCTGCATTTCATGGGGCATGGATTTCCATCTAAGCCCTTCCCCATTTTCCATTTAGTCTCTGCCCTTATTCATACAGCAACCTTGATTCAGGAGACTAGAGAACAAGAGGGTGAATGGCAGGATTTAGGCACCATCCTGACACAGAAATCCAAAATGCTAGCATCGCACTGAAGTCTGTCTTCCCAGGAAACCAAACACTGTGAAAGTGGGAACTGGGTGTCGGAGAAAATGGGGCAGAGATATTTCATTTGCAGTGAAAATTCCAGATCATTCCAAACCCACTGGCTGTGATATATTTTCAAGAGGAACAGATGGGTGCCTGTGAGCATGGGAGTTTCAGATGTTCAGGAGAAGACGTTTTAGCCAAATTTCCTTGGGGCATCCATCTGGTCCAGGCTAAGACAACTTACCCCATGAGGAGGCTAGATGAGGCCTGAAAAATGCCTGCAGCTCTGAGGAGGTGGGCTTGTGGAAGGGGCAGTGTTCTCACTGGAAACCAGTCTACTCAGGTCTTGATAGTGACTTCTGGGTCACCTCTGAGAAAGAAGAAAAAAGAAGCAGCTCAGTCTGAGGAGGCAACACCATGAATCCAACCCATCCTTTACGAAAACCCTTTATAGGAGGGCTGTGGAACAATCTACATGTGGCTCAGCCCAGCTCCTCCTGAATGGGAAGGTTGATAGTTGTAAGTCCTATGAGTTCAGGGTGAAGGACCAATGCGTCCAAGAGCAATTCTCAGTGGGCATTCAATTCCCACCAGCTGTTTGGTATTCTTTTTCACAGCATGGCTTTCCACATTGCAAGCCATTAAGCCTCCAAAACTCCCAAATTCCTTAGCCCTGCAAAACTTCAGCTGATCATGCAATGTGATCACTCTCTGAAATGCAAGGCCCTCTAGGGTGGTAAACATTTACAGGTTAAAAACAATAGTAGCCCATCATTCCGAGCACCGAGAAGATCAAAGAGGTGACATGACAGCAGTGAGGTCTAAAATGGCAGACCTCAAACTTATGGTCTTAAGGACCCATTCACACACTTACAATCTATTGAAGTCTCCAAACAGCTTTTGTTTATGTGAGTTATGTCTATCGATATTTACATTTTCGAAATTCAAACTGATGAATTTTTTAGATATTTATCTATTCATTTAAAATAATAATACTAAATCCATTACATGTCAACAGAAATAACACAGTTGTGTCTAAAAATAACCATAGTTTTCAAGACAAAAAAAAATTTAGTCAGAAGAGTGGCATCGTTTAACACTTTTTGCAAATCCCTTTAAAGTCTGGCTTAATAGAAGACACCTAGATTCTCACATCTACTTCTGCATTCAATCCATTGTAATTTAATTTTTGGTTAAAGTATATGAAGCAAACCCAGACTCACACAGATACGTAACTAGAATAGAGAAGAGTACTTTAATAGTCTTTTCAGATAATTGTGGATAGTCTTGTTTGATACTACACCAAAACTCAACAAGGGGTATTTCTTAAAGGTTAGCTGCAATGTAGAACCTGAAACCTTATCAGTAATTCATCTTGTAGTCTGTCCAATTAAAATCCATTGGTCCATCTTGCACTTTGGTCCCTGAACTCATTCATGATGATTCATTTGGAAAATATGGATTCTCTGAGTTATGCAGCTTTTAAATATTTTCACATTTCATTTGTATCACATTAAAAAAAACACACATTTATTAATACCATCAATCTCATCACAAAAGTATTCAAGTATTGGGACGCTGTCAAGCTCACAGTTACAGATACAAGCTGTCCAAAATTCTAATTTTCACTTGAAAGCTTGCATTTTAGCAGTGGCAACAAATACTGTCAGTTGTTTTCCTTGAAGTGACAGGCCCACCTTTTTTGTTTTCAAGAAAACGTCTGCCGAATACCCCAGTCTGAATAATTATCTATCAGCTGCTCTTCCAAGTGAAAACGGTGTTTCATGAAGAGAAGTGGCTAGTTGAGCTCACAACTCAAGCACTCACTCAAGTGCTTTTCCTGGAGGCCGCCATTGTGCTTTGCCGGGCAGCAGAAGTGCTTTCTGTGCGCTTCCTGCTGCATCCCACAAAATATTAAAAGATGTGTATTCAGGGGTCGAGATTTAATTAAATTAATCATTTGTATTCCTTTACCAAGGATGTTCTTAAGGAAAAAATGCTTTGTTTACTTATTTGCTTGTCTTCTGTGTTCCGAGAGCATGGTAGTAAAGAGTACAATGACAACTTGTACAGTTGGATGCTTCTGCTTTGATTCCTGCTAAGGCACCAGCACTGTCATCCCCCATGGCTTTTGTGCCATCAGGGCAACTGTCAACACAGTGATAAAGGCAAATAATGGCTTAATATTATGAAAATAGTTTTAACCTTGAAGACCCCCTGAAAGACTCTTGGGAACCCACTAGAGTCCACAGATCACGCTTAGAGGACCATGGATCTAGGAGATAGTGGAGCCCTAGGAAACTTAACTGACCACAGCCTGAAGTGCCATTAAACAGTTTCCCCTGGGCAGGGGTGATCAGATGCTCTTTTGAAGCAACTCCCATCAGCCACAATGTGGAGATACTTTGAAGGGAAGGCTGACGGAGTAAATGCAGGAAAACCAATTGGGAGACCACCGTGCTCATCCGGATGAGAAATGATGTGGGTCCCAAGAAAGGCAGGGGGAGTGGGGTGGAGGGAAAGCTTTGGAGAGCTGTGCGAGGGTGGCTGTGTGAGAGGAATCCTGGAGCCAGATCTCAACTCCATCACCAGGCACGTCATTAGAGCCATAAATTACAAATTAATCTTAACAGAAAAGTAAGGGAGGAAAGTGTTGTGCATGAATTCTTCCTCTGCACTCTGTGTATTTGATGACTCTGGGTTTCCTCTGCAAAAGTCAATGAAACAATTAAGTCTCAGCCCATTTTTCCTCATCCTGATCTCGAAGAGTGTTAAAAAGGCTTGCACCACACTTTCACACCCGGGCCTGTTAATAATTCATGCGCTTGCCTCCTTTAGTTCTTTTGTCTTTGCTGCTTAAACCCGGTGGAAATGTGGAAGTTTGCCTTTGATTTCTCAATGCTACATCCTTACAAACATTCAAACAGCCGCTCCTCTAACACCAAAGTTCTGGGGCCAGTGAAATCCTGTCTGCCTTTCACCAAAACCCCAACCAAAGACAAAATTTGATCTCTGCTCATTGTGTCAGCTCGCTTTGTGATGAATCCTCAGTCTCACTTGGACAGCTCAGCCCAGAGTCGCTGTGGCTAAACTGGAGAAGGGGATTCTGTTGCTCCTCAGAGCATGGTCTGTGGTACTAGCAGCATCAGCTTCACCCTGGAAAAGGGTTTCACAGTCCTCGGCAATACTGACATTCGGGGCCAGAGATTTCTTAGTTGTGGGAGTTGCCCTGTGCATTGTGGGATGTTTACCAGTATTCTTGACTTGCACCCTCTGGCTGCTAACGGCACCTCCCTCCATCCCAAGTTCTGACAACCAAAAATGTCTCCAGACATTGCCAAAGGTCCTCTGGAGGCATAATCACCCCAGCTGAGAACCACTGCCCAGGGCCCTGTTAGAAATGTAAACATTCCAGGGCTTCCCTGGTGGCGCAGTGGTTGAGAGTCCACCTGCCGATGCAGGGGACACGGGTTCGTGCCCCGGTCCGGGAAGATCCCACATGCTGTGGAGCGGCTGGGCCCGTGAGCCATGGCCGCTGAGTCTGCTCGTCTGGAGCCTGTGCTCCTCAACGGGAGAGGCCACAGCAGTGAGAGGCCCGCGTACCGCAAAAAAAAAAAAAGAAATGTAAACATTCCAGTCCCATCCCAGAGCTAATAAATCAGAAGCTACATTTTCCAAGACTCTAGGTGATTCACAGGCATGTGAAAGTGTGAGAAGTCCTGGGCTAGAGCACTGGTTCCCAAACTTGGCTGCACATTTCTATCATCTAGGGATCTCTAAGAAAATTTAAGTGTCTGGGGCCCACCCCCAGGGATCCTGATTGAGTTGGTGTGGGTACAATCTGGGCACTGGGATTTTTAAGGTCTAGCCAGGCGATTCTGATGTAGCAAAGTTTAAAACCACCGTTTCTTACATGGTTTAGCCCCACTCCTCACATTTTGCAGATGAGGAAACTGAGGCACAGAAGGGTCCAGGAACCTCCCCATCAGATAATCAGTAGAGCCAATATTCAAACCATAAACCTCCAAACAGTTAAGGAGCCCTGGTAATGCTCTACTCGTCCTTTCTAGCTCCTCTGGCAATTGTGATTATTTTTGTACTTCTCTGTTTAATTTCTCTCTTCCTGACCAGATGGTAAGGTCTCTGAGGGCGGCAAGGGTCATGCCTGTCTGGCTCACCGTGCCTGGCGTCTCCCTGGTGCTGAGAAGTTATGTTGGAGTGAGTGCCTGGATGAACAAAACGAGCAGATAACAGAATAAAGAGCCAAGTCTGCGTCTATTTGGTGCCCAAGCCCTCTCCTCCAAGTCAGGAAAACATGACAGGCGCTCTGTCTGTGGCTGCGTGAGCGAGACGCTCCTCCCGCCTGCCCGCTGGCTGGCCTTTCAGGCTCCATGTCTGCCGGCTGAGGCCAGAGGGGGCTGCGGGCCAGGTCTGGGCAGCCACCAAAGCATCAGCATCTCCAGGGGAGCCTTGACCATATGGTAACTGAACGCGGCACTCCATCTCCAATCCTCCCACCTCTGTATGGGGCCAGGCCCACTGTGTCCTTTTGTAGGTAAAGACGCCAGGGTTCTGAGTAGCAGTGACTTGCTCTTAAGTGTGGGGGAACTAGAATTCAGAGGGGCCCTGGGATTCCCTCCTACCGAGAACCCCATGCAGAAGGGACTCTCTCTGGGTGCCGTAGGACCAGGGAGGCACCTTGGACGTCAGGCCCAGCTACTTTTTCCAGCCTCGTTTCTCCCTTCTCTCCTCCATCCTCACCCCCTATAACCCTCTACAACTCTCCACGCACTCCAGCCACACTGACCCCCGTCACTCCCTCGAACGTGCCAAGCTGTCTCACACTCTCAGCCTCCCCATGTGCTAGTCTAGTGGCCCGCAGTGCTCCCCTGTGGCTCATTCTTCTCCATTCTTCAGGTTGCCGTGCACATGTTAACTCCTACAGGAAGCATTCCCAGACCGCTTCTCACCAGGGAGACGCCTCTGTGTAATGTTCCTCTAACATACTCTGGTTTCTACTGTTGGGCTCAACACTGCCTGATTGTAATTCCTTCTTTAAGTGTCATCCCTTCTACGTGATAAACTTCGGGAGGGCTGTGACCATGTTCACACGCTTCACCTCACTTTCCAACACCTAGCATAATTCCTGACACAGAGTATGTGCTGAATAAACATTTATTCAAGAAATCAATAAACCAAACACTGTTCATAACATCTCAGCCAGGACTTGGGGTCTCTATGCTCCCTCTCAGCCAGGCCTCAAACTAGAATTAAAATAAAGGGGTCGATGGAAGGAGGGAAGAAATTTGTTTTTGTCTGCGTATTTGGAAAGTCACATTACTTGTCAATTGATCATAAAAAGAATCAACTGTCCATTTCCTGCCTCCTATAGACCTCCTACCTCATCAGGCCTCCTGGATACAACCTGAATTGTCAAAGACAAAGGAGACGCTGCACAGCCGCAGCCAAGCTTCTGGACCACGTGAGAGAAGCAGGTCCATCCCGGGGCAGGGAGTCAACAGCCTGGATCAGCCACACTAAAGGTGGGCACATGGCCACCGTCAAAGATTCATGGGTGTTTATAAGAAACGCCTCACCCAAGACTGGCACTTTAACCAAAGATTAAGGTCTTTGCAGAACATGTGAATGAAAACAGTTGCATGATTAAAATTTGGCAAACCGGGATGTGCACTCTCGTGGGACAGTTCTCGTGGGACAACTCTAGGATACACAACTCTGGCATACACAGCATGTGTGGCTGTGAATTTCTTCAGTCCTCTCAGACCTTCCTGGAGGAAAACTGTGCTACTTAGAGATACTGCCAGTAGCCTAACTAGGAGCTGTGAGCAAAGGATGGGAGCTCCCGGCAGAGGGACAGTCCAGACAGTGGTGTGAGGCCCCCACGCATAGATAGGTACGGGTGGGAAAACTGATCTACCACGCACAGGATAAAAGCAAAGAGCCAAAGCATTAGACCACATTGAAGGGGACTTTAAAAAGTGATGATGATGGTGATGGTGATGATAATGGGTCAAATACACATAGAGCCTTAGGTTGAATGCAGTCTTCTATTATTTGAGAAAATACAAACGATGTCATTAGTCCAGGGTCTGCCTGGGCAAGTGCTCAGTAACTGTCGGCCACATGTAATCTCACTTGATTCTCACCAAACCCAGTGATAGACTGTCGTTACCACCGTGCAACAAAAGAGAGAAAAAAAACAGAGCCCATGTAAATAAATACACTCATGAGTCAGCCACAACGCCACACCAGACAGGGTCGGAATCAGGGTGTCCCGGAGTGTCCAAATCCAAGTCCAAGGTCCTCTTCCGTTTACCACACCAGGCTCGTGAACTCTCTACCACGAGGGAGGGAGAAAAGACACGGGGCACAGCAGCACGACATGGTGCAAGAAGCATGTTAGAAAGATTTCTCTGGCCAGAGGGCAGAGTGGAGATCAGGAAACTGAGGCAGGAAGAAAGGGCATTTCCCAGTTGGGGGAGATGAAGGTCCTAGAGAAAGGTGGTGACAGTGAGACAGGAAAGGAACAGGTCGATTTGAGAACTTTGGGGGTCATTCAATGGCATGTGGTGGCAGGATACAGAGAGAAAGCAAAAACGGGAGGACTAACATGGCCATCGACACGGAGACAGCTCCGCATGCTGTTGGGATGAAGATGGCTTCTTGGAATCCCACGAGAAGAAGTGTAGACCACCAAGGGCCATGTCCTTCTCCTCCTCTCCCTCCGCCTCTTCTGTTCTGAAATAAGTTACTGAAGTGAAATTCACATAACATAAAGTTAGCCACTGTAAAGTGAACAGTTCCGTGGCACTGAGTATACTCATGATGCTGTCCAACCACCACCCCTATCTAGTTCCAAAATGTCCCCATCACTCCAAAGTAAAACCCCAAGCCAATTAAGCACTCACGCCCCACTCCCCACTCCCTCCAGCTGCTGGCGACCACTCTTTTGCTTTCTGTCTCTATGGGTTTGCCTGTTCTGGACATTTCACAGAATAAATGCAATCATACAATCTGTGGTCTCTTGTTTCTTTCACTTAGCATAATGTTTCTGAGGTCCATCCACACTGCAGCACGATTCGTGCAATTTCCCCTCACGGTTTTCCCCCTCTTATCATCCCTGAGAACATTCTTGGACCCCCAAACTGCCCAGCACTAGCTGAGCCGTTCCTTTACAGCACTGCGTACGGCAATAATAGCCAAGTTCTTCCAAGTGGAGGAAAAAAATGAGGGTTAAGGTAGAGATGAGCACTCACATCCAGTATCTCAACGGCAAATGTGGCCCCTGAACTCTGACACTGTGAACGGGAAGAGGGGCTTCCCTGCGGGGAGCAGATCTGAGGGTACATGTTGCTATCCTCTCTTTGATTCTTGTCACCTCCCAGCATCATGGACAATGAAAGGGTGAGCAGCTAGACCTCATCGCACCCTGAATTTGTCCTGACGCAGAACTGTTAAGACCACGCATTTCAAAGGCAGAGGTTGTTTTGAAAAAGCCACCAATAAGCTCTTGCTCTTTGACTTGCTCTGTGAACCCCACGGGGTTTTAGATTTTTTTTTTTTTTTCAATTTTTGGGTTTAGATCTTTTTAAAGCCAGCACTGCACAAAGCAGAAGCGGATGAGTGAATTCCCTGATTAGAGCTCTGTGCATTGCCAGCAATGAGCCTTAGAGGGGCTGATTTGACAGTATCCGTGTGGAACCCATCAGCTTGTGGTCAAGTGTGGACTAGAACTGCTGGGGCTGTTTCCATCCGGGGCAGAGTTGAGTGTGTGGGAAGCAGAGCAGAGGTGGAAAGTCAGGCAGCTGAAAATCTGTGCTCTCCACCCCATGCCCCTGCCCTCGTTCAATCTTCATCACCTCTCCTCTGGGCTATTGCTTCAAAGGTTTCTGCACTCCCAGTGTCCTGCTTTCGACACCATCCATTCCACCCAAAGGGGGACTAACCACTTTGCTGTCATCTTTAAAATCCTTCAGTAGCTCTCTACAGCAAGGGTTTAACCTGGGTCTAGGCACCGCCAGGCTCTCAATTGCTCTCTAAAGCAGGGACTGGCAAAACTTTTTCTGTAAAGGGCCAAAAGGTATATTTGAGGCTTTGCAAGTTCATCACATTGCGTATTAGAAGCACGCATCTCTGAGCTTTGGCAAGAAAGCAGCCATAGGCAATATGTAGATGAGTGGTTGTGTCTATGTTCCAATAAAACTTTATTTACAAAAAACATGCCACTGGCCAGATTTGACCTATGGGCTGTAGTTCTGCCACTCTTGCTCAAAACTCTGAATCTATATGCAAAACGATGTGCAACTGTGCATTTCTGTGGAGAGCGGGTCCATCACTTTCAGCAGACAGTGAAAGGGTTCGATGGACCCCCAAATGCTAATGCTCCAGCATGGCCTTGCTCCAGCCTTTAGAACCTTCACTGGCCACACTGGAAGGCTTTCAGCTACTGACACACCAGACTCTCCCCCTCCCCCTCCATCTTCACACATGCTCAGCTCAGACTGCCTGTGCCTGGCCAGCGCATCTCCTCATTCAATAAATCCCCCAATATCCACACCTGCAAGTCACTGGGATGGTTTCTGCCCTCGTGAAACTTACTGCCTAGAAGATAGATACAAGGAAACTGGAGAGATAAGGAAATTACACATCTGTAACAACTGCACTCAACTGTTACAACTGTAACATGTGCTACAACAGTTTGAAGTAGGGAAGAGGTGCTGTGACAGGCAGATGACCAACCTTCCCCCAGTGGGTTCCCAGGGTCTGGAACTTTCAGTGCTAAAACCAGGAGGTCCTGGGTAAAAAGGATGAGTTTATAGGGTCATCCTACATGAGGGGGGACTAGGGGGCTCTAAATTAGAGGGCTCAGGAAGGCCTCCCCAAGGATGTGGCATTTCAGGGAGAGATCTACACTGGGCCACCCCAGCTCTCCTTTTCTTCTAGTGGCCTCGCAGCTCACAGGCACTCTGCTCCATCCTTTTCATGTTCCTTCTTTTTCCCAGCTCGCTACACCTTTTGTAGATCTGCTCAGCTCCTCTCTCATCAAATCAACGTCTTTCTTCTCCAAAGGACAGAATAGGACTTCATTTCACATTAATATTTTTGTCCTGCCATATTTAAATTCTACTTTTGAAGAGTTTTCTTTCATTTTTGAGGGTTTTACTTGATTTTATTCTCATATGGACTAATATACGACAGGAAAATTAGAAAGAATGTGAAAATATAAAGGAGCAGGGAGAAAATAAAACAAAACTCAGCTCCATTCCACAATCACTAGTATAACCCTACTAGATTCTCCAGTCATGTTTTTCTGTATTGCTTGAGATCACATACATATTGTGAATCTTGTTGCAGTAAACTTCTTTGGGCATAAATCTTCTTATTTTTTGTAACTGAAGCATTGTAGCGGTAAATTTTTTTAAAATGCAACTCCGTAAATTACATAAAAATATCCACCACTTAGGAAGGACTATTCTAATCCCTGGTGAGATAGTAGATCTGGGGGGTGCGGTGCAGAAAGGAAAGGAGATGATAGATACTTAGACAGGAGTGATGACCAAGCCTTTTCATAATGCCATTGCTTACTGGTTTTAGGTGAGGACTAGAAGTACACATTCTAGAAGTCCTTCAGTAATCGTATTTGCCAAGCTCCAAACTGAGTAAAATGATTTGGCAAGGGATTACTTTATCTACTGATTGAACCCCATGGGACTGACATTTTTGTAGCACAAATGCCATCAACTACCAGCAATTTCATACGGTTCAACCTATTTATGCCCAGTGCTGCTAAGTTTTAAAAATTAGTTTATTTTGAATATCCATGTAATGAATTGGCTTTCCTGAAAGAAAGCCCATATGTTGGTATCATATGTCTGAGTTCCAATCTGGGTTCTACTACTTCTGAGATAGTGAGAGTGAGCTATTGGTCTCTCTCAGCCTCCTCAGTTTCCCCTACTGTAAAACACGGATGACAGCAACCATGTCGTCAAGCTACCGAGAGCACTGTGTGAGAACATGCAGGCAAAGCACCCCCTCCTGTGCAGGATATAAGAAGGGATGTTTCATCAGAGGAGCTCACTTAACAGAACCCTGCTGAGAACTCCAGTCGTGGGACTACACACTTAGGATACCTGATCACAGCTCTCACCACCTCGTCGCCCTGTCCAGGAGCATGGGAAATCCCAAAAGGTCTAAACCAACACCTCCTTTGACAGGTGAGGCAAGCTGAGACCCAAAACTTGACGTGGCTACCCCAGTGTCAAGCTAACTGGTGCCTCTGTTAGCAGGTGAGCCACGCTTTGCCCTTATGTTGACATATGGCTCCCAAGTCATACAGGCACTAATATCAAGCTTAAGGCTTGGGTTTCAAGTCATGTAATACAGTGGATATGAATTTATCAGAGGAGGAAAGAGGATGGTTCTTCTAGAGCAAGAGGAGTTACCACTATTGGACTTCATAAAGCCAAACGTTCAGGCCGGTGAAAGAGATCTGAGATCCAGGTATTCATTGTTATTTTTTTTAACATTTATTTATTTGGTTGCATCAGGTCTTAGTTGAAGCATGCAGGATCTTCACTGCGGCTTACAGGATCTTTTGTTGTGGCGCGCAGGCTCTTTGTTGCAACACGCGGGCTTCGCTCTAATTGTGGTGCGTGGGCTTCTCTCTAGTTGTGGCATGCGGGCTCCAGAGCGTGTGGGCTCAGTAGTTGTGGTGCATGGTCTTAGTTGCCCCTTGGCACTTAGTTCCCCGACCAGGGATCGAATCCACGTCCCTTGCATTGGAAGGTGGATTCTTAACCACTGGACCACCAGGGAAGTCCCTATTTTTTTTTTTAAAGTGAAGTTTTGCTTTATAGCAGAAAAGTCATTAAGGATGCTCTCTGGGCATCTCAGTACACGTGCAAAGATATGTTCCACCAAGTTGCATTAAAAATGGATACTGAAAGTTAAAATGCTCTATACCAGCATTTACCAGTTACCTCTAAATGGGTGAATCCTTCTCCCCTGATATAATAGATGGGTTTCTGCTGCCTTAGCCTTTCAGGAAAATAAGCACCCAAGAAGCCCCTGTGCAGATTTTATTGTGAATCAGGTGTGTAAAAATCAGATGGTGCTCTCCTGCCACATCCTAAAAACCTGCTGATTTATGGAAGCTGGGAGTGATTGCGTTGCAAGGTTGAAATCAGTACTCTCCCTTTCTTCTGTTCCCCATAACACTTTGCAGAACTCAGAGAATGGTCGTGGTGCTAAAAATGGGGAAATAAATAGCTCTGAGAGGGTGTTTGAGAAAAACTAGCCATTTTCTCAACTGTGAAGATAATAGAAGAGCCGAGTATAGGAAAGGCAGAAAATAAGAGAACAAATAATAGTAAAATTTAGGTCTCAGCCCTGCCTATCTAAGTTATGTGGTCTTAGGCAAGTAAAGTAAGCATGCTAGGACTAAGGCAAGACTGCTATAAACTTGCTAATATCCACTGTCTGTTTCTCTCCCTCAGCAAATGTCACTCTACCAAAAGACTATTTTCCCAGCCTCCCTTGAAGCTAGGTGTAGACAGATGCCGATGAATTATAAGCAGATGTGTGGTACCATATTTCCAAAACTGACCTTTAAGAAGAAGAGGTATGGCCTTCTACTTCTATGGATACTTTCTTGTGGACTGGAATGCATCTATAATGGCTGGAGCTTCTGTAGCTATTTTGGACCATGAGGCAGCAGGCTAAAAATAGCAGAGCAGCAAGGCAGAAGGAGCCTGTGTCCCTTGGTAATTTCAAGAAGCTGCCATACCAGCCTTGGATTGCCTAGCTCTGATTATTCTTTTACTTGTGAGAATAAACCTTTTGTGTTTAAACCACTGTGGAGAGATTTTCTGTGATGTGAAGCCAAATTGAATCATAATGATACAAGTACCAATATCAGAGGTTTGCTGTGAGACTTACAAAACCAATGCGAATGCAAAGTGCCTGGAAAGAATGAAAGATTATCCCTCTCTCTCATTTTCTTTTTCACACACACACACACACACACACACACACACACACCCTGCTTCAAGGTGAAAGTGTTCATCAAAAGTTCATTGGAAGTATATGAGTAAAATACAGAATTTTGTCTTACTCTGAACAAAGACTCAAGGAATGAAGATTATGATTACACAAGGGAGGATTTGGACCTTGTCAAGCTAAATATTCATTTTTAATTAGGTTGAGTCCTAAATTTTGATCTTTAAACTACTAGAAGAGCAACTAGTCTACTAGAATAATGTACAGAACTCCTCATATGACTTCTACACCTACTTGAATGTCTAAAAAACAGGCTATAACAAAACTCGTGATTTATTTTTTAAGCCAGTTTCTCTCATGGTGATCTTCACCCCTGGAAATGGCACCCCCCTCTGTCAGTCTGACCCACCACCCGGGAGCTATCCTTATTCCCTCTGTCTCCCTCCTGTGATCTGATTCGTCACCAAGTCCTGCTGAATTACCTCCAAAGCTTTTCCCAAACCCACTCGCTGCTCCCTCCATACCCTCCCCTGCCTGATGCCAGACACCAGTGTTTCTTCCCCAACAGGCACCGTACCTCCTTGGCTGGGGCTCTTGGTTGTGGTCTTGCCCTCTAAAAGAAGCCAGAATGATCTTTCTAAAGAAGAATATCAGGTCATGTTATGAGTCTCATGAAAACCATCTAATGCTTTCCCAACACAGTCTTCACTCTGTCTACCGGCCAACGTCTCCTTCCGCCTTTCCCCTTGGTTCCTCAGCTCATGCCATGTGGCTTTATTTCTGATCTTTAAAGGCACTGAGGTCACTCCTGCCCTGGAACTTTTGTATCTGCACTCTACCTTCTCTGAAAAGCTCTTTTCCCACATCTTTGCATGGTGACATCCCGGACACTCAGATTTCAGCTGATTGTGACCTCTGAGGATGCCTTTCCTGACCACCCTCTCTGAAAACCCCCTTCCCCCAGCCTCTTTATGTTTTAGCATCATAACGCATGTTCATACCTGATGCTCGAGGGTTTATTTGTTTGAAACCCCCGCTGCACCAAAGCTCCACAGTAGTTGGTACCTTGTATGTTGTGTTCACGGCTGTATTGTCTGTGCTCAACACATAGTAGGTGCTCAATAATTATTTTTTAAATAAGTGAGTCAATAGGTCCTGTCAATCGAAATATTAAAATCCATTGGGTTGATCTGACTCAGCTACTGAAGTCAATATTGTTAATATAAAATTTAAAGTGAATCCAAACAGAATTGCTCATATGAATCCAATAAGTATTCTAGACATTAATGGGCTCCCTGACACCTCCACGACTCCATACTACATCCCATCACCCCAGCCAAAGGCCTTCCCTGGGGCTCAACAGCCATTTCTTTAGCTAAACCAGCTAAGAAGGGACTAAATTGCTTATCAGTAGTAGGTGGAGGGGTTTGGAGAGTAATAAACATATTCCTCTGTTTACATTCACACCTCTTCCTTCTCCTTCTATGGGCAAACGATAAGGACTGCTATGAGATTACCGAACCACTTTCACCATCTACAGTTGATGGGAAAAGCTTTTCTCTAATTAAGCAAATCCTAGAGATGCAAGTCAGCTGAGGGAAGAGTTTCATTCTTAACTATAGGCAGCCAGAAGGCAGATAAGCATTCTCTTCCCATTTTTTTGATCTCTGCCCATGAACGTGCCAAGGGCAGTCAACCACCACATCTGCAGGGTATCCCACCCACACGCACACACCCCAGGTATCAGGCCTTTTAAGCGTAGCAAATAGAACAAGGGCGGAGAAAAAGCTTGACGCAAAGCTTGGCAAGATAGAATGATCAAAATGTGTTAATACTTTCATTGAACAGGAAACATGTGAGTTAAATAGCAATTAAGTTCATAAACTGATTCTGACTTTCTTCACTTTATCCAAAGATCTCAGACTCATTTTCTTATCGGTAACTTACTGCTTATTAATGATTTTAAAGTGTTTTTGATAAAGCAAAGACAGCAGTGTGGTTTAATAACAGCATTGGAATAGCATTCATGCAGGAGCCAGAGAGATCTGGGTTCAAAACTCAACTTAATCCTTGCAACCTACTCAGCTGTAGGTAAACTCCAAACTCCCTTATCTTCTATTTTCTCATCAAGGGATGAGAACCCCAACTTAACAGGTTGCTCAAAGTATTAAAATTAGATGTTAGAAGGTATACAGCACTTTGCCCAATGGGTGGCCTTAAGTTCACAGCAAATATTACTTCCTTGCCTTTTATCCCCATCCTTATTATTGTTAAGCCCCGTACCAGTCTTTATCAGCAATGGTGGTTGGCTAGTCTAACAATTTTTTCAGCAACTTGAGTTGTTCTCCTTAAAATATAACATCTTAACACAGCCCATGAGAGCCTGGAGGGTCTGATCAAACCCATCTTCCCTCCCTTGATTCTCCTGTCAAATCCCTGTCTCTCCTTTGTGCTCAACACTCCAAACTCAACACCCTCCTTGTGCTCCTTGAACACTTCAGTGTTGCCCTGGTCTTTGCATGTCTGGTTCCTTCTCATCCTCCAGGCCTCAGGTCAGCAGCTCATAAACGGACACTTCATGACCGCTCTATATAAATCTTCTCCCATCAATCACTCTCTCCCACGACCCTGCTTATTTCCAGCGGGACACTTAGGTACAACCCGAAGAAACTACCCTTTCCATGTCTGTCTGCTTGTTTAACATGTGTCTGCTCACCAGGGTCTACGCTCCTCCAGGCAGGGTTCTTACCTGGTTCTCAGCCGCTTGCTCTGAACAGGCTTCCGACCAGGGTTTAACAAACTAGCAAGTGAATGCACTTGCTGGCATAATGATTGTTTTGAATTGGCTTCCCCCCAAAGGACAAGATGAGGATTTGGGTGCAGGTGGTTTGCTTAGAAGGTAATTTCAGGAAAAACCAGCAAGGAAGTGGGAGACTGGGATAGGGAAGGGACAGAAACTGGCGAAGTGTGGATTTTCGCACTCGTTACCACGGAGGGCAACTGGGGATCCCTCTGGGGAGCGCTGGGAGCAGAGCGGAAAAGCCACGTGGCTGTCCATACTTCCCACCCCCATCCCGGGAGAGCTATGCTCTCTCTCTCCACCAACTCACATAAGTTATTGATTGAGGACTAACAATCCTAAACCTTTCCAGCTTTTGCTTCAAAACAGACAGAGCGGGCTCCAGGGGCCAGAGAAAGCACCCAAAAAATTGCAGGGGTTGGCAGTGGGAAATCAGGCAGGGTATGCCTCAAAGTGCTAAGCTCCAAGGACGTATGTGACATTGGCCTTAATATTTGAAACAAAACTCAGGGCACACAGGCCAGCATGGAAAATCAAGGCTACTCCCTCAAATCTATGAACCATGCCCCAGACACACACATGCCCCTCAGATGATACACAGAGGGGGGCGGTATACACACGGTACACCTACAGCAGCTAACTTTTCTACTCTCTTCCCAAGTGACATTTTGAACAAAGCATGACCACGGAAAATAAAGCCGACTGAGAAGCAAGGCAATGCATTGTTAGATACCACTCCTCGAATATCTATGCCAACGTACTGGGACACGCCAGCAGTAGACTGGGGAATGGCTCTGATTCACCAGCGTGATTCTGAAATAACCAATATCACATTAACAAGGTTTAGGCTGCAAATTACTCTGTACAAACTGCTATTAAAAGTCAGTGATGAGTGAAAATAGCCTTCACAATTTCATGTCAACATTCAAACCCTAGATTGAGTTTCTCCTCTCCAGTTTCATTCAACTAATTATCTTCCCTGGATTAAATGATATTTTTTAATTCAATCACATCCCATAGCCATATGTTTATTTTATTTGGATGAAGGAGAAAGGTATCTTAATTTCTCATAATAAGAGCTTTCGTGAAAGCTGGAAATTCAGTGACATGCCAGTAATCAAAACTGAATTCCATACAAGAGGAAAATTATATTGCCTTCCAAATTAATTTGCAAATGGTCACAATACTAATAAAACGCAGGCAAGATTCTGAGCTCCCTTTTGCAAAAGCCCAGCTCCTCAATAAACAGAAGAAAACTCACCAAGGAACTCGGTATCAGGTATGGTCATGCACCAGAAAGCCTGAGTTTAGCCTCAGAAGTGTCGTGCAAGTTGTAGAGACTGAAGCACGACAAATTTGGGGGAAAGTTGCCTCTGATTCTTGTGTTTGGTTTCATTATGCTCTGTGGCTGATCCTGGAAGACGCCAGATCCAGCCCCAGAAACTGGAATAAAGAAAGGACCTCCTTGAAGACACAGCTCTGTAGTGTTGCAAGCCCTCTAATCCCTACTTAGGAAGCCTTGAGCCTGATCCCACCCCCAGTAAGTTAAACTTTAATTTTAATACCTGCAGCGCAGATTTTCCCTTGAAATCTACTTCTGTGGATGGCTGCGTCTCGTACCACACAGAGCAGCTTGAAGGCGAGGACTTGGTGGGGTGGGGTGGTGTGTGTATATTAGTTTCCTATGGCTGCTGTAACAAATGACCACAAACTGGGTATCTTAAAGCCACACAAGTTTATCCTCTCGCAGTTCAGGAGGTCAGAGGAGAATACACTTCCCTACTCTCTTTCAGCTTCTAGAGATCACCTGCATTCCTTGGCTCGAGGTCCGGCATCACTCCAACCTCTGCTTCCGTCCTCCTGTCCCTTTCCATTTTCTTTGATCTTCTTGCCTCCCTCTGGTCCCTAAACCCATCTGGATAATCCAGAAGCACCTTCTCATTTCAAGATTCCTAATAATATCTGCAAAGTCCCTTGTGCCCTGGAAGGTATTCACAGTTCTTGGAATTAGGACGAGGACGTCTTTGGGGGCCATTACTCTGTCCACCCCAGTGATAATCACCATTGTGTCTCAAGCGCCTAGCCTAGAAAAGCCACATCCTGGCAACGTGGAATTACAGTGAAATGGCAATAGAATAAGGGAACTGAGTACATGTGCTTTGAGTGTGAATCATGGCTCTACCGAGTTAGCCTGACCAGCTTCTTGAACCTTTCTGAACCTGTTTCTTCACCTGTATAACACCTAACAGTACCCACCTTGAGTAGTTAAATTAGATAATACCTGTTGAGAGTTTTGCCAGTGCTTGCTACACCCAGAGTTCAATAAGCTCTCGCTGAGACACCCATGAAAGCAGGGGTCTGCAAATGTGTTCTGTAAGGGGCCACGCAGTAAGTATTTTCGGCTTTGAATATGGTATCTGCTGCAACTATGCAACTGTGCAGTTACAGCACAAAAGCAGTCGTAGACGATACATAAGTGAATGAGTGAGGCTACGTTCAAATAAAACTTTATTTATGGACATTCACATTTTCATTTCATGTCATGAAATATTACTTTGACTTTTTTCCCAACCATTTAAAAATGTAAAAAAGCATTCTTAGCTTGTAGGCCATTCAAAAACAGGTAGCAGGCTGGATCTGGCCCCTGGGTCATGAGTTGCTGAACTCTGAACTCTATGATCTTCAAAATCCCTTCTCTCTAAGAGCCTACGATTCTGTTAACCAGAAAATCGTGCTGGGGGAAGAGCAGAAACGGCCAAACCCATGTTCAAATACAAATTTCACTTCTTTGGTAGCTGGGTTACCTACAGTAGCTGATCTAACCTTTCTGAGTAGTATCTATTTTCTCATCATCAATGATAAAGATATCTACTATGGAAATTACAAAGGTTAAAATAAGCAAATAACACAATATAGTGTCCAGCTTGGCCTCTGTCACAGAGTAGGTGCTCAGCAAATGTTAGTTCTCATCCATCTTCATTCACTTGGAGGAAGGATGTCTCTTCACTGGAAGACTTTGGCTCTGAACTGGTCTTTTAAAGAGGCAATTTCCAATAATAAGGTGGAAATGTCGCAAAGGTGTTCTCCACTTTTAATAGCGTGTCAGGCCCAGTGATCTACCCAAACTCATGACGAATAAGAAAGAGCAGTGATTCTAGGTGACTTTGCTCACTGCACTTGCTTGGCCAAGACTGGGTTTGACAGAGGAACAATGTGCCTGCTGCCAAATCCTTTGGAATGCTTCCCTTCCTACTGGAGGTTGAGGCTTGGAGAGGAGTCCTTGGGTTAAGTCCGAGGTTAATCGTGGTCGAATTGAAGGTCAGGAATTTCTCAACTCACTGAGAGTAAAAGAAGGTCAATCTGTTGTACTTGGTGCATCCTATTCAATCTCCCCACCCCCAAACCCCTGGCCCCCACTCACCCCAAACCACCAAACCCTCTCCCTGAACATCCACAGCAGCGAACGGAAGCTCACGGTGATAAAACACCAGCTAAGCGCTTACATCATTTTACAATCAAACATCTCCAAATCTGTTTATCTGATCAGCCCCAAATTCTGTCAGAGCGTTGACATGTGCATTTCTAAATAATTTCAGGATGTCAACCTGAATAGACCCGCAGAATCGGAAAGTTAATTATCTTTGACAACTTTGCCAGCTAATTTCCTATTTATATGTACCAAACTGGGGGCCTGTTTCATCCCCTCTTGTCACAAAGGATTTATCAATCAAATCAAGGCCTAAAATTGTCTGCCAAGGCATTCGGGCTTCCCAAAGGGGTGTTTATCTGTTTGAAATCTCGCCGACTATCCAATGGCAGCAAAGTTGACATGAAACAGAAGCAGAGCTGCTTCCTTTCTGGGGGAGGCCCCAACAGCAGAGGACCCTGCTGGTCGGCTCCCCCCAGCTCAGCACCCCACCCTCTCTCCTTCCTCTTGTCTTCATCTGGCTGCGCTTGTCAGGCCCCAATTTCCAAAGCGGCACCAGCTTCACCTCTGGATTTCAGCTGACAGGCCCCGCCAAACGCCGGGGCCCTGCCTGTCCGAGCCGATCGGCTAACCCTCACTCAGGAAGGTGGGCCCCAGGAAACCCAACGGGCCGGCGCTGACAGGCGGCTTGATGGTGGCGATAGGGCTCCTGCAGTTGCTACTTCCCTCTGACAGGCAGGCATGTTTAACTTTAATGGCCATTTCCGCTGCCGAGTTCCCTGGACCCAGGCTGCTGCTCTGCAAGATCGCAGCAGACTGTCACCTAGCTGGCCATGGGGCGAGCCCCGGTTGGGGAGGCCTGCCTGCAATTCTGTTATTGGTTCCTCATGTGCAACTTGGCCTACCGAGGAAGCAGCTGCAATACGACGGGATAACAAGGCTCGCCCGGACATACCCAGCTCCTGCCTACCCACCAGAGGAAGTGTCAGAGGAAGGTGCTCCAGTCACTCGTTCATCTATTCAACACATATTCGTGTTGATCACCGTGTACATGGGGCCCTGTCTTTCAGAAACTTCCAGTTTAACGGATGACATTCTTTTATTTCTGTTGTTTAACAAAGCTATGTCAAGTACCTTCTATGTGCAAGGTGCTGTTCTAAGCATTAAGGAGACAACAGTAAAAATAATAAAATAGAAAGATTAAAAAAAAGACCTAATCTCATGGAGCTTTACATTCTGTTGCAACAAACTATGGGTGATAGGCAGAACACAGCCCCACACCTGTTTTCTAAATAAAGTTTTATTGGCACTCAGCCACACCCATTTACTTGCATATTATCTCTGGCTGCTTTTGTGCTACAACAGTGGAGCTGAGCGGTTTTACCAGAGACCATAGGTCCCACAAAATCTACTTACTGTCTGGCACTTTACAGAAAACATTTGCTGACAAATAGAGATAATTTCAACACAAGATAAGTGGAAACAGATACAGAGAGCAGAGGGAGCCTATATGACTGTTGGCCCATAGGGTCTGTTTTATTCACTGTTGCTGCTACAGTGTCTGAAACAGGGCTTGGTAGAGAGTAGTAGGTACTCACTAAAAAGTTCTCACTGGCTGGATGAAGGAAAGAATGGATGTTCTGATGGGAAGGGAACTGGGCAGAAGGGAAGGTTCTAGAAGGTTTGATGAAGGAGGTAATAAGTAAGCTGGATGTTGAAGGATAAAACGTACTCACCAGAAGAAGAAGAAGGAAAAAGGTTTTCTTGGAGATGGAAATTCACTTGTAATAGCTGCTATACAGAGGCATGGGACAGGAAATTGCATTGAAGGAACAAAGAGCTGGTGGAACACAGGACCCAAATGGGGGTCAAAGGAAAGTGCATCAGGAAATCAGGGAGGAGTGACACCACGTGAAGACTTGTATCTTGTAATCTCATTGTAGACAGGCAGTGTGTCCTCCAGCCCCAGGCTAGTGGGACCCCTGTCCCAGCCCCACACTTTGGAGTTCCTTCCTTGAAACTGACCTCGGTCTTCATTTCTCCCTTTTGGAGCACTCTTGGGCCCTTCACCCCATATGTGGAGTCAATGCCCCCCAAAGCTCCAGGATTCGTACCTGTGAGGTTCAAAGTCCCAGTTCTAGGAACATGACCTGGCAGGTCATGCTGGCTGAGAAACGGATGCTCCCTGCACAAATGGACTGCTCTCCTTTCTCCACCCATGGGCCCCTTGCCTGGCTTCTCCTATGCTCTGTGGGCAGCAGGGTGCCATCAACATCGAAAGAGATCACATGCTAGGCATGCAGTGATTATGTCTTCAGGAGTTCGAAAGAAGTCACCATTGGAGGATGGGTTGGTTGTTCTAGGTCAATACAGAAGAAATCCAAATGGTAGATTTAGCATGTCCAGAAAATGAATCATCACGCCCGTTTTCCTGCACACTCTTGGTAGGGTTGTATTGTGGTCACCATCAATGAAGCACACCCTTTGAATCATTGGAAACGAGTATTCACAGACAGAGTGAAGGATGACGCTGTGTCATGAGCAATGTCGGAACCAGAGCTAAATCAATGGTATTGGGAGCTGCAGAGGCAAGAATATCTGTGCTGTTTCGATGTAAACTAGCTACAAAAAGCCACGGCATTATGAATAATAACAGGGTTGCTACTTTTTGTAGCACATGATGGAAGATATGAAGCTAGCTAGGAATGGCTCACTGACAATAAAAAGCACAAAGGAGTGGTCCCTGGACATGAAGTAACGGAGCTTGGACTCTCTGCATGTGCAGACTGGACAACAAAAAATTTCATGTTCTCTGCCCACTGTCCTACAACTTCATCAGTAAACCACCATACCTCATATGGTGAATAAATTTTATAATCAAATTATTTATAGACAAGGGCCCCACAAAAAATTGTCCCACATACCCCCCAAGGAGTCCTGAAGACACAATATGTGCATTTCCATATCAGAGAAGTATCAGGTTAAAAAAAAAAAAAAGCCAACAATTAAAGAGCCAATAAGTGACTTAAATGAATCCTCCTCTTTACTGGTTTCCCCCAGAGAACATCTTGCTCAGACCAGAAACTTGTCTTGAATCCCCTTCTCTTTCCTCCTAATTCTCACCTCCCAGTTTCTCCAGGGCTTTTCAAGTAATAAACCTGCTCCCAACCTACCCTCGCCTCCCTAGCCTGCTCAGTTCTTACTTTCTCTCCTCCGAGCCACTTATTATGGTTCTGAGTAGCTGTTTGACTTTCTCACTAAGTTCCTCACAATCCAGACTCTGTCATCTTCTGCATTCGACTCACTACCTGATTCTGCCTCTCGAACATCTAGAAACGGCCCTGGCAGAGACCAACTCACTGCTTATGACCACCTCCTCTTTGATGGACTTTGGAGGAGGGGCGCCTCTGAACGCTCTCATGTCACTAATGTTATGTTTGTCATAACGTGCTTGTCAGACGAAGTTTCTGGATTTTCCCCAAAAGGCAGAAGGATGGAATAGGAATCAAAATACAGATCAGGGTGCCGGCCAGAACACTGCCTTGCCGCTGACATAAAGTTCTGAGTAGCTGGATAAAAATTGTATGAGAGGCAGTGTCAAGGAGATCTTGAAATTATACAAGAGGTGGAGTTTCCACCATCCGGGAGTATATGTGGCAGAAATGATGATACAAGATTCGGAGCATTAATTCTCCGAATTCGTTATCAATTTCATTTTGATCCTTTTCTGAGCTTCTGTGTGTAAAAATTACTCTATGGAGTTAATATGGGTAAAGGCTCTTGCCACAGGGGCTTCAAACGCTGTATGGAGTGAAGCAGGCAAAGCCATTCCTCATGTCCCCTCTCTATAGCCAGCTTCATATCAACTACTTAACTCTGTGCGTGTGTGTGGTCTTGATAGTAACCCTGCAAAGCAGGTGCAAGTCTTCAAAAAATAAGGAAATGAGATTTCTTGTGTTTAGATTTTTTAATTAATAGACCTTATTTTTTAGAGCACTTTTAGGTTTGTAGAAAAATTAGGCAGAAAGTACAGTGGGTTCCCGCACACTCTCCCTTCTTCCTCTCCTCCCCCTGGTTTGCTCTATTATTAGTATCTTGCATTAGTGCGGTATATTTGTTACAACTGATAAGCAAATATTAACACACTTTTATTAATTCGTGTCCACAGTTTATATTAGGATTCATGCTTTGTGTTGTAAAGTTCTATGGGTTGTGAGATGCTTTGATTTAGATTGGTTTCTTCCTACATCTTTTAGCACCTGAGGACTCAAAATTTTCTTTAAAGTACTAAAGCAACCACACGTATAAACAATAACTGAACTCCTTTTTTAATCACCTAAGGATATATGATTTCATGTGAACACTCCCAATCAATTCAATCCAATCACACGCACATTATGAGGCACTTACAGTGTATCCGGTACTGGTGGCATGCTGACGAAAGAGCAGTGAAAAAGACAGAAACAGTCCTTTCCCTCGTAAAACTTAGGAGTTTAGTATAAGAGATGAATATTTGGTAAGTAAATATAAGTAGGTGCCCCTTCCAGAGAGCACATACAAAAGCTGCAAGAAGCTACCCAAAGGAAGAAGAATGAGGCTCTGACATCATACACATCACAGAAGCAAAGAACCCCGATGCTCTGGTTCACTTTGGGGCCAGCTCTCAAGTCAGTGCATGATCTCAGACAGCTTCGTCTAAGCTGGAGGCTGGCTCAGGTCCTCACTTCTACTTTCCTGCGTTCCAGGTATCCCCAGCATCCCCAGGCCGCGAGGGCCCATGCAGGTCCTACAGGGCTCAGGCCTGGAGCTCCCAGAGCCACCTCCTGTCACATCCCCCTCCCCGTGGGAGAGAGGAATTCGCTTCCTCGCCACACTGACATCCTTTGTCTGGCAATGCTGAGCTGGCCGTTTCGTGCTCAGGGTTTATTTCCAACACAAATTTCCTGGGCTGCAAGGGCTGAAGGAACCCGCACACTCGGAGACTGTTAGTCTTGTATGTGGGTTTCCGGGGGCTGCTATAACAAATCCCCACAAACTGGGGGCTTAAAACAACAAAAATGTATTCTCTGAGCCTACAGAGAATGCTAGAAGTCTGATATCAAGGTATCAGCAGGGCCACATTACCTGCGTAGCCTCTAGGGGAGAATCTGCCCCAGGCCTCTCTCCCCAGCATCTGGTGGCTGCCAGCCATCCCTGACATTCCTTGGCCTGTAGACACATCACTCCAATCTCTGCTGCTGACATCACATAGTCCTCTCCCTGTATGACTTCACGTCTTTATGTCCCAGTGTCCTCTTCTCATAAGGACACCAGTCATTGGATTTAGGGCCTCAACTTGATTACATCTACAAAGACCCTATTTCCAAATAAGGCCACATCCACGGGTACTGGGGCTTAGGACTTGCACGTATCTTTGGGAGGGACAGGATCCAACCCACAACACCTTGAATTCCCAAAGTTGGTTGATTCACAACTGATCTCCACCAGAGTGAAACTAAGTGGAAGCAAAGCTGAGGCCAGAAGGAGAAACAGACGCTGTTTCCTGATAGTCTTGGCCTATGCCATTGACTGGGCCTAAGAGCATGGGCAATGCCAAGTGTGACATACATGTGTAGGTGATTTAAAAAAGGAAAAGACGGAAAGTGGGGCTGTTCTGGGAGCTGAAAAATCCAAGCATAACTTCCAGTGGTCCTAGAAATATCACTTTCCTCATCCCAGGTGAGACCCAGATGTCAGATGAGGATTCCTGCCTTCAGAGATTTAATTAAACATCACCCATCATGTGTTCACTCCTACCCCGTTCTAGGCACTGGATATAGAGCACTGGCGGAAAGCACCCTAGCACAGGAGCTCATATTCTAGTAAAAGGAGACCAGCAGTAAATAAGCAAATAAGGGGAAAGTAGAGAAGGACATCACTGCAGTGGGTGTGAAGGGGAGGGAGTCAGTGGGGACAGAGGGTGAGGCCACTCTTGGAAGTTCAGCTCCAGACGGCGACATGGGAAACAGTGAGTGCAGGAGGGAGAGGGCAAAGTAAGAGAAGGTCTCCTGACTTGGCCTGTTTCTCATTTGTCCCTTTGGGGGCTAGAATTGACTCACACATGGCTGGGTACAGAGATAAAGATTTGGTGAGAGAGGTTAAAAATGCAGGAAAGAGAGGGCATTACTGATGGCTGAAGGCCCGGGGGCTGGGGATGGCTAGTGAGAAGAAAGGCCGCAAGTGGAGGCAAATCCCTTGCTGTTGCCAGGTCTGCTCCCAATGGGAGCCGCACGCGGGAATTGAAAGTTTAGACCTGATCTTACCTGGGGACTTGAGTTCCAGCTTGCTTCTGCTGACTTCCTCTGTGACTCGGCTTCCTCATTGACAAAACACCCTGGGAGGGTCCCAATCACCCACACTCCTCTTCACAAACACCCACAAAGTGTCCAAGTGGTTTCTGAGTGAGAGCCTCTGTAGCAATTCCAAACAGTCTCGTGACACTAGGGTTTCCCACTTCAGCACGGTAACATCTGGGCCCTAATTCTTTGTGGTGGAGGCCGTCCTGGGCATTGCAGGGTGGTCAGCAGCACCCCTGGCCTCCACCCACCAAGTGCCAGAAGCGCCCTCCCCTCCAGATGTGACGACCAACAACGTGTCCAGGCATTGCCAAATGTCACCTGGGGGACAGAGTCGCCCCTGGATAAGAGCTGCCACTGGATCACAGGTCAGAGCAGAGGATAAACAGCTCTTCCAAGCAAGGTCACCTTCTCCTGAGCCCACTCTGCCTGGCCGTCCCTCCTCAGGACAGGAGCCCAGACCTAAGGTCTGACCATAACTCCACATTGGTCCAGTCCAGTTCATGTCCTTTAAACCTCCCACCCCCATTGCCTTCCAGGGTTGACCTGACTGCCTTCAAACAAAAAAATAAACAAACAAACAAGCCTGAATGGTGCTCTAAAAAATAAGTGACTATTTGCTTTTCTTTACAAAATCATCATTCCTGTCTGTAATATACACAGTGAATTTCTTTCTTCTTCTGAGTCACCAAAAACAAGTTGAGTACAGAATATTTGCAGGTATTTTCTCTGAATGATTTTCACATTATTATTCTATTTTTTAGACATTCTTTATTTTAAAAAAGAGATTATTTTTAAGACAGGGGTGTGGAAGATGGCGAAAGGAGACCAAATAATATTAAACAATTAATTTATTAGAAATTTTACTAATTATTATTGTCATCACCATCATCACCATTTTTATTTTCTGGCCTCATCCAGAAAGTCACAATTCTCAAAAGCACAACTGCATCTAATGAGACATAACCAGATACGAATGTCTTCCTAGTATTTCATTTTTTGCTGTCAATCCAGTTCAAACTCCAAGATACCACTGAATGAAGGATTCTCAACACTAAAGAGCGAATCAAGATTTCCATTAAAAAAAGAAAAACTGCATGTTCCCAGGCTTTTATCCATTTGTATACCTCTAAGAAGCAGCTGCAACTTTGCATACAAGTGATTTCCTTTTACATAAATAAAATGTTTTTGCCATTTTTAATCACTGAAGAATTAAAAAAAAATAAAGTGGAAGCAGTTGAAAGAATGATCTTTAAAAAATAACTTTGTTGGCTTACTGAATGATTAGTTCTTGGTTTTTTGAAAAGTTTGTCGTACATCCTATTCCCAATTCAATTTACACTCACCCCCAGAGACCTTTATGCCTTTTAATTGCTACTCTGATTTTTTTTTCCAGTTTTATTGAGAAATACTGCTATTCTGATTTTTGGATGCAAAGATTTCTTTCTCCCAAAGATGTACCGCTGCCTGAGATAAGTGATTTGGAGGGATTTTGAAAGTATGTTTAAACATGGCATTAAGAAATCTAAACATGAAGACTATGCACATTAAAGGCAAACGTGTCAGCAGGAGCCTGCCTTGTAAAGACACTTGTCAGTCTACAGATGAGCCAGATGTTGTAAAACACGGGAAGAAGCATCGTCCTATGACTCACAGCCAAGTTGGGCTCAGTAATCCATAGGGACTGTTGAGTTGGTTTAAGACTGTCCAGCAAAGAAATCCTGTAGGTGGGTGTCCTTATGCTCCCCAGGCTAGCATAATTTCTTCCCTCACCCACTTCACTTCACTCTCTCCTCTTTAGCCAAAAGTGGAGTTGGTCAGGACTCCGCTTACCAAGTTAAAAAGCCTTGGTTGGATAAGCTTAGAACATTTAACTATTGACAAAATCCAATCTATACACTCACAAAAATTTTACCCTTCATAGTTGTTCCAGGTGTTCACATTTTTAATTGGCAAGAAGACACAAGGAACAGGCATCCCAAACTCAGTAGGTTAAAGCAATTTGTTCCACACATTTAATGTGTTTCTCGTGGTTCTGTAGGTTGACCGGTAGGTCTTCTGATCTGGGCCCACTTGTCTGGGCTGGATGACCTAGAGTGGCCTCACTCCCACGTCTGGCAGCTCAATGTCACTTGGGGAGACAGCACAGGGATGGCCTGGCCACGTCTCATCATCCCGCAGACTAGCCTGGGCTCTCTTGCCTGGTGGTAGCTGCAGGGTTCCAGAGAAGCTCAAAAGAGCAAGCCACCTTGCACAAGCATTTCCCAGGCCTCTGCTTGCTTTATATTTACTATTGTCCCATTGACCAAAGCAGGTCTCAAGTCCAGGCCAGAGACAATATAGGAGGTCATTACTAAAGGGTGTGCTAGAAGGAGGTGAATCATTTATGGTAATTTTTAATTTATCACATTTGTTCATTAAATTAAAATATCATTGATCCTCATTATTCATAGATTCCATATTTGTGAATTCACCTCATGCTCACTAAATGTATTTATAATGCCCAAACCAACACTTAACAGCACTCTTGTGGTCATTCACAGACACGCAAAGAACAGTGAAAAACGGAGTCTCCCGACACACTCGTTCCCCATGGAGGTTGACCCTGGGAAGCCAGACTCTGCCCTTTTGTTTCAGAACAAGTGTTCTTCTCGCAGTCTACTTAGTGCCACTTTTCCACGTTTGTGATTTTTGGTGTGTTGGTGATTTCTCTGTCCAAAATGGCCCCAAAGCGTAGTGCTGTCTAGTTTCCTGAGCACAAGAAGGTTGTAATGTGCCTTATGCAGAAAACACTTGTGTTAGATAAGCTTCATTCAGGCAAGAGTCATACTGCTGTTATCCACGAGTTCTATGTTAACGAATCAACAATATATATTAAATGAGGTGTCTTTAAACAGAAACACACATAAAACAAGGTTACATATCAGGTGATGAAAATGTTGTGACCAAAGACTCATAGGAACCTAACCCTGTACCTACCCTGGGAGCTAATTCAGTGATCTCCGTAATGTTCTAGAACAAAACTGCCATGAGTAGTGAGAACCAACTGTGTTGAATGAGCACCTTCTTTGAGCCAAGCACTATGCCTAGAGCTGGGGATTTGGGGAGCTCCCTGCTTTCCAGGAGCTCAAAGTCTAGTCATGCATTAATGAATGACACTAATAAATTCACAGGTTGAGGTGAATCGGGGAAGATGCCGTGAGGACATGAAGTGTGGGCCAAGACCTAAAGGATGAATAGGAGGACTATTTCCGGTCCCCAGGAAAGAGATTCTGACATGTAGATCTGAGTGCAGAGGGTCTATGGGGGGTGCTCTCAGGAACAACGCCTGTAAGGGAGTGAGGGAGGCTGCGTGAGACAGAGGGAAAAGCAGCAACAGAGGGCTTGGCCAAGCCCACAGAGAGCTCTGAAGCCTGGAAGTCTTACCAGAAATGTCCCCAGTTGAGGCCAGAGGTGTAGACTTTGTGCCCCCACATCAAGCAGTCAGAACTCTGGGCAAGGCTGCTTGCTTTAGTTGAGGACAATACCTGGGGGTAGACTCAGCTGTTGGCCGACAACAGTCCTGGCAGTTGAGGGAATGAATGCCTAAATGGAAATGATGAGCAGTGCCACTGCCCAATCCCAGCATCCCTAAAAGGAGCTAGAGACAAAGGAGAAAGGGAGCTATACCAAACAGTGGGTACAGCATGTGCAAAGGCCCTGTGGTAGGAGAGAGCACAGAACGTGTGAACAACATAGAGAAGGCCCATGCAGGGCTGGGGTGTGGAGAGCAGGTGTGAGTGTGGAACGAGATGAAGCTGGAGAGTGGGTAGGATGAGGTCACATGCGGCCATGTGGGCCACGGTAGAGTTTCAGTCCTCATTCTAAGAGTAACGTGAAGCCACAGAGATTTTTAAGCAAAGAAAGCAACCTGCTTCAGTGATGAGAACAGAATTGAGCAGAGTGGGGAAAGGCAAGGTTGAGTAGATGAGGGAAGACCAGCCTGTATATATGAAGG
Source organism: Monodon monoceros (assembly GCF_005190385.1). Classification (NCBI taxonomy): domain Eukaryota; kingdom Metazoa; phylum Chordata; class Mammalia; order Artiodactyla; family Monodontidae; genus Monodon; species Monodon monoceros. The sequence goes on along the minus strand of NW_021703766.1, from coordinate 7,854,185 downwards.
TGGCAGCCCAGGAGATGGTAAAGAGTTGAATGGAGTCGACAGACATTTTGGAGGTGAAGTCAGCAAGACCTGACACTGGCGTAGATGAGGGGAACAAGGGGTAAAGGGCACCAGGGACACTGCTCTGTACCCAGTTTGCCTGAAGAAATGAACGGAAGTGCCTGGACCAGGACGGAGGACTCCAAAGGAGTAAGAACAGACCACGTTGTACTCAAAACAGTCAGTGGGGTACTTAGCTGATGCTCACATCTCCATGTCTGGAACTCCAGTTGGAGATGAAGATGGCAAAGAGATGGTGACAGAAGCCTCTGTGGGGATGAGATTATCCAGGGAGCATAGAAGAGGAGAAGCTCTAAAACTAAGTCCCATTCAAAGGCCAGGTGGGAGGAAACAGAGGCAATAAAGGACCCCAAAGAGCAGCTAGAGAAGTGAAAGGAAATAGGAGAAAACAAGGTCACAGATGCAGCAAGAGGACATTATTTCAAGGAGAGAGTGGTCCAGGGTCAAGCGCTGCGGAGGGTCCAGTAGGATGAAGACTAAATATTTTCCACTGGATTAATGACAGATAACAGAGCTGAGGTCTCCAATGTGAGAAACAAATAATTAAGCAAAACGTTTTTTTTCTTCTGTTTGGGGAAAGATAACCCCGGGTTATCACTTTGCTAAATAACTCATTCCCTCTCTTTTGTGTCTGGCTCATAGAAGGAGAAGCTACAGGAATTCTCGGCACTTACAGAGAAATGATTGTGTATGCTTTAAAGCCGAGTAAACACTGCCTTTGATTAGCTTGGGAACAGCCAGGTCTCTCTTGCTAGAAAGAAGATCAAAAGCTTGGAGAGAAATCAAATAGATAAAAATTAAGCAAAAGTGACATACTCTCTCAAACCTAAATTTTATAAATCGTAACATCAAATCCTGGTGAGTTTTCAGTAAGCCCTATACTCATTCATTCAATGTAAACTGGCACAGCCATGTTGTAAAGTGTGATAACATGGAAAAAGATGCATGAAAACAGTCCCTAAGGTAACTGTTCTGCTTCTATGAATTTTACCCAAGGATACAATTCAAGGGAAACATAAGAAAATAAAATAATATGCATGCAGTATTTAATGCAGATTTTCTCTAAAAGTTAATCTTTGAAAACAACATAAATGCTCAATTTTGGGGGACAATTTTAATAAATATTTGTTAAATAACAGGATGGAATACTAAAGAATCATTAAAATGACTTTGCAGCACCCCAGAGGAAAATGTTGAGGTGCAAATAAAACACAGAAGAGTAGGGTTAGTACTATCTTATCTGTGTAAATTACATAGGAATACAGAGATAAACAAAAATGAAATCATGATGAGTTAAAGAGTGGGGTCATAGATTTCCCATTTTTAAAGTCATTAATATTTTTGTGTTGCCCATTCATATAAAATAGGCAGGAGTAATACTTGGGAAGAAGCACCAAAAGAAGATAAACACCTTCTGAAAGGGGTTTTGATGTAAAATGGACCAGAAACAAGACAACTGTGCTCAGAATAAGACTGCCTTGACTCCACACAAGTATTCAAGATGAATTAAAAGGAAAAGTCTTACTTGATTGGTAACTTCAGCACTCAGTAAAAGAAGGTAAAACAAACTCTCCAATTTGCCTAAGTGTTTGGCATCTTTGAAATATTGTTCCATCTTTCCCATCACCTCTGCAAAAGGAACCATTTAGGGTTCGTAGAGAATCCTATATAATTAAGCAGACAGAGCCTACTTCTCAGGTTATTATCCCTGGAAGGATGTGAAGGTCCAGCTCATGAGATCAATAAGGAAGGTTACAACTTGTGTGTTGAGACCAAGTACTAGATCTGGAAGAATTTAACAGCATCCTGAGCACTTTGCCAAGAGACACATGGGCCCAGACCAGTACCTAAGGGGCTTCTCTGTCCTCTGCCTCCTTGGTCCCTGCTGCAGAAGCAAGAGCTGGTTCACAGATGCCTCCCTGGCAAGGAGAGTCTGGCTCTCATATCCCTGAAGTGGCGAAAAGAGCTGGCATTCACAGGAGTGGAGACTGAGTGCTTCGATTCCCAGAAGCCACATGGCACTCGTCCACAAAAATTAAAACGTCTCCTTTCCTTCTTAACTCACTGAATCACAGGGCTCATTCTAGCTGCTGGAGCTGTCTTCTTGAGAACAGGTGATCATTATGTCCTGGCATGGACACTCCATCTTAGCTCTGGGTGTCTCGGAAAGGATTTCGGCTTTTCTAGCTCAGGGAAGTTCAGGGGAGGAAAGATCTTGCTGTTGGTCATGAAATAGGAGGAGGAAAGACATACCACGGAGTTATAACCAGGGGCCACATCTTCTGATTGCTGATCACTGCTCCCAGGCACAGCAAATATTCATTATATTTAAGCTGATGCTCGCAATGGACAAATCCATAGGGGGAAAGAAAGAAAACTTGCACCAGATAACATTCATTCCCTGTCTCTTGGAGAGAGATGAACTGGAGCTGTTCGTGCTGATGCAAAAGCCAAGTCCTCTCAGAGAATTGTGACTTTTGAAGACCAAGCATGTAGTTCAAAGAGCCAGAGTCCTCTGGGGGGACTGGAGTATAAAACAATATCATTTTCAGAGCTTCTTTAAATTATCTTCTTCCCAAACCTTTAAGCCACACCCCTTCCCCAACCAAGAACCTATTTCCCAACAGTGGGCAGCAATGTCAGCATCTTAAATCATGGCCACAGACTAGCCAAGAGAAGTAGAATCCATGTGCCAAAGTGTAGGTCTTGTTAAATAAATTCTTCCTTGACAGCAGAGAAAGGCCTGGCTCAGAAAATGGCTCCTTAAACACTCTAATTTAATTCAACAAGGATTTATTGTGCACCTGATATCAAGAGCCAAACTCTAGGAGCTGAAACGTAGAGAGAACGAGAGAGAGAGAAGTGTATTCTCCTACATTTGGCTGGGGAAGGGGTGGCAGATTCTGAACCCTCCAAAAGCAAGTTAGCGTCATCCAGGGATTCCTCTAGGTAGCCTGACTCTCCACCTATTCCTGAAACTTGTCCCTTTCCTCACTGGGGCACAGATGTCTGTCTTCCGTCACTGCCACCTCTTTCAGATGAGTTTGTCCTTCCTTATTATGTCTCCAGTATCACCCTGCCCAGAACCCTGCCCACTCTTTCTTCCAATGCCCTTGCCTCATTCCCTCTAAGGTTTGGCATTTGTCTTCCCTGCAGAGTCTGCTGATTCTCTAACACTCCACTAATTTTCCATTTCGAATATCTGCCCTACACCACACAGTTCACATCAGCCCTGCCTCTCAACACCCTCAAGATGAGGCACACACTATAGGCCGTGCAGGGCTGTGGGCTTGTGGAGGTTGCTCCAGGCAGGAAAGGCCTGGCTCATACACTCTGGGAGCTTACAGTCTATCCAGACAGAGACACACCACAAATGATAACACTAGGCAAGAAGAGTTAAGTGAAGGCCAAGCATAATGTTGGTCAAGGGAGTAAGTTCTACCATCACGCGGCTTGGACTTGATTGTTGGCTCCATTATCAGGTGCATGACCTTGAGGACATCACTCATCCCTCTGACCTCCAGGTGCCTCATCTGTCAACTAGGACATTAACTGTAACCATGTCAGAGGATTTCTGTAAAGGTGCAATGAGATAATCCACCTAAAGGGTTTACCATAGTGCCTGGTACCTAGTCATCCCACAAAAACAGTGTTAGCTATTTTTATGAAACTCAGAATAGAATTCCCTTGCCCAAGCCATGTTCAAATATTCATACAATATCAGGAAACATGTAGTATTTAGTGCATCTCCCTGCTTCTACAGCCCCCTCTGCAATCTGATACACAAAATCCCTTGGTATCACTCCTTCTTAAGGCCTGTGATAGGGGATGCTAGTAACACAAAAGTCACCCTACCTGAGTTTGTTAGAAGTTCTGCTTCCAGTCCTAGCTGAGTAAAGTAACTCCTATGAAAACAGAGTCTTCCTGTAGATAACTGCAAACTCTGGACAAAATATTTAAAACTACAGGCAGGCTTTGGAGAGTGACCCAGTACAGACAGCTTCTGGAGGGGCATCGACACTTGGAAGAAGGCATTGCACAGAGTCTGCATCACAAGACACAGGCTGAAGGGAAATAATACCAGATGTTCATGAAGAAATGAAGATAGGCATATACTTATAGCCATTTTGTTCACTGTTTTCTGCTTGCTTTTGTAGCTATTCTCTGTTCTTTTCTTCTTTTAGTCTCTTCCCATGTGGTTTGATGATTTTCTTTAGTGTTGAGTTCCTTTCTCTTTATTCACTGTGTATCTATTGTAGGGTTTTGGTTTGTGATCATCATGAGGTTTATATATATCAACCTATATAGACAGCAGATTGTTTCAAGCTCACAGTCACTTAAGTTCAAACGCATTCTAAAAGCGCTACATTTTTACTACACCCCATTTTCCATCTTTTTACTTTGCGTATCCCTTAACTACTTACTGTAGTTGCAGTTGATTTTATATCTTTTGTCTTTTAATTCTCATACTAGCTTTTTAAGTGGCTGATGCACACTGCCTTTACTATATATTTGCGTTTACCTGTGAGAGTTCTTCTTTCATATACTTTCTTATTTCTAGTTATGGCCTTTTCTTCTGTGCTTAAAGAAAAGCCTTTAATATTTCTTGTAAGGCCAGTTTAGTGGTGATAAACTCAGTTTTTCCTTGTCTGGGAAGTGCTTTCTCACTCCTTCACTCTGAATGATAACCTTGCCAAATACAGTATTCTTGGTTGTAATTTTTTTCCTTTCAGCACTTTAGATATATCATGCCACTCCCCTCTGGCCTGCAAAGTTTCTGCTGAAAAATCAGCTGATCACCTTATAGGGGTTCTCTTGTATGTGGCTAGTTGCTTTTTTCTTGCTGCCTTTAAAATACTCTCTTTAACTTTTGCCATTTTAATTATGGTATGTCTTGGTGTGGATATCTTTGAGATCATCTTGTTTGGGACTCTCTGTGCTTCCTGGAGCTGGATATCCATTTTCTTCCCCAAGTTATGGAAGTTTTCAGCCATTATTTCTTGAAATAAGTTTTCTACCCCTTACATTTAAGTCTTTAATCTGTTTGAGTTTATTTTTGCATATGGTGTAAGAAAGTAAGACCTGAAGCTACGGTGATATCAGACAAAGTTCCTAGAAGAAAACATAAGCAGTATGCTCTTTGACATTGGTCTTAGCAATTTTTTTTTTAATCTGTCTCATCAGGCAAGGACAGCAAAACCAAAAATAAACAAATTGGGAATACATCAAAATAAAAAGCTTTTGCACAGTGAAGGAAACCATCAACAAAATGAAAAGGCAACCCACTGAATGGGAAAAGATATTTGCAAACAACATATCTGATAAGACGTTAATATCCAAAATATATAAAGAACTCACACATCTCAATATCAAAAAACAAAACAAAACAACCCAATTAAAAACTGGGCAGAGGACTTGAATAGACATTTTCCTAAAGAAGATATACAGATGGCCAACAGGCACATGAAAAGATGCTTAACATCACTAATTATCAGGGAAATGCAAATCAAAACCGCAATAAGACATCACCTCACATTTGTCAGAATGGCCATTATCAAAAAAGATAAGAAATAACAAGTGTTGCCCAGGATGTGGAGAAAAGGAAACCCTGTTAGTAGGAATCTAAGTTGGTGCAGCCACTATACAAAACAGTACAGAGAATCTTCAAAAAAATAAAAAATAGAACTACCATACAATCCAGCATTTCCACTTCTGGGTATATATCTGAAGAAAATGAAAACACTTATTCAAAAAGACATAGGCACCTCTATATTCACTGTAGCATTATTTACAATAGCCAAGATATGGAAGCAACCTAAGCGTCCATCAACAGATGAAAGGATAAAGAAGATGTGGTGCATGTATATGATGGACTACTACTCAGTCATAGAAAAGAACGAGATCTTGCCATTTGCAACAATATAGATGGGCCTAGAGGGTATTACACTAAGTGAAATAAGTCAGACAGCAAAAGACAAATACTGTATGATTTCACTTATATGAAAAGCAAATGAATAACAAAAACAGAAACAGACCCATAGATACGGAGAACAAACTGGTGATCACCAGAGGAAAGGTGGGGTGAGGAGTGCGTGAAATGAGTGAAGGGGATTATGCAGTACAAACTTCCAGTTATACAATAAGTCCCAGGGATATAATGCACAGCTTAGGGAATATAGTCACTAATATTGGAATTACTTTGTACGGTGACACATGGTAACTAGACTTATCATGGTGATCAGTTTATAAATTTATATAAAGTTTGAATCACCAGGTTATACACCTAAACCAAATACATATTCAACTACATTTCAATTAAAGAAAAAAAGAAGGGCTTCATATGTGGTGAATACCTGGCAATCTATAAAAGGCATTTCCCCCCTTAGTTTCTTTATAAGACACATGGATTGGTTAAAGCGGGGGTGAGCAAATTTTTCTGTAAAGGGCCAGAAGATAGTAAATATTTTAGGCTTTGCAGGCATATGGTCTCTGTCACAACTACTCGTAATCACAGACAATATGTAAGTATGTGAGCATGGCTGTGTTGCAATAAAACTTTATGTACAAAAGCAGGTGATGGGTCAGTTTTTGACCTGCAGGCCAGAGTTTGCCGACCTCTGCTTTAAAGCAAATATTATAAAATTGTATTCTGAGGTGAAGTTCATAACATACATAGATATAATACTTATGTATAACTGTAACATAGAGGATCAGGTGGGAGTAAGTGGACCTATACAGTTGGGGGTTTTCCACATTCTACTAGAAGTGATGCAATATTGACCCTAGGGGGCTTCCCTGGTGGCGCAGTGGTTGAGAATCCACCTGCCAATGCAGGGGAGATGGGTTCAAGCTGTGGTCCGGGAAGATCCCACATGCCACGGAGCAGCTAAGCCCGTGCACCACAACTACTGAAGCCCGTGTGCCTAGAGCCCGTGCTCCGCAACAAGAGAAGCCACCGCAATGAGAAGCCCACACACTGCAACAAAGAGTAGCCCCTGCTCACCGCAACTAGAGGAAGCCCGCACGCAACAACGAAGACCCAATGCAGCCAAAAATAAATATATAAATTTATTTTAAAAAAATATTGACCCTAGGTAGACTGTGCATAGTTCAGGATATATATTCAAGTACCTATAAAAACCAGTAGGTTCACCTAAAAAGGCAACCGATAAATTAATATGGAATTCTAATATGTATTCTAATTTAATATATATTCAAACACCAAAAAGAAAGCAGGAAAGGCAGGAACAGAAGAACAAAAGTAAAATACAGGAGGGGACAAACGGAAAACAAATAGTAAACCAGACCTAAATCCAATCACATCAATAATGACATTCAATAGTAACAGAATAAACACTCAATTCAAAAGGCAGAAATTGTCAGAATGGGTAAAAAAAGCAAGACCCAACTATGTGTTGTCTATAAGAGATGTGTCTTAAATATGAAGACACAGACAGGCTGAAAGTAAATAGACGCAAAAAAGTATCCCAGACAATCAGAAAGTTCTCACAGCTACGGTGATATCAGACAAAGTTGACCTGGAAACAAACAATATTTCCAGAGATAGAGAGAGGAGAAGACAGCCAGTCCCTGTGGGTGGGAAGAGAGTCGCTGCTGTGTGTGAAATGCCTAGATTGTACCCGCCACAGGAAGCGGTTCTTTGCTTCCTAGCTTCAGCCGCCTCAAGTGGGAAGAGAGTGAAATAAACAGGGATGACCTGAGAGTCATGGAATATAAAGGCTCCTAAATTCCCAGATTCTAGGAAGCCTGAGGGACAGCCTCGCTGGGTGCGTCTGTTGATGACTGCAGTTGATGGGGTGACGTCGGAAAGGGTGATCCCCTGGGTGGTACCTCTAAAACTTCCTGAAGGGCTGCCTGAGCACCCCAAAGATCTTGCTCTTCATTATCATCAACACACGTCTGTCGGATGCTTACAGAGGTCAGGCACTGTGCTAAATAAATGCCCCATGTGTAGGATCCCATTTGTGCCTCCCTTTAACCTTATATGAGGTCCAAACTGCGGATGGGAAACTGAGTCAGAGAGAGCTTAGACAGCCTGTCCAAGATCATAGACTTGAAGTGCAAAGCCTGCACTGGCAAAGACACTGGTCAGGCTCTAGAGCCCATGCACGGAACACCACTACATATTCTCTCCCCTCCCACGGGATTTCAGAGCCTTGACCAGCTCATCCTGCAACCTCTCACCCTGCATGGCTGGGAGTGTCCATTTTCAGGAAGAGCGAGAGAGAAACACAGGGACCATGGAAAGGACTGCCCCTTTATCAGAGAGCATGAAGTTCCTTCTCCTTACCACAGTATTTGTAATTTGTGTGTGTGTGTGTGTGTGTGTGTGTGTGTGTGTGATTTTAGACTTTGAACAAAGGTAAATGAGAGAAAGTTGGAATCTGAAACAACACCCTTCAGAAGTGGGTCACCGTAAGGTACGCAGCCAAGCCAGCTCCTTGGCAACACACCGTCATCACCTTGCACAGATCAGTATAGAGCCGACACATGTTCCTCCAATCTGTTCCCATCTCTGTGTTTTTAAATAAACTCTCGAAGTCAGGCCTTTTGTGCCCTTCCTGCCCCCAACGCTTCCCATTCATGGGCTCACAGGTGTTCCGCGGCATGTATTCACTTTCATTCGTCTGGCCTTTGCTGGCAGCTGTGCTGGTAAATATCGCTACACCAGTTCCCATCAGGACTGTTTACCAGGTACAAGGCACCGAGCAGAGGGCTCTACGTGGACTGCCTCATTTATTTTTCCCACCACTGCATAAGTTAAGGGGTATTCCTCTCATTTTACAGATTTGGAAACTGTAGCTCAGAGCAGCTAAATAACTTGCCCCAAACCACAGAGCTATTGAAAAGGCAGAGTTGGAACTTAGGAACTTTATCTGTCTAAATTCAAAGCCCACAATCCCAACCCTCTGCAAACAGAGGAAGACCTCAGAATATGTGACTGTCCCCTCTCCTTTGGTAATACCAGGACCTCAAAGACACACCTAACCCCCTCAGCACAGGAATCCAACTGGTTAAACACCTCTGATTTTTCTCTGGAAAGAAATAATCCTGATAACCAAGGCTCTTCAATTACTCTGTGCAATTAAGTCCTGAGTGCTTGTTTGAACAATTAACCGAAATAATTATAAATGTATCTCTGTTACTACAATTGCATATTAACAAAGGCTCAGAGCCAATTAATCATTACTCCATCAATATCTAATTTGCATAAACCTATTCTCTTTAAAGACTCCATGTTTGGGGTGACAAGGCTCCCTCATCGATTATGGAAATATCCCCATCAAACTTCCCTGAGGCCGTCAAAAGGAATAAAAGGGGTTGTCTGCTGTGGGCTGCTCAGCACCCCTGCCCAGCCTTTCCAGGGACAGGCAAGGAGGGAGAACAAAAGGGAAGAGACACAATGACCGCATGGGTTTTCCACTGGGAGCAGGGACTGACAGGCTCAGGTTCCAGGGTGATGGGCAGAGAGAGGCATCTGGTGGAGGTCGGGGGGGAAACCAGCATCTCAGCCTCCTTTGGAGTCATCCAAACTCATTCATTCATTCATCCATCCATCCATCCATCCATCCATCCATCCATCCATCCATCCATTCAATAAATATGTCAACAAATATTTACTCCCTGCTGTGTAATAGGTATCGGGGATTCAGTAGAGACTGAGACTCTGGCCCTCACTGAGGCAGCTAGACAATCAGATGTCATAGGGTGGGTTTTCTAGAAACAAAGGGATAGAGTTCGATGTAAGATGTTTATTAGGGCTCAACACCTGTAAAAGAAGAGGAAGCTGGGCTGTGATGCAGGGTCACAGGCCTCAGCTCACTTGGCCTGTCACTCTGGGGCAGGAACCACCTGTCGGAGTTGCCCTGAACCAGGGTGAAATGTCAGGGTCTTTACATCCCTGACCTGCTCAGTCACTAGACACGGGCGGCCCTGGCGACACGGCTCTCCGCAGCTGAGGCAACCCTGAAGGAACCTGCCATGTGCAGTCTACCTGCCACTGGGCATCTACACATCCTTCCTTGAAGGGAATGGGCCGTGCATCTCCATGCCCACCGCACTGGAAAATTGCTACAAAGGATAATATGACACTGAGGAAGGGGAAGAAAGGGAGCCATGGTAACGCAGAGAAGGGGCCCCTAATGCTGAAAACTTAGCCAGACCTTTATCATGCTAAGAGGATAGGGAAATTGTGTTTCAAGCAGAAGAAAGTACTGAAGCTTAGGGGGCAAAGGGTTCTTTAGGGAAAAAAAAAGAAAAACAAGATTGGGCTGCAGACACACATATAGGTGATTATTCAGTATGGCTCTGAGGATCATTTCCAGTCCCTCTCCTCCACTGTGATTAGGTTTCTGCTCAAACTGGTTCCTCCATTTCTCTGGAAGAAGGTGAGGTGGCATCACCATGGAGACAGACATGTGGCAGGGCCCTGATGTGTTCAGCAACCTCTTTTCTCGACATGCTGCAAGTCATGCTGCTTGGGGTGTTTACATCTAATTGTAAATGGGCAACACATAAAAAATCCCATTTAAAAACACATAGGCACATATGCCTATATACTTATATACTTGTCTGTTTATATAAGGATAGAAAAAGCTACAGAATGCCACACATCAAAGTGTTCACATCAGTGCCCTAATGTGGAGAGACTGGAGAAAGCTGGGGAGCAATTATTTACGTTTTAATATTTTTTTACTTGTTAAAACAAACAATTTTGTAAATGCTTTTATAAACTAAGAACTTACATGTTGCACATTTTCAAAAATAAAAATGTGTTTATGATCATTTAATTTGTTTATGATCATTTTAATTTGCTATGCATCAATGACCATGTCTTCAGAAATCTGGGGCCTAACATTTCATTCAACAAGTAGTCTCTTAGTTCTCCCAGGTGCCCTGGGTGTTACAAAGAGATGGGTGAGACAAATTCTCAATCTCAAAGGGTTAAGCAGTCTTACTGCAGGGACAGACTATTACAGGATAAAACGCAAATTATTGTTACTAGTTAGAAAATAGAGTTAAAAAAGGAACTATGGATAAGAGAAGTGACTAATGAATAAAAAGCAGGTGACTTCAGAAATTTACAAATCAACATTTTTCCCTCTTATCAGCTGGACAAATAAATGGCAGTGTGTGCTGGCGTTGTTAGCGGTGGGGAGTGAAGGGCAGGAGGAAAAGGGAAGGAAGTCACCCAGTGTGTCCAGGTAAATGCTACAAGGTGGCCGCATGGGGACAGCAGCCTCCAAACCTTGGAAGAGAGCTGCGCCCATAGCAAAGGCTTCATCTTAAACAGTCTGGACACCTCAAACACAAGGATAAAAATAGAAGCCCCAGAAGGATTTAGTGAAAATAAAATGAAAGGTGAGAGCCCCAGAGGCAACCCTGAATTTGCTTGAGAGGCAAAGTGAAGGGCAATCTGATGGGCCCCAAGGTCAAGGGCAGGAAGCTTTATTGGAGGTGAGAGCTTAGGAAAGGGGCAGCTTGGCCTGGCCCCAGGGTGGACAGGAGGATATGAGAAGCAGATGACAATAGTGATTATAACAAGGTGCAGGCTGCACTCAGTGCTCACAGATGCTTCAAGAAACTCTGAGTCTTGCAAAACAACAAACCTGCTTGAGTCAGGAAAGGGAGAGGGAATGTTTTGCACAAAATACCCTCCCAGATCTGTCACCAACAAAGACCCTCACATGATTCCTCATACTCGTGGTCCTGCAGCAGGTACCCAAGGACAGTCTGCAAAAAGCCTGGCCGCACACAAACAATTCTAGATAAGCATTAAGGCAGTCCTGCTGTATGCACGGCCTCAGTACTATTCCACTCTTATTACACTACGCCATTCCAGGCATCTGGGCAGAAAGACACACAAGAATTCCTGTTGTTGAAAAACTCATGATCTAGCTGGCAGACGCCATAACTGAAACCAGTGATCCTTAAACCTGCTTGTTCATGGGAAATAGCTGGGGATTGATTCCAGGACCCCACCCCCAGATCCCCAGACCTAGTGAATCTGAATCTCTGCGGGGAGGAGCCTGTGAATCATGTGAAAGAGAAAATTCTCCAGGTAGTGCTATTGACTGGCTGGGATTAGGGGAAAAGGCAGTTTTTCCCCCAAAGATAACATCTCCCCAGTTAACATTCTTCTAGCAGCAGAACATCTTTGTTTTTTAATACTTGAACTTCACGGAAGACAACTATTTCTCAATATCATGCGCTTCTGCCGACGTTTATCAAGGGAAACATATCTACACCCCCAGTACTCAGCGCAATATATATCTATTTTAAAACAACGTACAAAACAAGAATTGAGTGCCCTTGCAAATAAACTCAGTAGAGTGTCAGAATGACATGCAGATATTTTAAAGAGCTAGCTGAGGGTCAGCAAAACGGAAACATGCGTCAGACGAGGCTGACGCTAAGAAGTGCACTGCAGCCTCACTGCAGACAAGGCAGCTGATTTATAACAGCCAGATTATTTGTGGTTGGTGTTCAGAACCAAAGTTTTAAACGCCTTACATTCTAACTGATACTTTGTTACATATACAGGTGTTTTACTGAGCCTTAGTTATGATTTAAGAAACTTAAAGGTTTGAGGTTGATGTGTAATGCCATATAACTTTTCTTTTTTAAAATAATAGGATACAGGCCCCTGGTTAACATTTTCGAGCAGTGTCCAAGGTTTGGGTATGGATTATTGACGTTACGTGGGATATGATTATAATTCAAATCCAGTGTGAGGCTTGCAGCCATTAGGAGATACACTTGGTACAGGAAGTGGGCACACGGGAAGCCATCACAAAGCATGGGACAGTGGCAATAGGCCTCTGCAGACATGGACGTGTTGTGAGGCTGAAAGGAATACGAAATTTCAGGAGTGGTTTTGGTAAAGCCAGTGAGTTGAGAGACAAATTCACCCAACACACCGGAGTTGATTGGGAATTTAGAAGGAAGACGAGCCGCTCAAAGCCTCGTTTTCAGCCAGCAGCATCGAATTCGTATTATAGAACCATTAAGGAGAATTAGATGATACACACACATGAGGAAAGATGCTTCTGATGTGTTTTTTTGACTGTCATCTTTCTTATACTTTTTGAGTAAGTAAAAAAGCAAAATGCTGGGTAAAGAGTATAATATCCTATTAAAAATATGCAGACATATATGCTTATAATTTATATATTTTTATGTTTATATAAGAGTATGAAAAGCTACCGAAGACCATACATTGAATATTACCACCTGTTTCCTAGTGAGGAGAGACTGGAGGAGTGTTGGAAGTCATTATTAACATTTTCTTTTTTTTTTTTCTTTAACTTGTTCAAATAAACATTTTTATAAACGCTTTTATAACTTAGAAAATAAAGTTTTACAATTACACAAGTATACAAAAACTCTCCCTCAGAATTCCAGTGCAACCCGTACATCATCAGTGTGCACAGCGAGCTGAGGAACCCCCAGCACAGAGCACACTGGCCTTGGAACCAAGAGCTCTGCCTTCCAAAATCTGGTTCTGCCCGATTCCTAGCTGCTTCCCCTCCTGGGAGCTGAGGCCGCTGCGCTGAACCTGCATCTCAAACTCGTCCCTTATCACCATTTAGGACTTCATTTTTTAGTTGTTTTTTGTCTTTATTATTCCTGGGTCTGGAGTGATGGTCATCAAACTAAGCTCATGTATTCATTTAGGGCCTCTGTTCTCATTAAAAGTAGAACTTCTATTAGGTCTTTTAGGATATCAAAATCGACCCCGAGTCCCCCTTCTTGGGGTCCACAAAACAGGAGGATATCTAGGGTCCTTTTCAGCTGACCGTACACCCACTCTCGAGGCTGTGATTTTTCTTAGAACTTTCCATGAGGAGTGTGACCACTGGCAACAGGGCAGACAGACCACTGCCACGCTGCATGCTCTGTGTTCATTGGGCATGACCAATATGACAAAGGCCCATAGAGGTGCTTAGCTGTCCCCGAAGCGTCAGTGTAGGGGGGCTGGGGCGGGGGCTGGGAGAAGCTTTGAGAGCAAGCAGCATTCTCGGCTCAAAAGAGCCAACTATGCTGATTCAAAAAAAAAAAAAAAATTTTTTTTTTTTCAGAAACGCCTGTGGGTAAATTTGAGCTGCCCACAGCTCCCCAGGGGCATCTCGAACTTGCTGTCGAGCCATTTCTGTGGATTTCAGTCAAATTCTAATTTTAGTGTTCATTAAACAAGGGTAATTCCCCAGCCGGTCTGTGCCTCACCTCCTACAGAGTGTGTTGGCAATATAGGTCACCAAGGCTTCGAAAACACTCCCACATCAAAGAGAAACCCTTGCATTATGAGTATTAACTTTATAAATAATGATGAACTTGAAAAGTCTTCCAGAGCCGAGCGGCTGGTGTGAAGAGAGCTGGTGTCCTCCTTGTGAACATCTGCATGAGCATGGCTTGTTAGTGGGGGTGACTTCATAAGGTTTTCTGTTCTGGGAAGTGGTATGGGATGGAGATGTGTCTGCATCTATCACTCCATTTAGACTGATATTTATTTATCAGTCTAAAAAATAAAGCAGGGACACAACTGATAAAGCAGGGGCACAACTGGAATGTGCCATGTAGGAAAACATACACACACCCATCATGGGTATGACATGTCTGCAAAACAGACTGCTTAACATTTTATGTCTTCCCATTGACATAAGGTAAAGGCCAAATTCCTTATCATAGCTATATCAGTTAATATCTTTAAGCTGAAAGTAACAAAAACAAAGAGTTGCTTAGATTCTAAGGGTATTTAATACTTTACAAAACGTCCCAAAGGAGTTGGCTCTAATCCTCAGGCTCATAGCCCCATGATCACAAGGTGGCTGCTGCAGTGCCAAACATCACTTGCTCACACAAGAGCATCTATTTGATTGACAGGTCTTATCCCTATGATCAACTGTCACATTAGGCATCACTCAGAAATGTTTTCTCCCTGTTCATACCTTTGCATATGCTGTTCCCTACGCCTGGCCAGTCTCACCCTTTTTCCTCTGTGCAGGTAACCACCATCCATCCCAGAACCCAGTGCAGGCGTCAGCCTCGAGTAGGCTACCTGTCTCTCCCACTTTGTCTGCTACTATCAAAGCATATCTCCACCCTGACGCAATTGCTCATTTATCTGTTATCCCCCAGGAGACTGTGAGCTCAATGAGGCAGGAACTGAGGCTGGTTTGTTTCTGGTTTCTGTGTGCTATGCACAGGGCCTGGCTTGTCTACATCTATTGACTGAATGAACAAGCAGCAGAAGGGAATTGCTCGAGTGCCATCCTGAACTCAGAAAATCAAATCGCTCTCTGTTACAGGGCACAGAGTCAATGCGAGGGATGTGCCTTTACCAAGAGAGTCTGATCCTGCAGACCTTGTTCCAGTTACCTTGTCGAGAGTGTTAGAGAATGACCCCAAGGGACTAATACGTCCCTTAAGCTCTACGGGAAAATGATGGGACTTCAAAGGAGCTGATAAAAAAGATCGTGGATATTTTTGCCCCAAACTCTGGGACCATAGTGGGTATAGGTGGCAGTCAGGGTAGATACAGCAGGAAGTTTAAGCTTTTTTTCTATTGGCATCCCCTTGTCAGCTTCCAAGAAAGGGCCTGGTTGTGCTGCTGGGAAAGGACATGCCCGTGGGTGACGGCAGGCCCAGGGTGTTGGAGCTCTTCCCTCGGGGTGGCTGGCTCAGGGCCCGGTGGCTCCTGGCAAGTGAGGAGAAGCAGGGGGCACTTCCCTGGCTGCTCCTCACTTCTGGCCTCGTGATGCTGCCAAGGCCAAGACCAGGCAAGCAGATGGAATCCAGCTCTCCTAAGGTGCATGGGGCTAGTATAGGAGAGGCCAGAAGACCCGGTGTATGAGAATGTGGCTTCTGACCCAGAGCAGAGGTGGGCAAGCTGGAAGACACCATGGAATGACCGAATCTCTCATTCCCAAGGGGGCAGCATTACAACTAAACCAAACTGTTGAATCCTAGCTTCACCACTTACTAGCCATGGGACCTTGAGAAATTCATTAACCTCTCTGTGCCTCAGTTTTTTCATCTCTCAAACTGAGATAATAGTAGTCCCTGCCATGTAGGATTATTATGAAGCTCAAATGAATTAATACCTTTAAGTGCTTAAAAGAATGCCTAGCACATAGTACATGCTATATAAATAAAATATAAATAATGAAATAACATTGGGGGGAGATTAAGCACAGGTCACCTGGTTCAACTAGCCTTTGGGTGTTAGGCTCTGTCCATACAGCACAAGCTCAAGGGGAGAGTTGGAAGCCACTACAAGTTAACTTGATTACTGAAACCAGGCAAGGGATGCTGAAAGAAATACCAAGCATGCCGAGTTAGTATCTAATCTCTGTTACCTTTTCTCACTATTGAAAACAGTCTGTTCCATAATACAGTTCAAAACAAACTAGTCCAGATTTTTTATGGGAGCTGGGTATCCAAGTGTTTGCTATGTGAATTTTATGGCCATAGGCAGGGTAGAAGGGAATCTGAAGTCTGGTGTAGAACAGTCATAGGATGAAGTCTAAGAGCTCAACCAAACCTGAGACCCTGCACTGGGGAGGCTGCAGGTATGGCGTCCAGAGCTCACCTGGGAAACCTGCAAACACTCAGGGTTGAACTCTGGAGAAAAGACGCATCTCCGAGATAAGACGTGTGGAAAAGGGGAAAGAACGTGGACTTCCCGCGACATAGAAAATTAAACCATTGCTGTCTTGGTCTTTTGATCAGCGTCTGCTACTGATACAGAAAACACACTGCACCATGGAGCTTCTTCCAAGTATTCAAGGGCATGTCACTCCAATATTCTCAAGCCCCTTGCATCCTAACAGTCCTGGAGTTAATATTCTTTATGGGCTGCTGGTTTCCTTTGATTGTTTTTTATTGATGCTCGGCACTTAGGAATCAGCAGTCTGAGGGCACCTCTGGAGCCAAAAGGACTGCTGGTGGATGCTGACCTGCCATCCCTGCTGGGAGGACCCAGATCCCAACCCAGAGCACTGAGGCAAGCCCACAGGTGCCTTGTTGGAAGGCACGAGGCCAGCCCATATTGCACATGGGGAGCGTTGGCGGGGGAGAGGCATCCACCCAGCCCCATGTTATCATCCCCACACGTATGTATGTATGTAATGTGGCTCCAGCTGCCACCTGTGCTCCCTCTGAGCCACCATGCACCCCCCGTAACTCCCGTGACTTTGCCCATGCTGTTCCAGCTTCCCGGGGTAGTCTTTTCCTACCCCCCCCCGCTGGGTAGCACTAGAGTCATTCCTCAGACTGCTCCAGCTGCACCCTGACCTCTCTGAACCCCCGCTCTCCACTCCCAGAGCGCCCTAAGCCTGCCTCTAGTTTAAGCCAGGGTCAAAGGCTTCTAGCCGGCCATGCTGCTGCTCCAACTCTGAGGTCTTTGCTGGCAGGAGCCTGCCCGCATCTCTGCCCGGTCCTTCCTCGCACCGGTCCTTGCATGAAAAATGAATAAACAATTTCTAAATGCCTACGGCACACACAGAGGTGTGCAAGCCTGTTACCATTACAAAGTATCAGTTTCCCGTGGCCGATGTAAAAAATTACTACAAACAATGACTTAAAACAGCGTAAATGTAGCATCTTACGATTCTGGAGGTGAAAGTCCGCAAAGGCTCTGACGGCGCTGAAACCAAGGTGGCAGCTGAGCTGGGCTCCTTTTGGAGATTCCGGGGCGCGGGGAGTGTTTTCTCAACTTTTCAGGTTCTAGAGGCCGCCTGCATTCCTTGGCTCAGGCCCTTCCAACCATTTCACAGGCAGCAGCACAGCTTCTTTCCCTTTCTCTCTTTCTCACGCCCGCTCTCCCCGCTCTCTGTCCCCTCCCCCTCACTCAATGTCCCACACCTGCCGCCTCCTCACACCTCCTTCTCTGGCTCAGCCTCGGCATCATGGCAGCTCGTAGCATTCCGCTCAAACCACGCACGGAATCCAGCACAATCTCTGCATGTAAGATACCTTTTCAATCTGCAAAGTCCCTTTTGCCATATAAAATAACAACCAAACATTCAGGGGATTAGGATGTGTACATTTTTGGGGGCCATTATCTGTCTACCACACTAAGGGAGCATTAGGCTATGGAAAAGCATTGGAACAGAAGTCAGAGGGACCCGGCTGCCAGTTCTGACTCTGTTACTTCCTCCTTGTGACCTTGGATAAATCGCCTAACCTCTTTGAGCATAATTCTTCACCTGTGGAACCTCACAGGACTACTCTGGGACAGAAGAGGACTTACATTTAAGAAGAAAGCACTTTAAACAACAAAGCACAAAGCAAGTGCAAAATGTGGTTGTTTCAGTTTTTTGTTGGTATGTTTTGGCAACTGGGCAGCTCTTTAAGATGGCCTTAAGGAGCACGTGCACACACATAACACGCATTATTTAGAACATCACTCACAAAAAATACATCACAAAATTAAGAGATATGGTCAAAGCTGCACTCAAAGGGAAAGCCCCAGCTGAATTTTTTTTAATAAAAACTTACATGTTTAAGCACTTATTAGAAACCAGGCGCTACCATATTTGACCCTCAAAGCTACTATGAGTAGGATAACACGTACTTTACACATGAGGAGGTGGAAGTCTTAGAGATGTGAGACACAGCCAAGAAGTAGCCATAGTGAATTTAATTTAAATACAGCCTTCAGAGCGCAAACCTCTGTATTTACTATCACATCCTAGTCGTCGTAGTTTTTTCAGGGCAGCATCTAGTTTTGTTGACTTTCTTTTCTTCTGATGTAGCCAAAAGTACCACTCTTCCCCTAGTCCCCCAAACCGCCTTATGAACTGGCCTCATTTACAGGGGCCAACACTTGAATCTTTTTCAGAGTAATCTCCTCAGGCTGCAGGAACCCAATTCGCCCAGGGCATGGTGAGCTGGTGGTCCCTGGGAAATTAACAAGCCCCTACAGATAGCAGCTAAGCACTGACAGGTGTGGAGTATAAATACCCAGATTCCTCACACTTTAGATGGGCTAATTTGGAGCACATGTTTTATGCCATTTCCAAGCGCTTCTGTTTGGGATTCAGTTTTAGTTACTCACTATGTCAGCTATTTAATACCTCGTTGCTTACTAGTGTCTTCTCTTCGCCGTACAGTCATTGGATCCTGGCTCAGGATCTGCTTCCGGAGTGGGGAACTCAAATAAGACATGTAGATAAGACAATATAGAGAGATATAATGGTTTCTGACATTTATAAAGAAAAACAAAACAACCTCACGATGGAATTAAAAAGAAAATAACATTAAAAGCCATGAAGACTAAAATTTGCCTTGGAAAAAAAATGTGGAGAACAAGCTTGGTGTGCTTTTCACAGAACAGCAAGTAAAAGACCGAATAGAAGTTGAGAGGGAAGGTAATAGGTAAGAAAAACAAATGGCAAAGCTCCAACTCCAAGAGATGGATAATTCATGTTGCAGGAAACCAAAACAAAGGAAACAAAAGTAAAATGCAAAGCTACAATAAGTGAAAAGGCAGGTAAAATCAACATAGAAGAACCAACACCAAGACAAAACCTGTTGTACTTTTGTTTGTTTTGTCTTTTAAATTTAAGGATAGAAGACTATCAGGATTTGGGGAGAAAAACCATGTGGCTTTCAAACAGTATATGCCAGAAGAAACCTGAATAATGTCAATCCTAAGAGTGTTTTGAAGGAGGAAAAAATGGGTGACCTGAGAATATTATACCCAGCCAAATAGGGGCATCTGAAGATAATTAAATAATATCCTTAGATAAGTAATGATACATAAATCATTTGGGGGAGAAAGTTACTAAAATATTAGGCAAATGTAAAATGACCAACTCCACATTCTTCATTCAGCCTTGATTAAAATCAAATTTAAACTAGGTCACAGAGAACCTTGAGAGATGATAAAATTTTGATTACTGATAAAAAACTGTGAGAATATGATGTACTGTTTTAGGGTACATTATACCCTAAAATATAGATAAAGGTAAAGCTAGAGAGAAATCAGATGCCTTAAATGGTACTGAGAATGTAAATATTAGCCAGTGTGGGGTAAAAGTCCTTTTTTGTTAGAAGTATGTTTTTACCATAAAAAAAATGAACTCTGGTGAGTTGATTTGAAGCTCTGATGTACAATTCTACTTTAACTTTAGTTGTTTGTTGCTATATAATTTTAAACTTGAGACAGTGAATGTTTTACAATGGGGAATTTTTATTTACTCTTTGTGTGTTTGTTGTAGGGCACAGAATTTTAGTTTACTCATCAAACAGAACAATCATGACTGTTCTGTTATAACCGAAGTTATTATAATTATCTTCTTAAAAATAAATTTATTTTATTATATTTATTTTTGGCTGCGTTGGGTCTTCGTTGCTGCACGCGGGCTTTCTCTAGTTGCAGCGAGCGGGGGCTACTCTTGGTTGCAGTGTGCGGGCTTCTCACTGCGGTGGCTTTTCTTGTTGGGAGCTCGGGCTCTAGGCGCACAGGCTTCAGTAGTTGTGGCTCACGGGCTTAGTTGCTTCGTGGCATGTGGGATCTTCCCGGACCAGGGCTCAAACCCGTGTCCCCTGCATTGGCAGGCGGATTCTTAACCACTGCGCCACCAGGGAAGGCCCTGTTATAATTATCTTAACCAATATAAAAGCAGTCCATATTATCATGTAGTTATAAGACAAACCAACAGAAAATAACTTTTTCCTACCTTGTACAAATTATGGTACAAGTAAGAATAAATGGTGACTATAATAGAAACATTTTAAGACAGCACTGCATCTTGACTCATCAGTATGCAGAACAACAGAACAAGAGATAAATCAAAATGAAGAACTCACATGTTAGCATGTTGTATAAAACGATTGGTGGTGAACACTGAAAACCTCCATATTGTTATAAGATACAGATAAAACAAAATTAAATAACCAAGGGCTTCCCTGGTGGCGCAGTGGTTGAGAGTCTGCCTGCCGATGCAGGGGACACGGGTTCGTGCCCCGGTCCGGGAGGATCCCACATGCTGCGGAGCGGCTGGGCCCATGAGCCATGGCCGCTGAGCCTGCGCGTCCGGAGCCTGCGCTCCACAATGGGAGAGGCCACAACAGTGAGAGGCCCACGTACCGCAAAAAAAAAAAAAAAAAAAAAATTAAATAACCATTGAAAAACTTAATGCATATAAAATAATCATGTGCAGAATAAAAGAAATTCCAGATTCTGCACCACCTCACTTTCTTAAAAAGAAATATATCTGTTACTACATGACAACTACCCAACATGTAGTGGTTCAAAACGACCAGTGTGTATTATTACTGACAACTCCAGGGGATGGCTGGATGGTTCTTTGGATCTGTGTTGTCTGAGCCGATCTTGACCTGACTTGCTCATGCATCTGTGATTAGCTAGCAGGGTCTGGTGGTCAAGGAAAATCTCATTTACCAGTCTGAGAGTTGGTCTGTTGTCTGCTAAGGCAATAGGGTGATACAGCCACATGTCTTCCATTACCCAGCAGGCTAGCCCAGGCTTGTTCACGTGACAGTGTCAGAATTCCAAGACAGATGGCAGGAGCATGCAAAAACTCACATTGTGAGGTTTTGTCACTTCCATCCCATTCTGTTGGCCAAAGCCAGCCTTTGAGGTGGCATGGACTCAAAATTCCATCTCTGGAGGAGTTGTAAAGTCAGGCTGCAAAGGTCACAGACACCAGGAAGGGTGGAGAATTGGGGACTTTTTGACTGATTTGTGCAACCAATCTACCATAGTTGGGGAGAGAATAATGGGAGAAGGTAAAATGGTACCATCTTCGTGATAGTAATATAAAAATTATATTATTGATATGGAATTATAATAACTACATAGTCTAAATTAAGAAAGGTACACTATAAAATACTGCAATTTCATATGGTAAAATGACATTACATAAAGACCATAAGTAAATAAGAAAAAGATCAATACTCATTTAAAACCTGGACAAGTGACATGATGAGGCCATTCATAAAAGAAGAAATGTAATTGCTTAAACTGGAAAATGTCTAACCTTATTAGTAACTGAATAATTGCAATTAAAAATATATATGCACATAAATACATATATAAGTATACAAATATACACATATACATGTATTTACACACTTTACTTTTTACAAAATTGTATAAATTTATGAGTGTATTCTAAACACATTGAAAGGATACAATTTTACCTTCCAAATTTGCAGAGAGACCCTTAAAATGAGAATTCCTGTTCTAGGAGTAAAGTTACCCTTATATACCACCAGTGGGGATGTAAATTGGAGTAACTTTTCTAGAGACCAATTTGTCCACGGGTATCAGAAACTTCAGAAATTGGTATGCTCTCTGACATAGCCTACTACAAAATAATTAGGATATCCACAACAATGTGGCTAGTTTTGTTCCTCAGAATGTATGTAAGAGTAAATCGTTGCAAAGAGCCTGGAAGACCAACCAAAGGAAATGAATTAAATGAATTTTGGTATATCCGTATAATAGAATACTTTTCAATCAATAAAATTATGCTGAGGATGGAGTGACCATGAGAAAGATTCATGATATAAAAATTGAAAAAATTCTATATGCCATGTGACCTTTTTTGGGTAAATATGTAGTTATACATACACCAACCAAGAAAGCGTAAATACCATAAGGTGTAAATGAAACCATGTTTATTTTCTCGTTTTTCTAAAATGATTTTGTATTGATGTTATGAAAAATTAAGTTATTTAATTAATAGTCAAACAGCATATTGGTGAAACATTTGCAGCAATACGGTAAATGAGGGCTCAACATCTTCTGTGTATAAAAACTTCCAAAGAAATATTTGGAAAATAACATGAACTCATAAAACAGGATAAACAACTAATTAAGAAACAATCAACTTTAATGGTGAGAGAATATATACGAATTTCATCAATAGCTAAGATACGATTTTTTTAAAATTCTGATCTTTTTCTGGTGGAATTATAAATGGGTACAATTCTTACAGAAAGCAATTTCATATGAATCAAGAGCCTTTAAAAGTAAGTCACAGAGCTGTAAAAATATTAGAGGAAAGTATCAGGGAATTTGTTAATGATCTCAGAATGGAAAAAGTCTCCCTAAACATTTAAGCCAAAAAACACAGATGCCAAAACAGAAATACTGACATGCGTGTCTACACAAAAGTTGAAATCATTATATGACAAGAGACCTCATAGCTCAGTTAAAAGACAATCAAGAGATTGGGAAATAGGGTGAGGCTTCCAGCTATGGCTGAATAAGGAGACTGGCAAATCAGTTCCCCAAAATCAACTCTAAAGCTGGAAAAAATTGACAAAAACTACCATTTCAATACCCTGGAAATCACCAAAGTCAAACAACAATCTGAAAAGTGTTTATGCTTGTAAAACTGCTGGACTTTAAGTAAGAACAGTGGGACCCTGCCGCATTCTGGCCTGGGATTGCAACCACCACTCAGCACCACCATCACCACCGTCATCACCACCATCACCAGCTAGGTTGGCAGAGGTTCTACCAGGGTGGATAATTGTGAGGAGTGGCAGCTTCACACACCTACCAGGGCAACATCCAAGCCCAGAGTATTATCCTCAGAGGTGATGATCTAGGAGGCAGGGAGGGCCAGCGGCTCTGGTTGTCTGCAGTTGTGGTCTTGGCGTGAGGCACCATAGTTCTGGCTGATGCTGCGCTTGCGCATGCACACACACACACAGCAAGGACTGGAAAGGACACAAATGTAATATATCCCTCCAATGGAATACTATTCAACAGTAAAAAGAAATGAAGTCCTGACACATGCTACAGTATAGATGAACCTAAAAACCATGATGCCAAGTAAAAGAAGCCAGATGGGAAAAGCTACATATTGCATGATTCCATTGCTATGAAACATCTAGAAAAGGGAAATTTATTGACACAGAAAGCAGATTGGTGGTTGCCTACGGCTGGAGGATGGGAGCATGGATTAACTGAAAATGGGCACAGGGAAATTTCTGGGCTGGTGGAAAAGGTCTTAAAGTAGATTGTGGTAATGGTTGCACAACTCTATAAATTTACACAAAATCCTTGAATTGTACCCTTACAATGACTGAATTTGTAGCATGTAAATTACATCTCAACACAGCTGTTTAAAAAAAGAGATGGGGGCTTCCCTGGTGGCGCAGTGGTTGAGAGTCCGCCTGCCGATGCAGGGGACACGGGTTCGTGCCCCGGTCCGGGAAGATCCCACATGCCGCGGAGCGGCTGGGCCCGTGAGCCATGGCCGCTGAGCCTGTGCGTCCGGAGCCTGTGCTCCGCAACGGGAGAGGCCACAACAGTGAGGGGCCCGCGTACCGAAAAAAAAAAAAAAGAGATGGGGAAGTAATATTTGCAACATATCTGACAAAAAGATTAATATCTAAACGTACAGGTCAACAACTCAAAAGAAGACTGAACTAAGCAGATAAACAGGCAGTTCACAAAAGAACTTCGGAAAGCCACACAGGAAAAGGTGTTCAATTCACTGAGAAATCAGGGAGATGCAAGTTAAAACAATGAGATCTTGTGACCTCTTTTCATCCTCTCAACAGCCCTATAAGAGAGCATGGTTGTTCCCATTTTAGAGATAGAAACAGAAGCTCAGAGAGTTGCAATAACTTGTCCAAATTCGTCCCTTCAGTTAGAGAGTGAAGATGGGCTATTGTTGACTTTTACAGCCCTGACTCCCTAATCTCAGTTACTGTTATTCTCAATCCAACATATACATGTACAGTTAAAATACTGAGACGATACAGATTGCGATGGGCTGGGCGAGGCTTACTCAGTTCAGTAATGTACTCTGTTGGGCATTTGTATTATTCCTATTAACACTTAATGGTCCATCAGGGCCCGTTATGGATTTTTTGTTTTTCTCTTTGCGGGTAGATATTGAGATTTCATTACTGCCAGTTTATCACCAGAGCCCCAAGTCTAGCTAGTGTCACCGTGGTTTCTGGTAGAAGCTGAAGTTAGTGAATGCCTTGTTAGGAGAAGTTTTTGCAGATGTCCCCCAACCCACAGCTTCAGCTCCAGACATCAAGGACCACTGATGTCATGGGAGCCAGTGTGAAGGGACTGGCACAGGCTATTCAAGTACCACTTGGGAGCCACCAGTCCTCAGTTATTGCCCCAGCCACGTAATTCACTCACCCGGAGCCACTGAGCAGGTCACTTCATCTCTCTTGTGCTTCAGTCTCCCCTTCTGTAAAGTCAGCCCCTCCAATCTTATTGAACTTGGGGAGGATCGAAGGAGAGGCTGGGTGTGAACCGGCTTAGGAAAATGCAACACAGAACAGGCCTCACTAGAGACAGAGCTTACCTTAATCTTAACCCACGTGGAAAGAAAAAAAACCTAGCCTTGGGCTTTACAAGTTTTAGTAAACCACATTAATCTGAGCTTCAAAAAACAGACCTGGGGCTTCCCTGGTGGCTCAGTGGTTAAGAGTCCGCCTGCCGATGCAGGGGACACGGGTTCGTGCCCTGGTCCAGGAGGATCCCACATGCCGCGGAGTGGCTGGGCCCGTGAGCCATGGCCGCTGAGCCTGCACGTCCTGAGCCTGTGCTCTGCAACGGGAGAGGCCACAACAGTGAGAGGCCCGCGTACCACAAAAACAAAAACAAAAAACAGACCTGACCCCAAAAGCCACCTAGAGCAAAAACACTGTGTTCAAAATAAAAGGCAGGGGGCTCCTTCTCAGGGTTTTGCTCCCAGGATGTTAGGCAGCCCCAGAACTCCCCACAGCAGGCTGAAGGGCGCGGCAGGGAAGGGAGAGCTGGAATATTTAGGACGCAGGAGAAGCAATCAACTTACTGCCTTCCCAGACCGCAGGCAGCTGCAGGTGAGAATGAAGCCCGAGATGTGATCCTGCATCAGATGATCATATGAGCACCAGCTAGCTCGGCATTAAAAAGCTCCCCCAGGCAATTCTGATGTGTCCTAAAGTGTGAGGACCCCTGCCTTCGTACAGAGGAACTCAAATGTGTGTATCAGAATCCCCTGGAAAGCTACTAAAGAACAGAGGCCAGGGTTCTTGAAATACGACAGCACCTGGGTCTTTGTATGTTTGCCAGGGTCTCCAAGTGGCTTTGATATAACCAAAGTTTGCATATCAGTGAATTAGGTGGGTCGAGCGTCCAACCAAAGTGCCCCTATGAGCTAAGTGGTGGCAGGTATGTTACCTGTGCGGTGCCTGGCATGCAGGGGTGTTAAGTGAATGATAACTGTACCTTATTTACCTCAGACAAGATGCAAGAGAAGAGGGTTCTGGGCACTTTAGGATTTCAAGAGAGGCCCACAGAGACTCCCTCTATGCATCAGGTTTGGTAAACCAAGATTAGTTCCCCCTATCTTGCCCCAGCCACGTAGAACAACCATAAGTATCAACAGCAAGTATCTACAATTTAACAGTGTGCCTTATGAGACCAGTTATGTTGGGGCTGGATGAAAGAGAAAGAGAGAGGCTATCTACTAGGAAATTCTCCCTGCAAAACTTTCTTCCAGTGCCTTTCTCAAGGAATTTGTAATGATATCTTCAAAAGCCAGGAATAAACCAAAACAGGGTTTAGGTTAGCAGAGAACAAAGTTTCCTATCACTCTACAGGTGTCCCCAACACAGTATGCACTAATTATTCAAGAATAAAATGGGGTGGGGTGACACAAAAATCATTCATTCATTCACTGGTTCATTCATTCATTTACTGAGGGCATGATGATCAAGGGTCTGGATTCTGGGATCAGGCCGCCTGGTTCTGCCATTTCTAGCGATGTGTTTGCATTGCTTAAGCTCTTTGTGTCTCACTTTTCTCTTCCCTAGAGTAGAGATAATAACAGTATCCACCTCCTGGGGAATTTGGAAGGATTTAGCGAATTATGTAAGTATCAGGAAACTTCTGGGCTCATAGTAAGGACACACCTAAGGCTGGTTATCATTATAATTCATTTAATCTCTCATGAGGAATGGCCCTGTGCTGCAGGCTGGGAATATAGTCATGAAAATCCAAGCCCTGCCCCGAGGGGGCTTCCAGACAGGTAAAGGAGATGCGCAGGTGAATCAATTATGTGGCCCAGTATGCTTGGGCTCCAGAACAATGATGGTGAAAAATGAGGGAGGGAAAGCAGAGGCTGGCATTTAAGCCAAACTGTTCCAAGGAGTTATTTGGTGGGAGAAGTGGGGGAGCCTCAGAAGCTCTCCTGGATGGTTAAACAGAGTTCCCAAACCTGAGCTAGCCGAAGAATATGCAGGTATGTTTTCAAAATGCAGATTCCCTGGACCCATCCCTGGAGATTCAGAGTCCCTTCATTTGTGAAGGGTCCCAGGGTTGTACATTTGTAATCTCCTTCGGAGATTTCAATAATCAGCTTAATAACCACTGGTCTTGGAGTAAAAAATGAGTAAGAGAAGGGCAGGAAGGACTCCTGGGTGAAGAGACGAGAGGGCACAGATTGGGAGTCACAAGGTGGCCTGGTCAGACCTTCAGCTTGCATCCTAGGTGCCCTCACCCCCAATCTAAGTCAGAGCCCCTGACCCCTGCTATTAGTCTCTGCCACTTCTCTCTATACATTTCCTTCAAAGATCTTCCCCCAGTTTGTAACTGAATTATTATTTGGGTGTGTTGGCTTGTATGTCACCTCATGGGCTAGATGTTAAGCTCCATGATCATAGGGGTCTCATCTGTTTCTTCATCACTGGGTGGCCATCACTTAGAACAGTGCTTGGCACATAGGAGGAGGGCTCGATAAATTTGTTGCATAAGAATTAATTGGGTCACTGCACCTACTTGGGTGTGGACTGCTCAGACACATCTAAATCGGTTTTGAGTCACAGGCCTCTGCTCGCAAATCACTGTCGAGCTCAGGCCTCAAATTTTTTGCCTCCCTAAAGGTTTTTTCCACCATCTTTCATTTCTCTGATGCTGGTGTCCATTAGACTAAATCCTCTGCGTGTCTGGACATGCCTCACATGCTTGATCTCAGACAAGCCCACTGGGCTACTTCTAATATGGCACTTGGGGTATAGTTGAAATCTAAATTCCATTGGTGAATTCTTCAGTTACATTTGAGGCAAGCCCCCAAAAAGAGCACAGAGCCCTCTTGTCAACAAATTCCATTCTCCAGATCATGAAAAATGTGGACTGTATATGAGAAACTCAGAAAAAAAAGTAAAAAAACATAAATTGATATAGGGCCTCAAAATATTCAATTCAAACCCCAATGAGATCCATATTTCCTCTGGACTATAAATGATCCCAAGAGTGTATTGAATATTGCCATGAATTCAGAGCCTTGACAGATAACTGAAGCATCAGAATATGGAATTTTAAAGGAATTCTGGACCAGGAATTGTGGGCCCAGATGTTAGTGTCACTTGCCTTAAATAGAAAGTGCAGGTAAAAATAATTACAATGCAAACAGCAGTGTTACTAAACTCTAACTAAGTAATTCCACTCACCAATGTCAAAAATCAGTTCTCTCATTCATCCATTCAACAAAAATTCTAACGAGCATCTTCCACTTGCCAGGCACTGTTCTAAGTCTTGGGCATATGGTAGTGAACCAAACTGACAAAAATTCCTGCAAGTATGAAGCTTATCTTCTTCTGAGGGAGAAAAACAATAAACAAATAAGTAACCCTACAATACAATAGGTGATGAAAAGTGCTATGAAAAGAAAATAAAGCAGAGCGGGAAGAGAGAGAACGCCAGAGGTGGGGAGCCATTTGAAATAGAGTGGACAGAGCTAGCCTCAGGAAAAGGCAGCGTTCGATTAAAGATCAGAGAACATGAGGGATTCCGTCACATGGATTAAACGGGGGAAGAGACTCCAGAACAGAAGGAACAAAGTGTGCTAAGTTTCCGAGGTGGGAATGTGTTTGGTGTGTTAACACACAGCAAAGAGGTCAACCCCACGAAGGAAGCAGAGCGAGTGAGACAGGGCGAGAAAAGCAGTGCTGGTCAAGAGAATGACGGGGAGCACAGAAGCAGAGGCTAGCAGAATGCACAGAGCCTCGGAGTCTTGGGTCAAGACTGGCTAATGATCTCTGTGAAACAGAAAAGTTAACAAGATTTCGAGACGCTAAAGACAAAGCCCAAACTGAAACTTTCACCTCATAATCAGAGAGATCGTTTGACGATGGTCAGTGAATGAGCAGGGTACCAAACGCCTTTGGATATAATTTAATGCCACCTAAAGTTATTTGGTGCATCAGCAAAGGTTAGTCCTGCACACTTCGGAAATACAGCACAACGCTATTCCTGCTTCCCACTTTTTCCCCTGAATTCAAAAACGGGTACTGGTTCACTTGAGAATATACTTCTTTCACCAGAAATGAGAGAAATTGACATTTCCAGATATTAAATGGGTTCCCTGTTATTTTTAGGACTTGGACAGCTGAAGCCACTGAACTCAAAAGTGCTCCTTTGATCAAAGAGTCCTAAAAGGATTCCCCAGCCCTGAGAGCTGTGTCTCTAATAGGATTATGCCTGAATTAAAAGACAGAACCATTTATAACTTAGGGCACTCTCCGGCTTTGAAGTTTGCCTCAACAGATGATCCATTTTTATATAAACCAGAGCTGGAGAATGACAAGGAAACCTGCAACTATTCCCAAATGGAGAGCTTTGTACAAGATAATCAGTAGAGAAGAAACATTTGAATGAACACTCTGGATCTGCCTTTGAGCAAATGATGGCATGAAAGAGAAAATGTTTTTTCTCTCCTGAGCATTTGACAAGACTGAGGTCATTTTTTTATTCATAAGCAAAGATAGTCCAAAATCTTCAAGCCGTGTGATTGTGTGTGTGTGTGCACACAGGCATGCGTGTGTCCGTGCATGAGCATACACGTTTCTATGAGCTCAGTACAAACTGCCTTATGGTTTTTGTTAAGTCAACATGAGTCAGGTACCTCCAAGGTGTCAGGTAGAGAGAGCTTAATACAACTTGGCTTCCCCCCCTCCAAACCCAATTGAGGAGGGACCAGAGAAGGAGGAGAAAGAGAAGAGGAGGAGGGATGGAAGGAGGACGGAGGAGGGGGGCAAAGGAGGAGCGGGGGGCATAATCCCCTAGCCCTCGACTTTGTGCTTGGCCATGTAACTTGCTTTGGCCAATGAAACCGTAGCAGGTGTGATGAGAGGCCTGATAAGGGCTCGAAAGATTGGGCTCACACTCCCAGCCCCTGCCATGACCGTGATAAGAGCAGCCTGCTGTTCCCAGAAGGATGGGGGCCACATGGTGCAGAGCTGCCCCAGCTGACTCCCTGCAACCCACAGTCATGTGAACGAGTCCAGCCTAGAGGAGCAGAGCCACCCAACCAAGTGCAGATGAGTTCATGTGACACACAGACGCTTGAGAAATAAAAAACGATTGTTGCTGGTAGGCTTTTATACAGCAATGGTTAGACAATGCAAGCATCCTGTCCATTTTACAGATATGGAAACAAAGGCTTGAAGAGGCAAACAATTTGTTCAAGGTCATATAGCTGTTAAGTGGTATGATCAACCACCAAATCTGTCTGGACTTTAAACCCATTCTCTTAACTATTTTGAAATGTATTAGGTGTTGAATCAATTCTTAAATGTTAAGTCATTCTCCCTACAGCTTCAGCCACTTCGTTTATATTAGAGAACAACATTCTGGTGACAAACTACAAAATCGCAGAGAAAAAAATCAGACATTTTTGACCAAGAAAAAATAAATAAAACACTGTCACATAGCTCAAGTCCCTTCTGACACAGTCCTATGAGTCTGACAGAGGAACCGCAGAAAAGGTTTAAACTTTAATTTAAATGTAAGGGTTTCTTTGGCCGAGGAACAGCTCATCTCTCTTTAATTTATCAGGAGCCCCAGTAATAAAATAAGAGCAAAAATCTTCCAAAGTGTAAAATGCACCAACTCTCAGAAGGTTTCCAAATTGTATATTAGTTTGCATTGAATTTCTTTTCCTGATTAGATTGCCTTCCAGCTGCACCAGAGCTGGGGGGATGTGATGCCAGAACTGCCGCACGAGTGTGAAGAAATCAATCAGTCCAAAGGGAAAGCCCTCCGCTCCCTCCCTCCAGAGCTGCCAGAGCTCTCTGTGAAGAGATGCTGGGGCAGAACTCCAGCAATGAAGTAAAGTGGATGCTTTTATAAAGTGGTTGAGCTTAAACTTCCTCAAGGAGGTCAGAAAAGCAAGAAACTCAGCTGACTGGTACACCTGCTATATGTTATGTGTGTTTACCTGCTTGAATTATCTTATTTAATTCTCAGAATAATTCTGTGAAGATATACACTGTCCCGTTTTTACAAATCAGAAAACAGAGGCTTGGAGCACCTTAAGAAAACCTAAGCAGAAGTCGCTCATCTAGTAAGTAGGAGAATCAATATTTGAGAACTTTTGCAACCTTATATCTCATGTGGTGTTTCAATAAAACATATTAATTCCCTAGTGGGGAAAAATCATAATTTATGAGTCAAAAAAAGTTTCTGTTGAAGTTTTGGGTTTGGTGAATAGGAGACTGTATCATATGGGATGCTTTTAGCGATGTGTAAGAAAAATTGATTAAAAGTGGCCTAAATAATGAGAAGTGTTTTTCTCACCTAACAGACTCCAAAGGTGTGGCAGCTCTGGGGTTGGTTAATTCAGGGACAGGGACTGAACGTAGCATAGGTACCACTGCTTTTGTACCCCCCACAGACTTAACCTCCATCAACCACGATATTCTTTACATGGTGCCAACTGATCCTCAGAATCTTTCTTAACTCAGGACTCCAAGGAGCTATTAACAATCAACTGGAGTTGTAAGTCATGTGAAAAATGAAACCTATTCTTTTCTGATTCCAATTCTTTCTTGCCCAGTGAATAAATAATTGTGAAGCACCTGACACATCCCCAACTCTCCTGACAACCAAGTAGTGGGAAATAACAGGGAAACAGAGAAAATGGTCCTTGCCTTCAATAGCCTGAAATCTTGCTAGAGAGACAAAAATATAGATCTATGAAACAATGAAGGAAGTTATTTTAAAGCTGCCTTAGTGCAGATAATAAAGAACATACTGTCTTCATCAGTGGTAAAGGGATATACTGTAAAGAGATAATTTGGAGAATTCCTTGGTTTTTTTATTTTTGACCTGCGTCTTGCAACATTTTTATTAGCTTCCAATCAGAATGTGTCTTGTGTTTATTTCATGTTATTGCTTTATTTATGAAATATCATCCCAAAGCTAGAGGACTTCTGATAAGACACAGGATTTTTTTTTTAGTAGAAAAAAAGTAAGATTTGTGGAATAAATACTATTTTTGTTCAATCATTAATAAAATGAGATTTATGCTTATGATGCTGTGGAATTTTTTAAGGAATTCTCCACTGACCATGCTTCTAAAGCCACTTTTAAACGTATGTTTGTTGCTGTTGTTTATATTAAGCCCCAGAGATAACTTTTTAAATGTCTAATTTTATTTAATTTGCTTGAAAAAATTCCTGCTCTCTCCTTCCAGCCCCTTCATAACTTAGCTAAAACCTGGATTCACAATATTGATTTCAGATTTCACGTTTTGCACTTTGCATCAAATTTCATTAAGGAAATCACTTCTTGCATTGGAATTCAAAAACACCACTGGCTGAAATTCCAACTGTGCCGCAGTATTTTAGAATAAAGTTTGCCTGCAATGATGTTTAACAAGAAAAAGACCTCATTTAAGGAGACATGAGAATGACAATTGTTTCCTTGGCTATGTGCACAGCCACTTCTCAGCTAGGGGGCCAAGCAGACACCCAACGTTTAGAGACAGGACAGAAGATTACCAGGAAAAGGCATGGCTGAATCTGGAGTTATGCACAAATTGAGGAAAAGTCTAAATTTAAAGGCAGAGGGAAAATTTCAGTCATTTCACAAATTCCCAGGCTTGTTTGCCCAAAAAGCGCTTCTGTGGTCACAACAGACCCTTATACATCATCTACAACTGCCCCCCCAAACAATAGAAATATTGTTTCTATTTGCCTGTTGCTACCCAACTCCCCACCTGTATCTTTGCCTCAAGTCAGCATTGCCTGCGTCCCCCATCCCTCACTCCCAGCCAAGTCTACTTTCTCTGATGCCGCCCAGCTGATATTTGGTTTCCATTTATAATATAACCCATAAAATAGGCAAACCATTTATTTTTCAACTTAATCTTTCAAATTCTTTGGAGATGTTATTTTTTTAATTTAAAAAATTTTTTCTAATAGTATTGTGTCTTAATTTGGCCAATAAGGGCAAGTAATGTAAAAAGCTTTACAAAATCCTGATAGGACATAAATTTATTACAGTAAATAAAATATAGCAGCTTTCAATATATGTTAAAAAATGCTACTTTTCTTATAAAATCAAGACATGCTTGTCACAATAAATTCAGACACTATCTGAAAGCATAAGGAGGGAATTCAAAGTCACCTTCAATCTCCCAGAATAAGTACTGTAACATGTTGGGAGGTATCAGGAAAGACCATTGCTTTCACATTCCCACATACCCACGTGTGTGCACATTTTCCATTAAAACAGTATTGGGCATAGTTGGTTGCCTGCTTTTTCTACTCAGTAATAGGCCATGGGTATTTTTCCCATGTCAGGAAGCATAGATTTTAATAATCATATTAAATGTTGCATAGGATTCCAGCTTATTGGAATACCAAAGTGTATTTTGCTAAGCCTATGTTGATCATACAGGGCAATTCCAATACTTCAGTATCATAAGCCACCTGGCTATGAGCACACACCGACATCCTTACCCAATCCTGATCTAGCTGATCTTTGTAGAATAGATGAACGGTCCTGCTATTCTGCTTCAGAAAACTTTTTTTTTTTTTTTTTTTTTTTTGCGGTACGTGGGCCTCTCACTGCTGTGGCCTCTCCCGTCGCGGAGCACAGGCTCCGGATGCACAGGCCCAGCGGCCATGGCTCACCGGCCCAGCCGCTCCGCGGCATGCGGGATCCTCCCGGACCGGGGCACGAACCCGTGTCCCCTGCATCGGCAGGTGGACTCTCAACCACTGCACCACCAGGGAAGCCCCAGAAAACTTTTATGGTCGCCATTCCTCCTGGATATTAGGGGATTAGGGGGTAGGATCTGATGCAGGCCCAATGCCTGTGAGAATGCAGAGCCAGTGACTAAGGGGAGATGCCCCCAGGTACCATCTGCCCAGAGCAAGAGGACACAGGTCTCTAAGAACCTCTTCAAGAGTTTACACAGGGCTTCCCTGGTGGCGCAGTGGTTGAGAGTCCGCCTGCCGATGCAGGGGACGCGGGTTCGTGCCCCCTTCCGCGAAGATCCCACATGCCGCGGAGCGGCTGGTCCCGTGAGCCATGGCCGCTGAGCCTGCGCGTCCGGAGCCTGTGCTCCGCAACTGTAGAGGCCACAGCGGTGAGAGGCCCATGTACCGCAAAAAAAAAAAAAAAAAAGGCCCTAGAAATAGCTGCGAGACTTGAATGCAGAAAACTGAAAGTCTTAGCCGTGTTGCCAGGGACAGCTCAGAGAAAGACTGTGAATGTTCCTATTAATGTGACTGGCTTCTGACTGCCAGGTGGGGAACTTGCATTATGAAAAGAACAAGTGAATGATCATGTTTTGGATGCACCACCAACAAAGGGGTCAGCTTATCTTAAGTTCTCCCCAGAAACAACACAGATGCAGAAGTCTCAGCATCGTCACTCTCAGAAGCCAGCCCAGAGGCCACCGGGAAAGCCTGCACTGCTCCTCCATAGTTCTGGGACCGCAGTCCAGAGGCCACCGGCTCAGCAAAGGCCACAGCCCGAGAGCAGCTTTATCAATTATCCGATGCTGCCTCCTTCAGCCGGCCCATTGCAGGTGTACCTTTTTGATTCCCAAGGAGCACAGTTACTAGCTTTCTGCAGTTTTTGCAGCCAAAGCCGGGCCTTTAAGAGCGTGGTGGTGTGCAGGGAGCTCGGCAGTGCGTGACCACTCCCGTTAGAAGGCAACTTCAAAGTCAGGTTGCAGACTCTTTCCCTCATGACGAATGGGCAGCATGACCATGTGCTTTGTTATGCCTCTGCCATCATAAACGGCTCATAATTGCCGCGATCTCTCTGAAATCAGTTGTTTCTACAATTAATGACTGATTTCACAGGGCATTAACCATCCCCCCCCCCACAACAGTTCACTAACTGCTGGCAGGTGGGAATGCGCCGCTTTTGGAAGGTGCTTATGCTGCCTTCAGAAGACTTGTGCCCGTGGGGAAATAACAAGGAAGACGGCCTTTCTGGGCACCTGGAGCCACAGCACAGTGAGGTGGATCTCGGAAAGATGATTTTGTTGTCTGAAGCTGTGGCTAGGCAGCCAAGCCACAAGAGGATGGAGCTGGGGCTGAACTGGGAACAAGCCCTGCTCCATGTAAGGAGAGTTAGCGCAGTCCACGGCAAACGATCTAGAGTCTGGCCCATCTCCAAGCCCCTGTCATAAGGACAGGTGGCTGGTGGGCAATCCATGGAGGGTGACAGGGGGAAGCTTGGACAATGGGCAAATGGGAAACTGATGTCTGATTGTGGAGGGTCCAAGCTATTCCCCTTCCCCTCACATGAGACTTGAAACTTCTCTAGAGTAGGGAACAGGCCTTCTTTCCCTCAGCTCTGCATCCCAGGGCCTAGCCCCATGCCCGGCACCTTACAAATACTAAATATTTGTTGAGTGAATGAACAAACTACAGAGAGCGGGATTGAAGCAGCAAGACTTGCTGAGTTCAGCATAGAGACCTAGACCTGCAGGGAAATGGAGGCAAAACCCCTTATGCAAGAACTAGGACAGGAGGAGACCCAAAACAAGCTTGGAAGGTACGCTCTCCAGGCTCTGAGATCCAGGTTCCGAGGAGCTACAGAGCACCTGCTTTTGAGGTTCTTGCTAATGGCGCTGGCTCTGCCGAGATCAGCGTAGAGCTGGACAGGCCTGGGCGGCCCACAGTGAAGGCCCACACTGATGCATGTCTAGGGGAGTGGGACTAAGGTGAATCTCTCTCCCCCAAATAGTGTAGCCCCCCAGCACAGCCAACAAGACCTCCACTTCGGCCCCTCCTACACCTGCAGCCTCACCCCAAACTCTTCTCCTTCCTCTGCTTTCCACCACACCGGCTTCCACCTGGTTCCTCCTCCATGTCATGTTTTTTTCCCACTTTGGGGCCTCTGCACACATCGTTCTCTCTGCATCTAGTGTGTTCCCCTTCCTTCTGGTGCAGCTGATCCCTGGAGGTCTCCTGAATTGAACTCAGGATCTCTGTGCTGGGAGAAATCTCCGTTGGAGACCCTCTTAGCACTAGGTGCCCCTATTGTACCACTGCTGCAGTTTATAAATCTCGTGTCACTGTTTGGCTAATGTCATCCCCACTCAACTCCAGATAACCCACGTGCATTGTGGTCAGCAGCACTTCCCCAGTGCCTAGCACCCTGCCTAGAACATTGTGGGTTTCATTATATATTTGTTAAAGATGAATGCATTTGAATGGGGTCCTTCCTTTTCCAGTAGGTGAGCGGATTTGAATCAGTGAAATGGAGGAATCTGCCAAGTCTTTCAACAAAGGGCTGCCTTTACAACACACACCTTTGACCATCTTTGGAAGTGTGAAGATTTTACTGGAAGTACCAGTAAAAGACAAAGCAAGTCATGGGCAGAAATGGCTTGTTTTCATCCTGTGTGCTGTCCTTTGCCTACTCAGGCTAAAACAGCACATTTCCTGGGAGGCTGGGTATCTTTACAGATGAATTCACCGCTTTCAGGCATTTGACAAAGGTTGACTTGTTCCCATCTAAGTTGACACCCGATGCTGGGTCTCATGGGTCTCTGGCCTGAAAAACAGACTGAAAACATCTCAAACCTCAGCGAAGTGGAATTGGAATCCGTTGACCTAACCTCTTTGGTGGGCACTGCAAATCATTTTTAAGATTAGTGTACTTTGGGTTTTGTTTTTATTTTTGTTTGTGCCTCTTAAAAATGGAAACGAGAAGAAATATGCCCCAGGGGTGGCTCACAGCCGGCTGGGACTTTTGGAGCTTTGTCATCTGAAGCTCCATTCGGGGCCGAAGGGGCCGGGATTAGGGGGAAAACCAGCAAATGAGCTCAGAAAGGCAGGAACAAAAGCTGAAAGAGATGACCTCACCTCACAGAACCAAAGGGACAAAGCTCTCCGCAGCCCTCTGCCACGTTGCTTCAGTTTGGTCCCGGGCTTTGTAACCACAGCTTAACAATTTACGTGGGTGACGTGCAAAGCAGTTTCACGTTCATTAACTCATTTGATCCATAACTCGGGGGAGGACTTGGTGGCCTCCTTTTGCCAAAGGAGAAAAACAGAAGCTTGGCTTGCAAGTGACAGTGACCCAGCCAGGACCTGACACCCCCCAACCCCGTTTTTGACCCCCTCAACCAGTTCTCCTTACCCTCTGCAAATCTTCCTCCAAGCTTCAAAATAAAACAATAATCAAAGCTCATACTTATTGAGGGTTTACTATGTCACACCAGGACTATGCCAAATGTTTCACATGCATTACCTTATTCAACCCTCTCGATGACAGCATGAAGGTGTGCATTAGTTTCATGTGGCTGCTGTAACAAATCACCACAAATCTCTTCAAGCAGCAGAAACGTATTCTCTGACAGCTCTGGAAGCCGTAAGTCCAAAATCGGTCTCACTGACTAAAATCAAGGTGTCAGCAGCGCTGGTTCCTTCTGGAGGCTCCAGGGGCTTCTTTCAGCCCCTGGTGGCTACTGTGGCCACATCACTCCAATTTCCAAGGCCAGTATATTCAAGTCCCTCTCTATTTCATTTCCATCTTCACATTCCCTTCTCCTCTGTGGGTCTGTGAAATTTCCCTCTGCCTCACTCTTATAAGGACCCTTGTAACGGCATTAAGGGCCCACCCAGATTATCCAGGATAATATTCCCATCTCAAGATCCTTCACTTAATCACATATGCAAAGTCTCTTTTTCCACATAAACCAACAATTGCAGGTTCTGGGGATTAGGAGATGGATATCTTTGGGGGGCCATTTTTCAGCCTATCCCAAGGAGGTGATGTTGCTATTCCCACTTTGCAGGAAGAGGAAACTGAGGCATGACAGATTAAATCACATGCCCAAGGTCATGCAACTAGTACAGGCAAAACCAGGATTTAAACCCGGTTACTCTCACGCCAGAGTTCGCTAAGCTGTACTGTCTTCCTAATTCGCCCATGACTCAGGCAATCTTTTTTAAAGAAACAAGATAAAAGACAACTCTAAAGAAAGTCTACTTATTTTCCCCAGGCACTAAGTTTGTGGTTAGCAGTGACTGTGGCCCAGTGAAGCATGGTGTCTAGTAAATGGGCCTCAGTCCCAGAATATGACTCCATCCACATGCTCTGGTGCAGAATCGCTCATTTTACTCTGTAAATATGTTAGTCACTTTTGAGGGGCTCTCATCTCGGGAACCACATCTTGTTTTTCATAAAACTGTTCTAAAGGCATGGACTCCTCAGCCCACCTCGTCCTCCCACACCCAGGTGCCTTTGCCTCGCAGAGGGCCAGGGAGAAATTTCCATTCTCCCTGGAGAGGCTGGGGGTTCGTGATTCCTGCATAGAGGGAAATGATTTTCCTTTGGAGCTACCCTCCTACAGAAATGTACCACCGAGTGGGTTAAGGTCTCCTCACTATCTACTAAAACCATTCCCACGTAGGTCCAAACTGGTAATGGGAATCCGTGGGTGACCCAACTCTGCAACAGCTTCCGGAAGGTTGTATCATACTAGCAACTATTATATATCTGTGTGGATAGAGGTGAGAGGGGGCAGAGAGAGAGATTTACTCCGGATTAATGGAGGCCTCATAGACAGTGACTTTTAACACTGTCTCAGAAGAGAGGGAATGCCCAACTCCGCTTGCCCCTCCTCCACTATGAACACAGGCACAAAAGTGACAGGCCTTGTGGAAGATGGAATGAACGAGCGTAGGGACTCATCTCTGGGTGTCACAAATCCTGCAAGACTGACTGCAACTGCTGATGCCTCAGGCTTCTTAGGATTCCAAATACAGCTGAGCCATCCTCAGCCCAGAGCGTGCACTAGAGCATGGCGTTTCTGAACGGTAAGCGGGGAAGAGAGAAACATTGGGTGAGGGCAAAAAAATAAGGCAGCATATAGGGAAGTCTCCAAAAAAAGTCACAGGTAAATGTGATTAAGAAGAGAAAGAACTGTTTCATAGCACTTCTCCCTGCGTGGGTGGAGGAAGGTACTGATGTTTGAGATGAATCAGAAAAGCCAACTTCCAAAGTCTTAAGGAGCCTCTTTCAGGCCATACAGTCACTACAGGTGACTTCAAAGAGAAAACTAAATCACAGCGATGAACTCAGCTCTGATCACCTTAGAAGGGCAGGGTCCCCAGTTGGTTACTTTATAGAGTCCGAGCATGTGTGAGTCCCTCACTGTTATGGGACCATTGTTGAGCAGGGCACTGACCCCGCCCCCCACCAAAGCCATGCTGTCGTGGACTGCAGGACAGAAGACAGCAGGGTGTCGTATGGAAGGAACAATCACAGGGCCGTCTCAGAGCTTCTGGGCCCCGAGTTACACGCTTGCCTCTACAAACAAACGTGCCCCTTGAAGCCACAGCTCCTCAGCAGCAGAACGAAGCCCTTTTGACCCCAAAACCTTTGGGCAGTGCGTCCAATCAACCCTCTCATTAGGATGTGATATCAGGGTTCCAATCCCTAGAGGGCCTCTTACAGATCCTGTGAGCCACCTGAAATAACAGACACAAAATCAGTCCCGGGATCTCTCTGATCTTGTCTTCTCCCCCATGTAATGGGCTAAAGAATCTCTGCCCCAACTGTCGGGAAGTTCTTATGAAGAGTAAATATGTGAGAACGCTATATAAACTATATGTGCTTAGACCAAGTGAAGAATTAGAGATTTTTCACCACGGGAAGAAAACAAAAACAAAATTTATTTTCAAATGCAACTTCACACGTCATTCATAAAAACACGCTTCATGATATTCAACTAAAGTTTCGCCACAGTTGATTAAAAGGGTCTTTTAAAATTAAGGCTTGGGGGCTTCCCTGGTGGTGCAGTGGTTGAGAGTCCGCCTGCCGATGCAGGGGACGCGGGTTCGTGCCCCGGTCTGGGAAGATCCCACATGCCGCGGAGCGGCTGGGCCCGTGAGCCATGGCCTCTGAGCCTGCGCGTCCTGAGCCTGTGCTCCGCAATGGGAGAGGCCACAGCAGTGAGAGGCCCACGTACCGCAAAAAAAAAAAAAAATTAAGGCTTGGGATTGTCGTCCCATTAGCAAGACAGTTCCATTCACAGACATGAGACACCCACCTCAGCTAGAAACTGACCTCGGGGCTGGGGTTTACACTCTGACTATAAAATTTGCCCCAAACCGATATTATCCAACAAGAGGACACCTACAACTCGCTAACTTGCAACTGCATCCAGAGCAGGACCTAGTGACCCTCATTCCTGTGCCTCGCTCCTGCAAGCTGCAGGCAGCATCCACTCTGCCACAAGGATCCTCGCACTGCTTGTCTAGACAGTCAGCTGAGTACAGTCAGCTCCTGAGCAAAGGCGAGACAGGAGGCAATTCCTTCTCTCCCACAAAACAAGGAGTTCTGCCTTCTTGGTTAGGGATGGAGCAGAGCTTAACATTTTCACAACATAGGGGATGATGTACAGGGTATTTGTGAGAATTAGAAAAAGGGATTGCCTCTGGGAGGAACAGTTTTAAAAAACATACCTCACTCTCTGAGTGACACAGCCCTGGACCAGAGCCTCCAGCTGGAATAAGACCCAAAGTGTAAACCTTGATTTACAAGGTTCTTGCCTATGACGTACCCACGTACCTGGGAAACCCCCAAGGGGTTTCTGCCCATTCCTTAGTCATGCCCTTGCACGCCTTTGCCCTTGACTTCTCTCTGCCAGGAACGTCCTCTCTCCAATCCTTCTCCACTATTTTACCTGGAAAACTCCTATTCACCCCTCAAGATCCAACAAAGGTAGCCCCATAAGTGAAGACTTATGATCTCCTAAGTTTTCCACACCCTACTTTCATCCCTGCTTCATTCTTGACCCTTTAGAGGTAGGCCACTGCCTAGCACATAGTAGGAGCTTATAGCTGTTGGTTGAATGAATGAGTCAGTCTTTGTATTACTCTTGATAAACCTCCCGGTGGCCCGTGTTTTATATAAACACCTTGTACTATTAACGTGAATTCTTGGAGGGGAGGCTTTGCACCTTTTAAGTTCTGCATTTCCCAAATCCAGCACCGAGCTTGGCAGAGGCTGAGTGCCCCTAATGAGCTTGTTGTGCTAAAGGTATCCGGAGCAAGGGTCTAAAATAGTGAGCTGCTTCAGGATCTTTATTTCCAGCAAACTGTTCCACATCAGACACTCAGCAGAGTGAGAATCATAAGATGAAAGGTCTGTGCCATTCGCTGGGGGTGACGGCTTTCCTGAGGATGAGCACCTGTTCCTTCTGAGCCACGCGCCCTTGACCTTACCCCGAAGGACAGAAGAGCCAGGCCATAGGACACAGAAGGCCTTGCAGACAGGACTGGGTTTCCTCACTTCCCCGTTTAAACTTTGTTGACTGTAGCTTTAAATATTTATAACCGGTGCAGGAAGTTTGGCTGGAATGGAGAAGAGCCGGGGAGGGAGGAGGATCTGTTTCCCTTTGACTCGGTGGTGCTGGCAGAGTGCGTTTTCAGCACTGTTCTTCTTCCAAAGACCAGCGCTCCCAAATGTCAGCCCCATCCGCAGCGGGTGGGGGCAACTGTGTGGGGATTTTAAATGATGGTTTTGTTTTCACCCATAAGCTATTTTTCCTATTCTAAGGGATGTACTATTGACCCAGTCATGGAACGCAGACACAATGCAGAAAATTGTCACTCAACCCATCCCTCCACAGAGGGGCCCAGCCGTTATGTAAAAAGGCACAAAAGCTTTGATTGGGGCCAAAAATTCCAAGTCAGTGCTGAGTGGGCTGGGAAGTTAGAAGTGGGATGCCTGGGAGAGATGATGAGTTTTGTGCCCCACCACCCTTTTTTTTTTTTAAGGAGAGAGACAGAATTTTCCAGATATGGCCTGCCTAACAGTTCTCAGCAGAAATACTGCAAGGAAGATAAGTCCCAACAATCACCACTGTTTATGCAGAATCTCTGGCAAACGGCTTCCAACTCAGCGAGTTTTCAAATATGCATCACCCCACTGCAATATTCTTTCCCCACACTATTTCCAGCTAGTGGATTTTGTTTAGAATCATTTTCATGATTTGCACTCATTTTGTAAGCAATGTGAGGACCAACTCCAAAAGAAAAGCTAATCAGGGCTCTACCCAGAGACCCTGCAATCGAAATCAGATGTGCTAAAGGAGAAATTAATGGAAACACAGAGAGGGTAGGGCTCGTTGTTGATTTCACAGTGGAGAGGAGGAGCTGACAGGAGGGAATCTTCCGCAGAGCAGAGGGTCTGGGGGAATTCCAGCTGTGCAATCCCCCTTTGTATTTATCATGCATGAGGCAACATCTGTATAAAGCAGTGAACATTCCTGGGCCCAAAACATTATGGTAAAGAAAGGGTGTTTGGGGAAGGGGGCGAAAAA
The DNA here is from genome assembly GCF_005190385.1 of Monodon monoceros. Lineage (NCBI taxonomy): Eukaryota > Metazoa > Chordata > Mammalia > Artiodactyla > Monodontidae > Monodon > Monodon monoceros. The sequence continues at coordinate 7,811,517 of NW_021703766.1, read as the reverse complement.
GCAAAATGGTCTGTGCTGCCTACAAATCGCAGTGAATAACTACTCATACAGGGAGAGAGGAGACACTGACATCCAGCTTTGTGTCTTTCAAGCAGTTCTGTCCAGCGTGGTAGGTTTAAGGAGAACTAGCTAAGTCACGTGGTGGTTAAAAACAAAACTGCACAAGCAAAACAAGGATGTCAGAAAAAGCCGCCTGGAAGGTCACCCTTACTTCTGGCTCAGTTCGTGGGGTACCATGTAGGTGAAAGTGTGACTCGGAATGTAAATTAAGGAGGGTCTCATGAGTTATGAAATCACAAAAGAAATAAGATCTCACACCACCGTTGAGGTGTGTGCCAACAGCACGAGTAGAAAGAGACAAACTGTTTTTAAACTCACAGATGGTACCTCACCAGTCCACTTACTCTAAGTGTTAGAAGGGAGCTTTTCAATCCCCCAAAATGGAAGAAACTCATTCAGCCTGCCATAAATTATGGAACTGTAGCTAATCAGTGGTGTCAAGTTAAAACATCCTTTTATTAAAGATAAAAATGCCTTCAAAAGGCAGCGAAGCCTAAACCATCCTCTGATAAAACACAGCTCTGATAGAAGTGATCTTTTCCCTTATTTTTCAGCAATCTCTCTCTCTCCATTTCAGGACAGGTTAAAATGGCACACTTTGCAATGAAAAAGTCTCATGAGGTTCATGCACACTTCTCGGGCCTTCCCCCTGGCTTTTTCATGTATTTCTACGTGGACTCTTTTGATGTGTAAAGACACACATATGTGTATGGACACTCTGTGGCTCACATACAGACACTAACTGTATCCATTCATCCAAATCAGATTGGAGAGAATTAGCTCATTTAGCAGTTTTTGTCCAAAGGAACAAGGTCCATCATAAAAGTGGCCTAATAATTTATTTAAAAAGAATCTCCCAAAACAGGCACATGGTGTCACCAGCTAAAGGTCACGTGCTTGATTCCATATATCTGCCTCCTGCCTTTAAAAATAGAAATGGAAAGTTGTTCAATTTAAAAATTCAATTTATAAATTGCTCTGCTGTGTTCTGTAACCACCATTAATAAATGATAATTGACTTTACCATTCTACAGCCACCTTTGTTTCACTCGGGATACGCAGTCAATTATCCAGCAATAATGACGACTGCCTGCTATGTTACTGGTTAATTTCACAGGCCTGGGGACGTTTCCAGATAAAGAGAGAACGCAGGCAAAAATGGCAAGTTTCTCCCTGTATTTAACATAGTTCAATTTCCAACTTGCCATCAGAGAGGGTGGGAGGTGGTCAGAGAAAGGAGTTGCTGCCGCGTGCATTTTCTGGCAGGTGGGCGCGATCTGCCTGAACTACATTCACAGAAAGCAGCAAAGAGCATCTTTAGTGATCGCGCAGCATCCCTTATCCAGTGCTTGTGAACCGGCCTCCCCGACCTCTGACAACAAGGGAAATCAGACGTTGGCACTGCAGAGGGAGGACTTATGTGACTCTGTTTTATGTAGAATTCCAATCCCACCCCCAGGAGCTGCTTTTTCATTTCACTGCTGCCCTTTTCTCATCACCCTGACCTGCCTCTGCATCCCCCAGCCGATCGACTTTTATCTTCACGTACGGAGGGCAGAGCCTGCCTCTTCCAGTTCTGCTCTAAAGGAGGATTTCTCCTGAAGGCTCTTATGAAATGTGGTTGCTTCCTCACTGAGAGGGGGCTTTGCAGCACATATTTAAATGCTCCTGCTTGAATCCGAAGCAAGATGTCATGCACACCTGAGAGATTCCAGAGGTCATTGATTCTTGGTTTTTCCTCCCAGTTTGAGTTATCATCAGCCATTTCAAAGGTGCTATGGACGGAGCTAGGTCTCCCCAAAGTTCGTTTGTTGAAGCCGCAATCCCCAACGGGGTGGTACTTGGCAATGAAGCCTTTGGAAGATGATTGGGTTGAGAGGAGGTCCAGGAGGGTGGGGCCCTCACAACGGGATTACTGCCCTTATAAGAACAGACTCTAGAGAACTTGCTCTCTCCCCCCAACCATGTGAGCACATAGTGGGAAGGAAGCCATTTGCAAGCCAGGAAGAGAGCTCTCACCAGAACCCAACCACACTGGCACCCTGATCTTGAACTTGCAGCCTCCAGAACTGTGCAAAATAAGTGTCCATTGTTTAAGCCACCCAGTCTATGGTCATTTGTTAGAGCAGCCTGAGCAGACTAAGACAGACGGTTAAACAAAACAACTCGAAATAAAAATGTAGTTAGGAATAACAGACATCTGTGTATTCTGCCCAAGTCTGAATGCCCACTCCATCCTTTACTCACTGTTACCTGGGCAGTTATCTTCACTTCTCTGGACCTCAGTTGCCTCATCTGTTAGACACAAATGGGTTCCCTCACTGCTATTCCCCCACCCCAGAGGATTGTAATCAGACATCATAAATCACAGAAACAGGAATCATAAACATTTAACACAGTCTTGAGCATTGAGTAAATCCTCGATAAACACAATCGAGATTCCCAGTGAGCTTGGAAATAAGCCTGTCCTGAGAAAGAATACAATAAGAAGCAGCACCTTGAGGAAAAATAAATAAATAAAATCCCTAGTGACCATCAGGGTACTGGTACCAACCACCTGGGAATGGCAAGGACATTGCCCTTCATCTGCAATTCATCTCTCCTCCCAAAGTCAGCATCGGCTCCCCACCACACCATGATCTGAGACAAAGGGCAAAACCCAAACCCGCTGATGAAGTTGATGATTCAGCTCCTTGACGTCCAAGTATGAGCTCATCCCCCTTCCTCACCCCACACCCCCAAACCCCACTATCCACCAGTGACTCTGTTTTCATTTTAGTATCAACATCTGGTGCCTCTAATTCTATCAACACCCAAACATATGTAAGGAACAACAAGACCCAGCAACATAAACCATTATTTTTAAAAGACAAACTGGGTCCTAAATACCAATTGACTGCTAAAAGGGCACTTACTGAGGTTTATTAAGTATGTAGAACATAAATCTGTTTGGCATGTAATGAATTCAAAATTACAGGTACACTAAGTGTGTAATTAAATCTACACGGAATGTTTAGGCCTTTAGCTGGCATTTACAAAGGAGGCTCTGGGAAATTCATGAGCTGGTAATTTATTGCTCAAAATACTGACAACTCATGAGTATGTTGACTAAAACCTAGCTTGCTGTCACTCTGCTGTTACGGGCCAATTAAAGGTTCAACATCTTGCAAACCAGTGGCCGGACAAGAGTATACTGCTCAGAACGGGGTTCAACAGTTACAGCAAAGTTTGCCCTGTGCATTCAGTATCAACAAGTGTTTTTATTCCCCTGGATGATAAGCACACCATACGGCATTCTGTCAACGTCATTAAATACTTAATTGACACAGTGAAATGTGATGCAGGGAAGATCTGGTTGAGATCAAAGCAACGTTATATTTGAAATTCTCACTCACTGACAAACTTCTCTGAATTTAGCCAGAATAAAGTACTTTCTCTGGCCTGCTTTAAATCAAAAGTATAATAGAAGAAATGTACAAAAGGAAGGACTCCAAAGTCATTCCAGAACCTTCTCTAATCACCTCTATGCTCTGCAGCAGGTTGGGACTAGAGAGGACTGCCTAGTGTCCAGAGCTGGCCTGGCCCTCATTTGATGATGTGTTTCCCAGGTCCCATCGGTCAGCATGGGTACAGGTGCTCGGATGTGCCCTTCAGGTAACAGCCCCAGTGATGCCATCCTTGAAAGCACCTGGAAGGCTTTGAGAGTGGAGCAACCAGGTGGAGCACCACGCTGGTCAAACCTGGGGAGGATCGTGTCCCAGGGCCTCCAGGGAGCCCAGTCTCCAGTTCTTCATTTGACAATCTGGTCAGAAATGTTACCTTCAGCTGCTGTGCTCCCCATGGCTGGAGGTTATAAGCACTAAGCTTTGATGAAGAATCCTGCTTACCTTTAATTAGGAGGGATTGGGATTTCTATTCATTCCATTTGTGTTAGTTAGAATTGCATTTGGCTGCAAGTAATTAATATAAAACTCAACCATTATATCTTCAAAAACAGATATCTACTTTTTCCTCACACAAATAAGAAACCTGGAGAAATGTGGTCCAGGGCTTGTGCAGAGACTCCACAACGTTATGCCCCACTTTCTCTATCATTTGCTCTGTCATTTCAGTATGTTTATTCATCACCTCATGGCCACAAAATGGCTGCTGTGACCCCCACCTGTCATATCTGTACTTCAGTAGGGATGAAGGGGGTAACAACTTAACAACTAGCATAAAAGATCACTGTGACAACGCCAGTACTAGGAAAGCAAAAGAACTCCCTGGAACTCCATAGCAGCCTTATACCTACATTTCCCAATGGCCACTGTGTCTTGTTGCCACCTCTGGCTGGAAGGTGACACTCAAGACAGGTGTTGTAAACAGAGATTGAGCCAGTCAATTAACACTGACTGCCACATTAGCCCTTTTTCATTCAGTTAGTCCCAGTGACCAGACATTCAGTCTCTGACATAGAATGGGAACTCAGTATATGTCAGATAAGTCTCTAAGACCCTCCAGAAACTACTTGGCTAATTTATTTGTTCAACCAGACACTATGTCAGACCCAGGCAATACAGAGGTCAACAGGCCAAATACTTGCTGCATTAGACTAGAAAATTTTTCTTTTTGGACTTTATCCAAAAGGACAGGACCCCAGATTTGAAAGACCTAACACTCTAGAGTAATGCTGTCCAGTAGAACTTTCTATGAGGATGGAGAGGTTCTCTGCCCACAACATCCAATACAGTAGCCACCAGCTACGTGTGACTAGTAAGCCCTTGAAAATGGCTCGTGTGATTGGGTAACTGAACTTATTATTTTATTTAATTTTTCTAAGTCTTTACTGAATTTGTTTCAATATTGCTTCTGTTCTATGTTTTGGTTTTTTGGCCATGAGGCATGTGGGATCTTAGCTCCCCAACCAGGGATCAAACCCACACCCCCTGCATTGGAAGGTGAAGTCTTAACCACTGGACCGCCAGGGAAGTCCCTATTTTATTTCATTTTAATTAACTTAAATTTACATTTAAATAGCCACATGTGGCTACCATGTTGGACACCTCAAGTCTGGACATCATGCACACACACATTAAAAACTCATAGGCTCTCATTTTAATAGAGGAATGTCCAAATGCCATGGGAGCCTAGAGGTAGAAGCCAATTTCTGGGGAGAGCAAGGGGAAAAATAAAAGAGGATGGGTTATTTAATCAGGGTTTTGTAAGATGGATAGCAGTCTGCCTCTCGATGAAGGAAGGCCAAGGGTCAGCACTGCAAGCGGAGAGAAAACTGTGTGCAAATAAGAAGAGAGGAAAATGAGGGTCAAGAGAGACCCTGAGCCAGACCACCTGGTTAAGTCACTCCCAAATTCCTGACTTACAGAAACTGAGATAATCAATGTTTGTTATTTTAAGTCACTATATCCTAGGGTAATTTGTTACAAAGCAATAAGTAATGAATAGAGGATAAAACACCATTTTGTGTGTGTGCTGCTAAATTCATTCTGTGAGTAACGACGGGGATGCAGAAGATACAGAGGTGTTGCCGCGGTTCAGAAGAAAGAGTCAAATGTCTGTGAAACATGCACATAAGCCGAGCTGACCACTCCACCACATCCAATGTCAGCCTCCCAGGAAAGGCCCAGAGGTTCTAGACAGTCAGTGCTTCCAAGCTCTCCCAGCACTGACTAGCCCAAGGAAGGCCATTTAAGTTCAAAAGCAACATTTCAAACAACATTAAGTTCACTTTCCTAATTGTGATCCCTGTAAACAATCACCTTTTCTGCCATATAATAAGACAAGAAGAATTTTACAGGCAAAACTCATATTTTTAACTTCCATATGCAAGCTCAGAAAGAGGCTTTATGCAAATACAGCAAAAAAAACCCCATATACCCCCAAAAGTCATCATCATTAGGCTTATTTCAAAATCAGATCTAATATTAATTCCCAGGCATTAACACCCTCTGGAATGAAAAGACTTGATTACTCTATAGGAATTCTAGTGAAGAGTACCTGCCACTCCCCCACTCACCCCCAGCCCCGACTTCATGAAGCATTTTAAATACTTTCTTCCCCCTTCCTTCCTTCCTTCCTTCCATCTTTCCTTCCTTCCTCCCTCCCTCCCTCCCTTCCTTTGTTTTTTTCTTCCTTTCTTGCCTTCTCACTCTTTTAAAGTAACATTATATATAGTTAGGAAACAGGAGCTAAAAAACATTTTGGCTTTGGAACTGGAAGATCCTAACCCTTGGGAGGCCTGGTGAAGGGGCCAGAGAGCACTGCGGGAAAAGCAGAATGAGGTCATGGATCCCAAAGGAGGTTAAAGCTTGTCTCCGGGACTTGGGGCCAGTATCAGATCCGACATGGGCAGGGGACTAGGGGCAGGGTCTCTAGAGCAAGTATATCCACGTGGGTCATAAACACTGGAGGCTGGAGGCAGGGAGTAGTTTCAAAAACAGTGAGGAGGCAGAAAACCTAAAGTAGCTGTTTGAACTCAGTGTCATTGTTGTTTTTTAAATTATGCTAATATTGAAGGCAAAAATGGTTTAGGCAGATACAGCCAGCAAATGTCAGCAGTACCATCTTGGTATCCACAGGGTGGAAGAATTTTCTCCTGCATCTTTTTTCTGTTCTTTCATTAAGTTTCATAAAACCAGGGGCTATCAGAACTGAAGGGTCCCAGCAGGGATGAGGAACTATCCCTTTCACAATTGAGGAAATTGAGGCTGGAGAGGGAAGGTAACGCACCCCAAACTGCGCGCCCGGTGACTCAGCTGGGCCCGAAGCCCAGGGCTCCTGATTTTAGTTCAGTCTTCTTCCAGCAATTCAGAAGAGCGAATCCAGTGTTCCCATCTCACAAGAGCGGCAGCACAACAAAGGGTTGTTATTTACACAACCACACTGTGAATTGCTAATTTCTTCTGATGAGGGAATCTTAAGAAGAGATGCTTCTTGGTTCCAGCTGATATGGCCCTTTTAGGAAATCCACTTTCTTCTACCCCAAACCACTTCAGTTCCAGGAGCAAGACAGACAGGTACAAGTTTCATTCAAATGAAGTCCTGTCAACATTCCCCGTGGGGCAAAATGATATCGGGAAATTAGCAATGAGGTGATTCTACCAGCTGCAGGATTTGACAAGCTACAGAATCTTCGAGAAGGGATTTGGAAGGACTCTTTCAGGCTGGAGGACTGTAAAAGGATCCCCTAGCCCCAGCCCCCGGCCTGCACCCTGCTCTCCTGAACAGCCTTCTCTGTGTCTCATTGCAGGGGGAGGTTTTCTTTTTCTGCTCTGTTTTCTTCAACTGAAAAATTAATGTACACATACGACAAAAAACGAAAACATAACAATAACACATACAAAGAAATTAAGTCTCCGTCAAACTCCCGGATCCAGGCCCTGTCTTCAGATGCAAGCACTGTTCACCATATTTCATTCCTTGCCTGTGTGTATATCTCTATTTTCTTTCCACCAAGGGGAACATTCCAAACTCATTATATCGCCTTCAGTATTTTTCACTCAACAAAAGAGCTTTGAGATCTTTCCATGTCACCGTATAGAGATCCACTTTATTCTTTTTTTCACAAGTTCATAATATCCCATTGTTTAAACAGACAATCATTTATTTACCATTCTCTTATTAATGAACATCCTGGTTGTTTCCAGTCTTTTGTTTCTCAAATCTATGCTGGACGAACAGTCTCACATACAGGTCTGGAGGATAAACCCTTAGTAGTGGACGTGCTAGCTTGTACACGATGGACATTTTAAAATCAGACACAGGGTTTTAAGGCAGCCTCTGTGCCATGCCAGCAGAAGCCTTCCCTCTGTCTCCCCTGCAGCCTGGCCTCTTTTTCCAGCTCCCTCCAGTCCCCCTGACTCTCCTGCCTTCCCCCATAGCACTCATGTACTGACTGTCTCCTCCCCTGGGTCAAAAGCTCCACAGAGAACCAAATCCCCATTCCCTGCAGAGTCCCACCAGATGAACCTTCTCCCCGCTTTTGCAGGGAGAAGCAATTCATTAAAGGTCTGCTAAAAGAATCCACGGGTCCCTAAACGGATGATGCAGTGAATAGCAAGCACTTAATAAGGGGCTCATAGTTTTTTCAATACGTTTTACTCTCAACCCTTTTAACAAGAAGATACAAGGTCTCTCCCTTCTTGAGTGTGGAGGGAGATGTCTTCCTTTAGGTCGTGCCTGTGTTCTTCAGGGTGACCCTGTGGGTACAAAGGAGCACAGAGCAGACCTGGACCCACACAGGCCAGTGACCATGGTGTGTGTCTGTGTGTGCATGCGCATACCTGAGCACAAGGCAGGTTGTTCCAACAGCAACAAAAAACAACAGAAGCAGGCTACCCATGACCTTCGGAAGAACCCTACATCCCCCAGCAAAGGCTGTCGGCAGGACTGCCTGGCGCTCTTTTGTTCCGAGCTGACTGGAGCTGTCACGGACACAGTGCATCTCCCAGTGGCAGCTCGCTGTACGCCAGGCAAGCTCTGCAGATGCCCTGCCTGGGAATTCACTCTGGCAAGAAACCGGGACCTGACTCCTCCGACAACAGGCGGGCTTGCAGGTGATAAGGAATCACAGCAGCTGAAAACCACAACATCTTATGCTGATGACTAATAAAGTGCTAGGCTCATCTGACTGCCCCCCAATGGTGCCAGTACTACCATGATCCGCATTTACAGAGGAGGAAGCTGAGGCACGGAGGCTGAGTAACTTGTTTAGTCACAAAGTCGGTATGTGGTAGAGGTGGAAAAGGAATCTCGGCCCATAACTATTTCCCATTAGGCTGGGGGTTTGGGGCAGGGGAGTCTGTCTATAGTGCAGGCACAGTTCTGAGCAATCCACACATAACTTCGGTGGTCCTCCCAGCAGCCCGGGGAAGCAGGGACCATGTATAACTCCATTTGCCAATAAGGACACAGGAGATCACCTCAAAGAGTCTGTGGATGATCCTGCTGTTAGTAACTGGGGGGCCTGGGAACCCAGACCCCTTAAGCTCCAAAGCCCGTGCTCGGAACCATTGTTCCACACCACCTCTGACCCCACCAGCACCACTTGCAACAGCTACCCTCCTGTTTTACATTTAAACTCCAAGTGGCATCTTACACCTGATCTTGGGACCTTAGCAAACAGTTCCCAGGAGACAACATTAATCGTTATCACTCCATGAGTGCTTACTGCCAAATATTATGCTATGTGCTTGATCTTTTGAAAATCTTTTAATCCTCCCAACAATTTTCCAAAGTCAGTAGCACCGTCTTTATTTTACAGGGGAGACAAGGCACAGAGAGGTTCAGTAAGCGGCTCAGAGTCACACAGCTTGTAAGGGCAGGGCCAGGATTCAAGGCCAGGCAGTCTGGTTCAGGAGTAGGGTTTCCAGACTTAGCAACTTACAAAACCACAGAAACGACAAGTAACTGTTTTAGCATAAGAATGTCATAGGCAATCTCCCTGCTCCACAGCCTGCATGTCCCACACAGAGTGTGTTTCCCCAGACATGTGGCCAGCACAATGTCTGACACACTCACCTTCGTGTGGACCCTGAGCGGGGGAGACGCCCACAGCCTGACCCATCCTCTCAGACCACACCATGGCCGTGAGCCTCTCTTTCCAGCACCCCCATTTCCCATCTGTGGATACAAGGTATAAACACGCATCACTGGCCCCACATAGAGCCCCCTCTCAGCCCCCATGTAGCTTGCGATGCTAAAGTGAGGGGTCTTTCTTCACCTCTGGACCATGGGGCTTGTCTACGCGCCCGCTGGTTTGTTTCTACTCCCCCAGAACTGAGGTTTGAAATAAAGTGGTAACCATTTTGTCTTGCGGTTGTAAGAAGTGGATAAGGCTGACACTCCCCTTGAGCTTGGATGGGTGAAGGGTATTGAAGGACCTTCCTGCCCCTCTGCGGCATCAACCCTGGGCTTCAGTCCGGGGTGTGGGTGCGGGAATAGATGAGGCTCCTCTGAAAAGAACAGAGTAGAAAGAGCCCACGTGGGTGCGCATCCAGGGAGAGGGCCGGTGGAGGTGGAGCATGGATGGATAAAGCCTCAAAGCAATCAAAAGCCCAAGTTAAAAGTGAAAGGCAGCTCGGAGACGAGACAGACGCCAGATATTTGCAGAGCCTGCTGTAACATGTGTGCGTGGATCCAGATGTGAACTTCAAGATTGCCATTTGGGGTGCTTCTTGGGGCTAAGAACCATGAAAACACAGGTCCCCCCTGCGGTTTTACGGCCATGTTTAGCAATGAGTGATGCTGCACAGAACGGAGCCATTCTGCAGCAAACGCCTGGGCCTCGCAGCCGCTGCCTCCCTCCTCCCCAAAGCAGGCCGGTTCAGGCACAGGCCTCCATTTTGCCCCCAAAGCTTTCTGTTTCCACAGAGGGGATTCTCAGCAAAACAGCATCCTGGCTGCAGGTAATCGCGGGCCTCTTTCTCTTTAAATAGCTTCTTTGTAACCACAAACATGTATGTTTTTCATAAAGCTCTGAAAATTGTACTAGGCCCTGGGGAGGTACCAAGTGGAAACGCGGGTGCTGGGAGATTAGAACTCCGCTACTCCAGAGGTACAATGTGCTGTTTGTAACAATTATAATAATACACCTGTACCACCATTGTCAGTGTGGACCAGCCACACAGGGGCTCATTAGTATTGTATTAGGGCTGCATGGGGAAACAGATAATGGCCCATAATGAAAAATGCCAAATTTTCTATATAATAAAAATGAACTTGATTAATGAAAATCACTTTCAGGGAAAGAGTTACAGCGTTGTTAGAAATAAAAAATGATGTATTAATCCGACATTCTTACAGATGGTCCCAACCTCCTGACAACTGCTATTCATTTGAGATGCTATTAGCATGCATAATTATGCTAATTAAGTTGTAATTAAGCACCAATTCTTCAGAGGGCTTTTTTTGTCTATCATTTAATACAACTCAGTTGCAAAGAATGCTTAAAGCTTTGTACAGTGTTTCATTCAAAAGGGGTTCCCAAATTTCTTAGCAAAGATTTAGCAGCTGAGCCACGGATAGGAGCTATAATCCTTGTTTTGGTTAAAGAAAAGTCAGTAAATACCAGCGGGGTCTGCCAGTTGTTGATAAAATAATGAACGCTTTCTGCTAAAATAAGCACAGTTCAAACCAGGGCAATTACAATGAGAACAAAATGTATAATTATCAGTAGTGATAGAACCATTGTCCTATTACATGGTCGGTTTTATTCTTTTTATTTGAAAAAAGGGGACTTAAGGAGTACATTCAATAAGAAATAATTAGAGAAAATGGCATTCAATATTTTATTAAAAGTAAAATAAATCAGAAAGCTGAAGCTATTTCCTGGGGGAGGGGGTGTAGATAGAGAAGGAAGCAGTGATTTTGTTTCCAGTTCCAAAGCCTATTGAGATAAACATTTTTAAAAGAACATCATAAAATGATAGTGCTCTTAAAATGGTTTCTTCAATATGACAGTCTGTGGAGGCGAAAGCAGATTTCCTAGTGGAGAAGTTAGTTAACTGGCAATGTCAAGGATACATGCTTACCAGCCAGTCTGACTGAAACCTACCACTTTTGTTCCCAAATATTTATTGTGTATGAGCCTGTTGGATGCAGATTTCAGTTTTGTTTTGTTTTCTCTGTAGTTCCGCTGTAATGAAGCCAGCCAGAAACAGCCAGGAGGAGAAAGGGTTTGAGAACAGTGGTTTAAGGAAAGGCCAGCAGGGGTCCACGTTCCCAGGACACCAGCACCCTGCTCACCTTCCTTTAAAAAGCCTAGAAATGTTTCCCACGAGCTGCCTTGTTATCTCTATTCCACCCTGAGCTGAAGGGGAAGAAGCAATAAACAGACCTTGAAAAGCCCTGATTCTCCCTAAATTTAACTGACCAAGCAAACCAAGAGCCGGCACCATTGCAACCCCATCTCCCAGCTGCCACATAAAAAACGACCCCAAAGAAATAGCTCCAGAAGGGAGCTTGTGAAATACAGTTATGCCAAATCTTGGCAACCCATCTTCCTCCTTCTTCTAACTGTGGCATTTTAAAAAATAAATATATATTACTCTTTCTTTGAAATGGGCTTTTGCTTACTTTTCTGTTCCAATCTCAATTTGGGCATTTACTTTAAGTCTCTGGAAAACTTACTCCCTGGGTCGAGTGGTATGCTCTGCAGGAATGACTCATTTCGTTTCATCTTCACTTTCTCTGCCTGCAGTCCCCGAGCAGGAAGAAGGGACCTTACAGAAAAACATTGCCCTGGAACAGCAGCTCCTGGCCTGCCTCAGCCGCAATGTAACATTTAGCAAACAGTCTAGCAAAGTGTCCTCATCTGTAAAATGCAACCCCACGAGCTGCCCTGATGGCCCACAGGTGAGATCAGTTAAGGCAATAAGCATAAAGGCTAGGTGAACAGAATACACCTTGACGCCGGTGTGTGGGATTTCCATTCAGCAAAATGTCTCATGTTACTGGGCCTCCTCAGTTGCTGACTGTCCAGATGTGTCCACGCCACGGGCACAAGTACATTTTCATTAGTTCATTCATTCAGCAAATGTTTACTATGTAGCTACAATATACTCTGCAGAGTTCTAGGTACCGGGGATACAGCCGTGAATCAGCTGCCACATTTAAATAAGGTGCCAGATATAAGTGCTATGAAGGAAATAAAACTGAGCCATCTGGTAGAGTGACTGGAGTCAGGGAGTTGCTTTTGATAGAAGCGTCAGGAAAGTCCTCTCTGAGATGCTGACATTGAAGCAAAATCGGGAATAAGACGTTGTTAGTGACAAGAGCATGCTCCGTGAAGAACATCCCAGGCAGAGCAAGCTGCCTGTGCAAAGGCCGTAAAGCAGGAAGGAACTTGGCTGGTTTGACGGATGGGGACACTAAACAAGTTGGCAGTCAGAGAAGTAGATCAGACCATACAAAGCCTTGTAGGTGGGACAGGGAGCTGGATTTCTCTCTAAGTACAATGAGAAGACACTGGGTTGTTTCCAACCAGGTAGTGATGTATTCATGTCAGCTTCTGCAGGGGACTGGGTTGCAACTGAGTAAGACGTGAATACAGGGACTTCCCTGGTGATGCAGCGATTAAGAATCCGGGTTCGAGCCCTGGTCCCGGAAGATCCCACATGTGCAGAGCAACTAAGCCCGTGCGCCACAACTACTGAGCCTGCGCTCTAGAGCCCGCGAGCCACAACTACTGAGCCTGCATGCCACAACTACTGAAGCCCGTGCACCTAGAGCCCGTGCTCCGCAACAAGAGAAGCCACCACAATGAGAAGCCCACGAACCACGATGAAGAGCAGCCCCCGCTCGCCACAACTAGAGAAAGCCCACAAACAGCAACGAAGACCCAATGCAGCCAAGGATAAATAAATAAATTTATTTAAAAAAAAAAAGAGGTGAATACAGCTAGGAAACATTTGCAGTAATACAGGCAGGAGACATTGGCGGCTTGGACAAAGAAGGCAGCAGTGGCACTGGGGAGAACTGGTTGGATGGAGGAGATGTTTTGAATGTAGAACTAACAGGAACAACCTAATATACACAACACAGGTGGACTCGGCCACACATTGTAAAATATCCCCAAGAATATTTGCTTTCTCTTTTACAATTTGTACTATTTTCATGTTGTATATTAAAACTGAGGGCAAAAAAATGGGCAATGATACAATTTCAGGCACAATATCTAAGGTTTGGGGGAAAATATTAGATGATGAGACCATCAGATCCCCCAGCAACAGCCTGAGAGGAGGGCATGCAGGCATTCGTGACCTACCTAAGGTACTTGTAACTCAGTTATGAAATATCAAGGCCTGGCAGCTGGTGGGAGGTATTCCATGGGAGGTCTGTGAACTGATGGGAAGTAAAGGGCTTCAAAAAAGGAAAATAGAAACTTGCTTGCTTGCTGGAAAGAACCACAAACATAGAGGAAGGAGAAAGTAACCAGTTGCCCTTGATGAGTAGGAAAAATGATGACCAGGAAAGGAATGAGTTAAAATTTCTCCACCCATATTGTGGGAAAGGGGCACCTTTTCACCTTTAACTAGCAAACAGACAGGGCTAACTCAATGCAAAGTGCCATTACATCTTTGAGCACTCATTGACAACGTCACCATGTGAGGGAGGTGACATGAGTCTCAATTTGGCTTGACCCAAGTCACACAGCCAATAGATCAGAAAACTGGAGTCAAACCCTGACTTCTGGCATCAGGCCACAGTTCTTTCCACAGCTCAGATAATTCCAGCAACTTGGATTCTCCAGAGCTCCCTCCCAAATATTCATGGCAAAGTAGATTTCCTTCTGCAACTGCAGTTCTTGGTCACAAAGAGCCTCTCTCCTGGAGGCAATCATAGCTCCCTGGAAGAAAGGGCTCATCTCTGCCTTTTCTAGAAGCATTTTAAAGCATTTTAAGCATTTTAAATATATCTCTTTGCCAGTGAATGTTGAGGTCAGAAGGGTGGAATGGAGTAATGATGAGGGGAACAATTTAAAGAATAAACAGCAAAATTGTTTTAATATGTGGGGGTTAAAGCAAAGTAAAAAGCAAATGACAAATGGAGAAATATTTGCAACCTCTATCACAATAAAGTTAATATCTCGAGTATATTAAAAGTTTCTATAAATAGAGAAAGAAAACCCAACAATCCTGTAGAAAAAAGGACAAAAGATACAGGAGTTCACAGAAAAAGAAACACAATGACTCTTAAGTGTATAAAAAAAGTGCTCACTCTTGCTAATAAAAGAAACGTGAGAAGTAAAACTACAGCTAAATAGAATTTCACACCTATTACATTCACAGCTAAATAGAGTTTCACACCCATGAACTTTGACTACACATGTATATATACACACATATATGTATATATACACACATACACGTACATATGTACATACATTCACTGAAGCTTTATTTGTAATAGCAAAAAACTAGAAGCAACCCAAATGTCCATCTGTATGTGGTTATAAAAAGGAATAAAATATATATAGTTATGGAATGATCATCAGAAAATACTGTTAATTTTTTAAATGCAAGGAGCAGAAAAGCATGTACAGTATGTTACCTTTTAGTTAAGGAAGGAATATGTGTGTAAGTGAGTTTGCTTATTATTAAAGGTGCCATGTAGGGACAGGAAAAGGACAGCGCAGAGGGTCAGGGCAAAAGCTGGACTTCTCTGAACATATCTTGTTTTTTAGACACGCCTCTGGAACTATGTAAATGTTTTACCAAATTGTATTAAAAATTTAAATCAGAATAAGAAAACCTACTTCAAAATTGAAAACTAAGTGAAAAAAGAACCTAACTGTAAAAAACACCATCAAGAGACATCATCAAGTGATTTTAAAATGCAATAATTTGACCATGAGTCTTGAATGGATATATCCTAAGGTCAAAAAGAACTGCAAAGAAATATTTCTTTTGAGCATTTATATTGTCACTACCTACTCAGACTGTATTTGTTCTTTAAAGTAAGTTTTTCCTAGAGCTGTCTGCAGAAGAGGCCTGTGCAAAATGACCGAGCCAATACAAAGAGCACCCCCCGCATTCAGACTCTAGTCTCAAAATATCTTCTCTCGGGCTTCCCTGGTGGCGCAGTGGTTGGGAGTCCGCCTGCTGATGCAGGGGACGCGGGTTCGTGCTCCGGTCTGGGAGGATCCCACATGCCGCGGAGCGGCTGGGCCCGTGGGCCATGGCCGCTGGGCCTGTGTGTCCAGAGCCTGTGCTCCGCAGCGGGAGAGGCCACAGCGGTAAGAGGCCCGCGTACCGCAAAAAAAAAAAAAAAAATATATATATATATATATATATATATATATATATCTTCTCTCACTGATAGGAAGCATTTGCTCCTTGGAGAAATGGCTGATTGCAGATAGCACAAGAAATGTATGAGATGAGCCCAGAGACGAGCAGGAAAGAGTGAGTCGCCAAGACTTCTGGGATCACATCAAAAGGACTCAGAAGCCAGCTTAAAGGAACTTCTACTGGCCAAAGATGGAGCAATTTGAACATAAAAAGAATATCTGTCATTGATTGAAACACATCAATCATATTAAAATGCATGTGTTTATAGAATATTCTTTTTTTTTAATTTCTCATTGCTATGGTTTGGATGTCTGTGTCGCCCCCAAATTCATATATTGAAATCCTAATGCCCAAGGTGACGGTATTAGAAGGTGGGATCTTTGGGAGGTGCTTAAGTCATGAGGACCAGAGGCCTCATGAATGGGATTAGTGTTCTCATAAAAGAGACTCCACAGAGCTCCCTAGTCCCTTCCAACATGTGAGGACACAACAAGAAGTCTGAGACCCAAAAGACGGCCTTCCACTGACCACACTGGCACCCTGATCTCAGGCTTCCAGCCTCTAGAACTGTGAGAAATAAATTTATGTTGTTTGTAAATCTCCCAGTCTGTCATATTTTGTTATAGCAGACTAAAAGGACTAAGACAGTCACCTCTGGAAGATGCTAGGAAATTTACTCATTACTGAAAACTGGAAAATAAAGAGGAGAAAAATCAAATATTTTCCCCTCCCTTTCCTTTATGAATTCTACTTCAGGGAAAATTTTAAAGAAGAAGAGAGAGGAATAAAAGTTCTTTTCTAAAGAATTCCAAGTAAAAAATGAAGAAGAAAAGATAGAATATCGCTACTTTGCAACCTTTAATTAAATGATGGATCCTGGCAGTAATTATCAATGACCAATTAAGCTACTGGGTGATAAGCTGGTGGGAAATTTTATAAAAGGATGGAGTTGACCATACCTGAACACACTGATACATTTTAACATCACAAAAAGAGATACAAGCAGATGTTATATACCTCCCGATAGAAGTACTCAACACTGCCTCTGAGATTGAGATGTAAAGGGAAATCAAAAAGAATCATCAAGCCATTGGAGACTGGCTCATGAAATGTTATCTATATCCCAGATAACCCAGATATTATAAACTTCTAGTCCCCTGATAGCTTTCATGACCCTATATAGCAGAAAAAGATGATCAAGCAGATTTTTATCTTAGAAATGCAAGGATGGTTCAATAGTGGAAAACAATCATTTCAACTGATACAAGTAAAAACTTTTATAAAATTGAATACTCATTCATGACAAAATCTTAGAAAGCTAAAAACAGAAGGAAAATTTTTTAACCTGATACAAATTGATTTCCAAAAACCTATTATAAAATTTATACTTAATTGTAAAATATTAGAAACATTGTTTTTAAAGTCAGGAAAAAGGCAAATATGTCCTGTATAATCACTTTTGTCCCATTGTTCTGGAGGTCTTAGTTCATGACATAGGCCAAGAAATGGAAATAAGAGTTAAAGATTAGAAATAAAAAGAAAATATTGCTTTTATATACAAATTACATATCATCCTAAGAATTACATATGAAAACAAAACTACTAGAACTAAAAGGATAATTTAGCAAAATAGCTGGATAAAAATAAAAATAAATAAATAACTTACAAACCAGCACTAACCAATTAGAAAATATTATAGAAAAATCTCAAGGTACTTAATTAAGGAATGAAACTATCAAAATATACATGACTTGTGGAGGAAATATAATAAAAATCATTGAAAGGTATAAAATTTATAAATGAGGAAATACACTACATGTATAAGGAGGAAAAATAGCACCATTAAAATTTAAGTCTCTCCAAATTAACCTATAAATTCAATACAGTTACAATTAAAATCCTATAGAGTTGACAAACAGATCCTAAAATTCACATTGAAGAAGAAAGCCAAGAAGTGCAAAGACAACTGTAAAGAATAATGAGAGGAAGCTGTTCCAATATACAGTGCTATGTAATAAACTACCTCAAATCTAAGTTGTTTAAAACAATTTATTTTGTCCACAGATCTACAATTTGGGCAGATCTTGGTGGAAACCTCTCATCTCTGTACCAAAAAGCATCAGCAGGGGGCGCTGGAAATACTGCTTAGGGCTGGAGTCATCTGAAGGCTCATTCAGTCACCTGTATGGCAGGTGACTCTGACTGGGGGCAGGGACCTAGGTTGGGCTGTTGTCTGCAACACCTATACTTGGCCCCTCCACATGGTGGCTCGGCTTCCTCACAGCATGGCAGCTGGGTTCCAAAATAAATGTCCCAAGAGAGCCAGATAGAAGTTGTATCACATTTTATGATCTAGCCTTAGAAGTCACACAACATCACTACCACCACATCCTAGTAGTTAGAAATAAGCCTTTCCAGAATCAAGGGCTGGGGAATTAGACCTGTTGGTGGGAGAATAGTTAAAGAATTTACAGATAAGTTTTAAAACCACCATGGGCATATCCCCACAAGATATGATATTTAAACTACAGCAATTAAGAATGACTCAGGGATAGATAGACAAAACATGGGATGGGATGGGATGGAGAACCAAGAAACAGTCACATATATATATGGATACTTGATATAACAAGAGTTGACATTATCAATTGGTGAGGAAAGTCTGGATGATTTTTTTTCTTTTCCATTATGGTTTATTACAGGATATTGAATATAGGTCCCTTTGCTATACAATAAGACCTTGCTGTTTATCTATTTTATATATAGCAGTTTGTATCTGCTAATCCTAAACTCCTAATTCATCTCTCTCCCACACCCTTTCCCCTTTGCTTTCTATGTTGGACTATTTATTAAAATATTCTGTTACAAATTATATTTATATAGGAAGAAAAAAAAAGCCTTACTTTATACAACAGAAAAATAAATTCTAGGTGAAATAAATGTATAAAGCCTAAAAACAAAAATCAAAATTTTAACAGGAAGGAAATATAAAATAATATATTTATAACAATGCTATGAAATTATTTCTTAAGACATCAAAAAGCACCAATCATAAAGAAACAGAATGAGAATTCTGACTAAAAGTAAAATTTCAGTTTCTATATAACTGAAGATAACATAAAAATATGAAAGTCAGGCCCTAAGCTGGGATAATGCCTCTAACTCATGATTGGTTAGCATCAGAATGTATAAAGAATGTTTAATACTCAATAAGGAAAAGACAATTAACTCAATAGAAAAATCAGCAAAAGCTACAAGCATTCAATTCATTAAAAAGGAATTATGAGTGATCAAAAAGTACATGAAAAGTTCCTCAACTTTTCCATTTATCAAGGAGAAGTAGTTGAAACAACTATAAAATCCCATTTTTCATCCAAAAGATTGGCACATTTTTAAAAATAATAATATCGAATGTTGGAGGGACCATGCATATGCTACTGGTAAGTATATATTTTGGCAATTTGACAGCATCTAGTGTTAAAATGTTAAATGTTAAAATGTAATGTTAAAAACACCTGAACCTTGCCAACCAGTAACCCCACTTCTCTTAGGTACATATTTCAGAGAAATGCTCACACAGATACACAAGAAGAAATTAGTAAACATGTTAATGGTTTGTGAGAGGAAAATTAGTAGATATATCAATAAATAAGAAAAAAACACCTAAGTGTTCATCAGGAAAGAAATCAATTATGTTATATTCAAAGAATTAAAAATTCAACACCTAAAATGAAAGAACTTGATTTATAAGTATGTTGAATTTTAAAAGCAAATTGCAGAAGGATAAGCACTGCATAATGTACCACTAATGCATTTTAATACCAGGTATTATCTATTGATACATGCTCATGTAATAAATGTATAAAACTATGGAAGTAAATGATACGCACCAAGATAGTTTTCTCTGGGGAGCGGGGCAGGGAAATGAGGCTGGTGAGGGGTACAAAGGAGGCTTCAACAATATCTGTCACATTTTAGGTAATAATGGTAATTATAAGACTAAGAATCTGAAGCAAAAAGTCAAAATATTAACCTTTATTTCTAATTAATGGACAGGAGTATTTGTTATATTACTTTTATAATTAACGCATTTATATTAAACATGTTAAGTACCAATAAATTTAGTTGTTACACTCTTGTTGGCAAGTGTAAGAAACTCTAGTCGATCAGATTAGATAAAAATGGAGTATTTTGATTCACAGAATCTCAGGACAGTTTGAAAGACCAAGCCCTGGGAAGAACAAATTTGCAGCAGATCTTAGAAACAAACTTGAACCAAGAAACAGGAATGCCACCAGGATTCTCTTACCCACCTGGGTGTCTGCATCTCTCTGCACATAATACAACCATGATTACAACTGCTACTGCTGCTGCTGCCACTACCAACAACAATGAACATTTATATAGTGCTTACTGTGTGCATATCAATGATCCAAGCACTTTACATTTATTAACAGATTTAATCCTCAGCACAATACCATTTTATGGATGAAGAAACTGAGGCACAGAAAGGTGAAATGACTTGCCCATGTGACACAGGTGGTAAAGAGTAAAATAAGGAATTAAACCTAGGCAGGCATACTTATGCCTGATCACTAGAAACTGATTCTCACCACTTGTAGAAATATGAGTATTGAGTATTTAAAGTAATTTTTTTTTCACCTCATACCTTCCACTAGTGGAGAAAGACAGATGCTCTTTCTGATCCCACATTTAAAAATCCAAGGGAAGGGCTGAGACTAGCCCATCTTGGGTCAGGTGCTCCTCCCAGATCAGTCATCTGTGGCCTCTAGAGGACAGTGGGAGGAGCATAAGAATCATGGAACAAAATGGAAGTTTCTAGGAAACCATAAAGTTGAAGCAGGAAAAGAAATTACCAGAAAAAATAAAGACTAAGCTTCCAAAGGCAAAGGGGAAAAGCAAGGATGAGGGGCTGAGCAGACAAATAATAGATGCTCACCGTATTTTAGCATGGTACTAAATACGGTGTTCGTTGTTTTTTTATACTTTTCTGTTTTATCTAAAATGTGTACAATGAGCATGTATTGTTTTATAACTTTAAAAAGTTAAGTTCTCTCAGTGGCTGCCCCTCCTCTGAATTCTTCTTCCCTTGTTCTCTTTTCTCCCCCCTGGAAACAGATTCAAGCACATTGTGTTGGTGGATGAATGGAGTCAATGTCTCCTACTCAGTCTCTGAATTCCTCCTGAAAAGTTGAAAATGTTCTTTGTAAATATTCCCATAGTGAAGAAATTAGGAAAGTTATTTAAAGGTCATGATTAAAAGTTGTTTTTAATGATTAATTAAATGTTTTATTTTCTTTATTTTGGAATCAGAACAGAAAGAAACTGTGTGTTGTAGACAAACAGACCTTGGTTCAAATCTTGGCTCTGACACTAACGGGGAAATAATTTTGAACATTTCTTAATCTTTGTTATCTCAAGTTCATCACTTCTGAAATGGGGTAAATAGTAAAAACCTCAAAGGATTGGGGGTGGGATGGTATCTGTAAGGGAGAACATCAAAATGATAAGCATTTGGTCCAGATGGTAAGGTAATCATAGATTTGTATGAGAATTTGTCAGTTGCCCAGAAGAGCATCAATGGTCTTCCAGAAAGTTGTCATGTAATTGGAGCTGTTTTTGTAGGTTATTTGTTTCTCTTTATTCTAGGGGAGGGGTTAGTCCCCCTGAGATGTGTGCACGGGGAATATTGCCCCTGGAAAAGGAAACTTTCCATGGTATCTTCACCTAGCATTTTTGCTAGAAAATAAATATTTTTAATGGCATGTTTCTGCTAAAGAACATTCTCTTACTTGTCTGAAACTGGGGCCCGAGGAAGAGGCTCCTATTACCTTTCTCAGCTAGAATTCACCCCAAGGGCATTAATAATGAGCTGTCTCTGTCTTGAACGCTAATTTCTTTCTGCCACATCAGAGAGGCAGTCCAGATAGAAAGATGCCTCTCAAGAGAGTATTCAGGAAGAGCATATTAGGTGCCTGGGCCCAGCATGAATTATTCATACATATGGTGGCCAAGGAGGAAAGACAGAAGAGCGTCCCTGGGAGGGAAACAGATCCCAAGTTAGAAGGATCCTTTAACAGTGAGAATGGCAAGATGAGAACCTGAGTTGAATGTTTGATTCATCTGTAGGGCACATTCATCTTTCAGACTGAGGGAGCAACAATTCATTTCAAACACTTTACAGAAGTTCAGGATTGGACTTAATCCCAAAACTGAGTTTCAGAGCAACCCCTCTGATGTGGTGTGGACAGCCAGTGAAAGTGAAGGAAAATGAGATTTAGAAGGCGGTGTGGTCGGGAAGGTGATGGGAGTCTGCGCTTGGAGACTGAAGGTAAGAATGGAGGGAAGTGAACCAACTCAAGAGACATCTAGGAGGCTGAATCTGTAGGGCTTGGTGGTCATTTGGATGTATGGAGAGAGAAAGAGGAATGTGTCAGCAATTAGTCCCCAGTCACAGGCTGGAACAGTTGAAAAGGGGCATCTGGACATAGTGGCAAGTTCCAGGGAGTGAGGAGTCCCAGAGATAGCTCTAAACACCTAAAACAAGTATTCCTACCCCTGTGGCAATGAAATTTCCCACAGTAAATCAATATACTGACTCTTGTTTATGTAATAGTCTCTTATGAATTTGGTCAGCTTAAGACACGCCCACAAATTCCAGATAAATTTATAAAATTGAAGTGGGGGTGATAGAATAGCTGGAATTACAGGAACCTCACCCTTGTGCTGCCCCTTTTCTAGATTTGACAGAGCTGCCAGCGCATCTTCTTCTCCATCTCTCTATTTAATGTCAACAGGGAGCTGAGAGTTTAAGTCCCATAAAATTACCATAAGGGGGGTGAAAACAAGATGCTAAGAGAATTCAAAGAAAGGAGAAGTGGTCCACATGCAGAGGACAGAGGATCTGACCTGGGGGTCAAAATTAGGATTTGGAGTTGAAGAGAAGTGGCACCTACTTGATTTTAGAAGAAGATGGTAGAGGGTATCAGAGGGTGAAAATCTGAAATAAAAATGAGAATGTCTAAGTGCACAGCATCTGGCATACAGTAGGCACTCATTAAAAGAGTCTTTGATCTGGGTGTAAATCTTAGCATCTTTCAAGTCACAAGTATCACTTTCATCCTTTGCTTACTTATGTACCTGAACTCCCAGATCATACTCTTAGAGCTAACAAGGTCATATTTTCTCAGCACTGGCTTTTTGTCTTGTATTGGGATCCATTTTTCTTTCTAATCCAGTAACTCTTCTTTGGAGAAGAAGGAATTAAGAGACCACTCTGCATTGGGAGGAAATTTTAAAGTAGCTCTTGAGCCAGGTAGATTTGCCCCAGAATGGGGCAAAGAAGAGCAACAAAAAAAGGAATTAAGGCTATCACGTCTGGCAGATGCTCAGTTCTTGCTGAAAGAAAATCCTCCTGGCAGTGTCCAGCACATAATAAATAAATACTGTGTAAATAATTGTTGAATGAGTAAGTGAATGAACAAAATATCCAATCATTTTAATAATAATAACAGCTAATATTTATAAAGGACTTACCCTATGGTAGTTACTGCACACGGTGCTTACATTCATCACTTTCCTTTGATTTTTCTCTTTATAAATGAGAATTAAGGTAACTTTCCGAACATCACACAGCTAATGAGAAATGAAACCAGGATACAAACCCAACATTGCATTTATTTTAGTCCCACACTAATCCTATTGCTATACCATATTTTGTCCCAAATATTTATTCAACAGATATTTATTGAGCACTTATTATGTACCAGGTACATACTAGATATTGGAGACAGACTGGTGAACTAGACTGACCCGAACCCCTTCATGAATCTTAAAGTGGAGGAAACAAAATAAATAGGCAAGGAAATGCTAAACACATCCATAAACAGTTATTTCAGCAGTTGATAATCTCTTAGAGCAACAGCAAACAGTGGAGGGCTACTTTTATCAGGATGGTCAGGAAAGGCACCTCTGAAGGGGTGACATTTAAGCTAAGACCTGAAAGTTAAGAAGTTTGTGAGGCAAAGCACCAGGAGGAAAAGTCATTTTTTAAATCCTGTACGAAAAACAAAATGGCGAGCATTTCTATGGTAAGTTTTAATTTCCCAGGCATATCTGCATGCATTCTTTTACTTCACTGAGACAAGCCTTTGGAAGGTGTTTCACTTTAGGGTCCTTTCCACAAAATGCGTCCTGTTATTTGTTCACAGTCCCCATCACCATTCTGTTACATTGGTTAAAAATTACAGGTCATCAGCAGGGCTGACGTAAAGGTCAACCACCTCTGAGAAAACAAAAATCCTCCAATTAGCTAAGAATCAGTGAAGAGCGATGCCTGGAGGAGTAGTAAAGAAATCAAAGGAAAAGGTTGCCAACAATCATCCAAAAAGCAACTGGTTGCTCTTTAGGGAAAGCCCAACTTGGCCTGCTTAATGAGCCTTGAAACTCTGAGCAAACAAATTCAGAGTCCGCAGTAGAGGCAAACACAGGGCAACAAAGAGGGGACCATTAAACACACAGATTGGATGTGACCCTCTCTCCACTGTGAAGGAGCTTGGCAACCCTGGTGAACCATCCTGGGGAGATACAGTCAGGATGATCTGGGATACAGCATCTCCCAGAGGAGAGCTGCCCAAACCTCCCTTCTTATTCTTTCCCCATTCAATGCCCAAATCTCTCATCCTTCACCTCACACTGGACCGCCAGCACAGTTTCACGAATAAGACTCAGAGATTACCAGTGTATGAGATGTGAACTGCCACTATTACCAGGGCAGGGACTGCTAATCCATCCATCATGGCATCCTTTTCTCTGAACCTGCAGGCAACCTCAGAATCTCTCTTGATACAAATCTAGAGGCAGCTACTATCACGTACTAAGAATTCAGACACAATAAGAAGTCTATGTGGCATTCCTGAATTCTAAACCATTTTAAATATCACCATCTCGAAGGTCGAATAAGCGCTCTATATGGGCTGATGCATCTGAGATCATCCGGTATAGCAGGAACTGCCGTTCAGTGAGCTGACTTCACACCAGAGTGCTCTGTGAATTCTCTATGGACTCTGTACTAACTCACCCCCATGCAACTCCAGGAGGTAGGAGATAATATTAGCCCCCTTTTACAGATGAGGGAAGCAAGGCTCAAAGAAGTTAGGGTAACTGACAAAGACACGAAGCTGGTAAGTGACTGACCTACTGAACACAAACCTGGATTTTGACTTAGGGCACTTTTGAGTATACCACATCACAGTTAATTTTTTTAAGTGAACGACATGGTGCATGTCAGAATGAAAATTTCTTCAGGATCTACCAAACATGGACCAAATACCAGTAACTAGTCCTCCAGGAGACACATTCGCATTTCCAAACTCACAGCAGTAACGAGATCCCCCAACAACTATTGAGGTGGCTATCGGGGCTCCTGAGAAGGAAAGGCACTTTAAAAAACCTCCAAGCTAATGAGCTGGGATTTGATCTCAGGCCTTCTAAGACCAAATTAGGTCTTAACACTGAGGTACCGCCGAGTATATCCTTTCATGCCTTTATTCAAACTACAAATGGTTCCTGTGCTGGACAAGGGGGCGACAATGACAAACAGCATTCCACATGTCCATGGAGCTTACAAACTAATAGGGGATATAGACATAAACAAGCACATAGAAAATCACTTATTTACGGTTGTCAGCTCTCAGGAGCCCGAGAGAAGGAAACAATGGACAGCTCTATTTTGAATGCGGGTTCGGGGAGGTCAGCCTGAAAGGACAGGTGGGTTAAGCATCTCAGGGGACTCCTTGGCTGCCAAGGTTCCTGGGAGTTAATGAGGCACAATGTTGCTGCAGGAGGTTGTTGAAAAGAAAGGATGAATCAGGAAGGAGATAGAGACATTCTTGGTTCCCAGTTTGGCCAGGAACTTGCACTGGAACCTGGGACACTGGAGGTGGTGGTTGCTGAACCATCCATTCCATGTGTCCCACTCAGTTGCTTCTTGGACAAGAGAAAGAACCGCCTCCAAGATAACTATGGCAGAGCACAGATCTGGGCACCCCAGCCTTGGCTTTTATTCTGTCCCCTGTGCATTAGGTAAATACGTTCACTGCCAGATTTTCCCAGTACGTCAGATAGAAGCTGTCATCTGAGGCAACAGGTAAACTGAAAACAGGTAGAGACCCACAGAACTTAAAAATCGACCCAAACAATAGCATTTTTACTGGAGTCCATGGATTACTGAAGCCCTAAGAAACACTCTCCTAGAAAACAACTAATTTTAGAAATACTTTGTTCTCTATCCCAAGATGGGAGGCTTACAACAGGAGGCCTCTGCAGGTTTCCCTTCTTCAGAGCTGGTTGGGCCACATAACTAGATTTCAGCATTTTCTATTTCACAACTAGAAAGCAAGTATTTGAGAAGAGAGGTGGTCATAGACCCAAGTAAATTTGACTGATAAATCATTGAAGAGTAAGAAACCCCAAATGTCAACCTTTTCTGGTTTCCTCAATGGATATGCCCTAGATTTATTTGAACAGTCTCACTTTCTTACAATATAAATTAATATACAAAATGTATAGGTATATATAACTTTTAATTGAATTAATGAGGGAAATTTGCCCTTTTGTCCATGCTGACGTAAGCAGTACTGAACTTTCTATACAGCCATGCACAACTAGAAAATGAGAGAGGATATATGAAATGGCTGGTTTCAGACACTGAACAACGATCATCACAGGACTTTAAACCTTGTGAGAGACAAGAAATAAATGAGGTAAGCACTACGATTACCCTAGGCTTTCTGCCTGGAGGCACTTTCTGGACTATGGCACAGGACAAGGAAACTGTAATAAAGTGTGGCGGTATCACTGAGTTGAGGAAACAGAGACAGAGTTCAGGAAGGTGGGGAATTTTCAAGGCGAAGTACAAGGGGGTACTCATGACCAGGACATCTTGCCTTTTTAAGCTTCCGGTGCTTCATCTCTAGAATGTGAATATTTATGTTTAATCCACATTGAAAGAGTTGAAAGACATCAGTGACAGCGATCATTTACTGAAAATTTATGATGTACCAGGTATTGTCCAAAACCTTTATGTTTAATTTTCACAAAACCCCCTAAGGTAGGTATTATCACTGCCTCCTGTGACAGCTGAAGACCCAGAGAGGAGTGATGTGCTAGGCAGCCTCTAAGATGGCACCCATG
Organism: Monodon monoceros; assembly: GCF_005190385.1. Lineage (NCBI taxonomy): Eukaryota > Metazoa > Chordata > Mammalia > Artiodactyla > Monodontidae > Monodon > Monodon monoceros. The sequence goes on along the minus strand of NW_021703766.1, from coordinate 7,784,452 downwards.
ATCCTGCTTCCTGGTAGTCACTCTTGTGGAATCTTTCCCCTTGACTGTGGGCTGAACCTACTAGCACTTCTGAGACTAATTTATAAAAACACAATGGCTTCCATCTTGGATGTCCATCTCACTCCCCTGGGCTGCCCCACAGACTCCCATGTGGCAGCCAATAGCCAAGGGGGAACAGAGACGCACATGCCCACAGCCCATGAGAAAAATGAATCCTTCCAACAACCACACGAGTGAACTTGGACGTGGATCTTCCCCCAGTTGAGCCTTCAGATGAGATCACAGGCCTGGCTGACAGCTGAAACAGGGGACTCGGCTAAGCTGTGCTCAGATTCCTGACGCACAGAAACTGTGAGATAACTCATGTTTGTTCTGTTAGTCACTAAGTTTGGGGGTATTTTGTTATGCAGCAATAGAGAGCTACGACTTCAAACGTTACTTAATGTTAAGTAACTTTCCCGAAGCCACAGTAGTATAAGTAAACTAATATAAAATAGCAACCAATACAAATTAGGCCCTCAGTAAAGGGTAATGATTGTGAGGAGGAGAAGGAGGATGACAATTGGTGATCTAAGTAAATAAGACAAAAAATACTGTGTCAAAACTATGGCCAAGGGCTTCCCTGGTGGCGCAGTGGTTGAGAGTCCGCCTGCCAATACAGGGGACGCGGGTTCGTGCCCCGGTCCGGGAAGATCCCACATGCCGCACAGCGGCTGGGCCCGTGAGCCATGGCCGCTGAGCCTGCGCGTCCGGAGCCTGTGCTCTGCAACGGGAGAGGCCACAACAGTGAGAGGCCCGCGTAACGAAAAAAAAAAAAAAAAACTATGGCCAAAAGGGCTTTCTGGGTGAACTTTCCAAAATGCATCCTTCTTCTTAAGAAAAAGGAAGAAAGTCAAAGTCTGCTTTCTCCACCTTCCTCTGGATGCAGAGAAGTTCAGCACAAAGAAGCACATGCCTACTCCTACCAGACAGGCTGGAACTGCCTAACGGTGTCCACATCTAACCAGAGAGGGTCCTGGTGCTGGGATGAAGTAAATATGCACACCAGAGGGAATCTAAACTCCAGTCGCTGGGCTTTTTAAAAGCTCGTATTTGTATATTTGATGTGCAACCTAATTAGACCAGAGCATCTTTAATTAAGTGTGTCAGCCCCAGTGGAAGCCGCAGAGTTCAATGCTAATAAAGCTGATAAAGGTTTTTGTTTCCCAGACTTCTTTTATTTAATGCCTCAACCATGTTAAGCCAATCTGTAACATATGGGCAGCTCTCCCACTATGGATTTATCATTTGGGTGTTTCTTTCTGTGAATTAACGCAATCAAACTCCTGCCAGTGTTAATTATTTTTCTCCAAGAAGCAAATCCCAGAATTTAGCAATAACCAGCTGTGATTTACTGCTGGCAGTGCGGCGGAAATGATGGACTCGCGCTGTCTCCCACCGCCACAGGCAGAGATAGGCTTCTGTGCTCCAGGGCTGACCTTGGCTTTCAGTGCTTCCAGACACAGGCAACATTCTTGGCACTTGCCAGCCTCACCACCCCTCTAGGAGCATAAATCTTGTGGTTTGCAATAAGCTGCCCTTGTAGAAGTTTTGCTGGTCACTAGAAGACTACCTGCCTAGCAGACTCTCGCAGGCAGTGGACTGCATGTACTGTCTGCCAGGACTCCTCTGTCAGGTCTCGCTTACAGAACAAAACTCCCCAAGACAAAAGCCCTGACCTGTGCACCTTTCTAGTGCTCTTCCCTGTAGCTGGAATGCTTTTCCCCACATTGGCCCATAACTAGTAATCATTCATCCTCCAGGTGTTGGCTTAAATGCCACTTCTCTCTGTCCACTCCATTTAACAGAGTTCTCAGCCACAATGAAATCCTCTCTCAGCTTCCTACTGCATTCAAAGCCCTAAGCATAGGATCACAATTACCTACTTTACTTATTCATTTGTTTACTTATTTATCATGTGCCCCTCTCCATAGAATATTAGCTCCTCAAGATGAGGTCATGCAGCCTTATTCAGGGCTATATCCCCAGCTCCCAGCACATCATGGGAGATAGAGTAGGTGCTTAGCCAATAGCCAAGTCATGAAAAGATAATGAAATCTCAGAGGGATGCCTGGGTGTCTTTTCTACCCAAGTCCTGATCTGTATCAGAAATACTACAGATTCCAAATAACTTCCAAGAGGATTTTTTTGATGACTGATTGGGAGAGTCACCCTGCTGCCCATAATGAGACAAAAGAAAGGTCAATAATAAGATAGAATAGGTAGCCATACTTGGCTAAATGGTGAAGTGGATCAGAATTTAGAATGAGCAAATTGGGATTTGATTCTGGCTGTGTGGCCTCAAGTAAGTCATTTACCCTCTCTGAATTTCTGTTTCCTTATTTAAAGAATGAACCCAGCCATCACCAAAGAGGTGTGAAAGAGTAATTGGAACATGTGACCGTTCAACAAATGTTCTTTGAATCTGAATTAGAGGAATATCAATCACAGGAGAAGAAAGGGTGTTGTCCTTGAAGATATCCAGATTTAATAGTAAATAAACACCCAATTGAATTATTAAATTTGTGGTGTAAGCCCATGCGATTTTATGAAACGTGGACAGTCCACAGAGGCATCCTCAACCCGCTGAAGTTACTTCACCATAGCTTCAGGTGATGTTGCATCAAGAAAGTTCCTAGCTCCTGAATATCTACTTAGAAAAGGAAATGAAAAGACTAGACTTCCTTCAGATTTCCCTTATCTCTTTTACTCATTCCACCATTGCTAAACTTCTCCCCTCAAGGCCATCATTTCCATATCTGTAAGGCTGATTAAAGCAAACCCCAGGTCCCCTTAAAACAGACACCTAGAAATGTGGAGAAGAACTAGAGGAAATGCACAAAGGCGATTCTAGGGACCGTGGGTATCTGATCAGGGTTTGCTATCCTTGTTAATGATGAAAATCTTTTATCTCATGGGCAGGGGGACAACACAGAAAGCTTTTTAAATCAGTAAGTGGCATGATCAGATTGACATTATAAAAAATATTTTCTGAGCTCATCAGAACCAGGAAACATCCATCTCAGTTTTCTGTCTTAGGAACAGCAGTTCCAAATGTTAGGGATCATAATGTTTTTCACCATGAACTTTCCTATGTTGAGAAAAGAGGGACGATGAGATGCACGCTGGGCAGGGTTTAATCTCTGTCTGATGAAGTTAAAGTGTTACTCAGGAACTTGCCCGCCCTGAACAAAATCGTTAAGAAGAACACTCATGCGTTCATCTGAACACATGATAGATAAACCTTTTTATAATGGGCTCAGACACCAGCTCTGAAGATCTTACAAGCGTTATCATGATCCTTCCAGAGGCTGCCAATTTCCAAATTAAGCCTGATTAACAGCCAGCAGACAGCATTTAATATCCAGCCCAAACCCATAATGAGGTTGACCTCATTACACTTACCCCAAACTGGGAAGAGGAACCAAATGCTCTCTGAGAGCAGACAAACTTAGAGTGAATAAGAAAGAGTGAATATATTCTCATTTCTGTATTAGATTCCAGATGTAAGGAAAGTTGATCTTATGACCTTTCACTCTCCAAGGAGCTTCCTCACATTGTTTTTACTTTACCCCCAGCTTTGAAATCTCTAAACTCAAGAGAAGTGACATTTACTAAGCACTATGTACATGTCAAAACCTCAGCAGAGCTTCATGGTGGCAGTGAATCATTGAAGAATTTTAGAAATATATATATATATAATCCATATAATAAATATGTTATGTACAGTGTACACATACAATGGCTTCTGCTCTCAAAGCATACATTCTATTGCAGGAGCCAGTCTGATGAACACAACAAGTGGAAGATTCTTAGAACAAGAAATAAACTGCTCCATGGAAACATCAGATACATCTAGAAAGGACATGTGATCAGGGCATTGGGAAAGGGGTCCTTCGAAAACCTAAAAGGCCTCTTTGGACTGAAATTGATCAGTCCCATGAGGCTGGTCATAGGTCCAAGGACTTGTGTAACGCCTAGAAAAGGTGTCATGTGGGGTGGAATTCACCCTGAAGTCATAAATGTACTCTGAGAACAAAGTTGAGGAAAGGAAGCTGAGAGAGCTGCTGCTTGTGGCAACCTTCAGTTACTTGAGGTCCCATTCTGAGATCCTAGGGAGAGAGACGGTGGATACATAAAGGGACCCAGTTAAACCAAAGAGCTAAGGTTGCTGTAAGAACTCAGAAAGCCAACCAGCCCGGCTTTGGGGCTTAGTAACTGAGGGCACCTGAGGAGTGTGATTCCCAGTGAAAGCAAAACAGGCAAGAGGCTACCGACACAGTGACTGCAAGGGCAGCTGCCCCACCGTGAGCCGGGAGAAGGGATGTCACCCGGGGCTGTGGATGGAAATGTTCTCAGAAACCACTTGATCCAGCTGAGAGTGGTTTGGGAATGACTTTCTGGAGCCTTTATCAGTGGATTCAGAAAATCACATTTCTCCAACTATGTCCTGTAAAACCAACAAAAATGGACACCAAGGGAATCGGGAGACCCTATCCTCATGCTTCCTCCCTGCCATGAATGAGCTGTGTGACCATGCGTGATTCAAGTCTCCTCTCTGAGCCTTTGCTTACCCATGTATTAAATGAAGGATGTGGAATGACAGAAATGATAGTTTTATTACAACAGCATCTAATAAGCATCTAATAAGTTCCAAGCCCTGTACAGGGTAATAATATATATATATATATTTTTTAACTATTTTCATATACTATATACTTCATAAATAACCCCATGAGGTATGAATGTGTCCTTATTATCAGAAGGGTTAATTATCTTTCTCTAGGTTACAAACCTGTAAGTGGTATTGGTGGGACTCAAAGCAAGGGCATCCCACCAAAGGCAATACCCTACAACCTTCAAACCATACAAGATTACCATGAAGACCAGTAAATAAATAAAAATTTAAAATCATGTGTACAAAACCCTGATGTACTCTAAAAATTCAGGAATATTATTACTTTTTTAAATAATGGAAAAGTAAACAGAGCTATTGTATCGCAATTTTATATAACATTGGGCTGTTTTTCTTCCTTCTCCTAGCATCTTCCATTCTGCATTCTGGCAATATTTATCCAATGTTCAAAGTTCAGATAGAAAGATCCATCCACTTCTCAAATGCACTTGTGATTATTTTTCTATTATTCCATATGCTGTGCTCGCATAAAGACATCTTCAATACATCTTTTCCTGGCATCTGTGTCCTGGTTCAGCTTCTCCCTACACCCTGTCTGCTCTGAACCTTATAATGAAACCAAAGGTTAAATGTTTGTAGACTCACTCAATACCCACAATGTTAAAACAATTGGATGGGAAATAATCTCATCTCAACATTGCTGGGGGAGATGTGCTAGACGCCCATTTGAGTTAATGGGAGTTATAGCCAAAATCAAGGTGAAGGCTCTGCTCCCAAGGGCACAAAGGCAAAGAGAAGAACAGGGAAAGTTTAAATTGGAAAAACTCTGCAGCTGCATAAAGGACTCTAGGAATCGAGTTCTAGACTTTGTGAAAATCACGTATCTTTGAGATCTGGCCTCTAGTCCTGCACTGAGACAGAAGTGGGACTAGCTCTTCCATTGAGTAGCTGTATAACCTTGAGAAAGTGATGAACCTCAATTAGACCTCAGTTTACTCATCTTTTAGAAAAAGTATAACAGAGGTTTATAGCTCATCTAGTTGTGGTGGATTATATGGGAGGCTAAATGATATTATGCATACAGAACGCATTATACAAAATAAATAAAAGTGACCTAGGGCTATCAGTATTATTATTTGCGTTATCATCGTCATCACAATTAACAACAACTTCATCACTTTTGCAGAATGGAGAATGTATTAGACACTTTTTTCTCAAGTCAAATGGTTTCCAAGAGCAAACTGCTAGGACCACGATGACCCCACCTAGATCAGACCCCACAGGCTGTCACAGAGTGGGTACTCTATCCTCTCACACACAGTCTCAGTTCATCCTCCCAAATGCTCTGAAACACAGACATCATTTCCATTTCACAGCTGGTAGAAAACAGAGGCTCAGAGAAGGTAAGCTGTGTTAAAGAGGACATTTGTCTTGTCTGATAAACAAGGGTCAAGGTCAAGATTTTTACAAACTTTTACCCAGGCTAAATCCATGACCACGTATCCACGTCTTCCCTACACTTTTCCATTTGTCCCTGCACCATCACTATGATCCACATATTTGATCACAGTGTCGATCATAAATATGGAGGCATGACCCTACAAATGTGGATTTTACACCCAGTCGGTTCAGAAGTCATGTGTCCCTTGGGCTTTCATATGGGATACTGAGGGCCCTTGATAGGTACGAGCCAACCATCATTTGAGACCACCAGCTGAATCAACACCTCCTGAGTAGCACCAAAGACATTCCTCTGAACCACAAATTCAGCATCAACACTTAAGATCCAAAGAAAAACCATAGGGAAGGAAAAAAGTTCCATCTCTTTTAAAAGACACCCCAATCACAACAGGAAAATATAAGATAAATTCTAAGATAACCGAGGACATCCAGATATATCTGAAAATGGGAAGGTAGCTATGAAAGCGAGGTACTGGGGAAACCTGGGGAAAAGACACAGATATATGCAGCACTGAAATGCACACTGACCTCAGACCCTACTTGTTAGGCAGGATCCCTAGGAAGTTTCACTCTAATTCTGTTTAAATGTCCCCTTTCTATGCTTCCTTGGGACAAAACACTCAAGACTTGAGGGCAAACCCTCCCTGACCTCGTAGAGTGCCGTGGACAGTTGTTCCCTTGGTCCCTTTGTGGGTCTCCCATGGGGATTCCTCATTAGGGGAGAATTCCTCATCTCTGGGGCATCAGATGTAAGAGGGAAGCAGAGAGTAAGCCCTGGAGTTTAAAATAAAAATAATAAAAATGTCCAAACAACCATAAGAACACAACCTAGCAGGCTCAGGGCCTGTGGATAATCAGATGACAGACATCATTTGGACAGGAGGGGCTAGACACCCACAGTCCAGGACGGCTTCCCTCCCTCCTCTGTCACCTGCCTCCCTCTCTCACCACCATTGTTCATGGATGGGTTGTCTCTGGTTTGAAACATCACCCAAGATACACAACATTTCACTGGAGTTGAATTTGGGTAAATAGAAACCTCAGTTATAAACGAAGAGCCAAATTACATCAAAAATGGGATTTTGGACCATTGGGGTTAGAGACATTCTCTTCCCATGTCAGCTTGAGTCTTAGATTTCAAATCTGTGTTCTGAGTAAAGTACCATTCATACATTAACTCATTTCATCCTTACTACAACACTTTGGGGCGGGTATTACCATTTCCAGCACACAGGTGCGGAACCTGAGACAGGGGGAGTTAAATGAAAGAACTCAAGGCCAGACATTACTTAAATAGCAGAGTTGGGATTCAAATCCAGGTCTCCTAATTTCAAATCCAAGGCTCTTTGCGCTACCCATTACATTTCCGCCGTATTTTACCGCCAAGATATGTCCTGTCCCAAACACTAGGACAAGCTCTCATTTTCATATGTCATGATGGGCTTCACTTTGCTTTATCTCAGTTTCTCTTGCTTCCCCTCTTTTATTCCCAGAAACATTCAACCTAAAAATGAAGGTGACCTCCCCTTAAATTCTCTAGTGGAAGAAAAAGAAACAGTTTTCTGTTCCTTTCTTGGATTCACTGATAAGAGTGGAGACACAGCACAGCCTCGGATCTCAGCAGCTATTGTCCTCTGTATGTTTTATTCTTTCACATACACCTTAATTTGCCTGGGAGAGAAACAGATATCTGATATGACAAGTGTATGTTGTTTTTTTTTTTTCCTGGAGATCTGACTGTTCATTTTTTCCCTTGGAAGGGCCAGAGTGTCTTTCAAAAGTTTCAGCCCTGGGTTTTTGAGAAACTTATCCGTGTGGCATGTCTGTCACTTTTCACAGTCCTCAAGCGAGTCCTGGCAATTTTCACATAATGGCATTTGTTGACAGGTTGTTAGGGCTGACAGTGAATATGTTTGAAAAACTGTCAAGCTGGTGAAAAAAAAAATTAAAGAGGGAGCCTCCTTACATTTGAAACAGCATGTTAAACTATAAGTACGTCCTCAAAATGCAGAGACCTCCACTTCTCATCAAGTTACATGCTCAACAGTGACAGCCTGAGAAGGTAGAATCCCTAAAAATTAATGTCATCTTGTCACTTCAAAGGTCATACGGCACATTACCACTAAACTCTATTTATCTGCGTAAAATTGAGTTTGCCTTTAATGCTGAATAACAGGTGAAGGGAGAGAGGATGATCTGCGGATGCAGTCAGGGTGAAGCAAGGTGTTTAATTGGGCAGGCACAAGTGCCCAGGGAAGTTGGCAGGGAGCCCTGAGAAGCAGCCTTGCAATGCTAGTCACTTGGGCCACCCCTGTGGTTGATCTTGAATCAACATATTCTGAAGGAATGAGTTAACTGATGAGCAGTGACTGAGGCAATGAATGGACAGAGTGGCAGTGGCAGTTACCCACCAGGTTGACAAGAGAAAACCCACCATGTCCTGAAGGGTTCCATTTACTGGGCACATCAGAAGTCCAGAAAAAGACCAAGAGCCAAGTACTTGGCATTTTTCCATGGCCATTAAGATGTGGTAATGACCAAATATGACTGTCAGATGCCCACTGGGGGTCATTATGTGCACAGCCCTCATCTAGACACCTTGTAAGAATGGGAGACTTGTTAAGAGTGTGTGCTCACCCTGGAAGCCTGCAACCTGGCCAGGAACCCAAGGCAAGCACCTGAACCATGAAATCGCAACATGACAGAATAATGAAACTTGTACAAATTAAGAGAAGTGATGGTGTAGATGTCAAGGCTGCCTTCTCTTGGCTTGTTCAACTCCTGCTTGCTGAGCTCCACTTACCTACAGATTTATCCCTGAACTTCTGCGGAGAAAATCCTGTCATCAATCTCATCAGTTCTTCGGGTATGAAATTGCCGAAGAACTGATGAGATTGTATTTAGCCTGATGACTGTCAGCTGTGGCCGTCACCAGGTACACCTAAAAATCAGCTATTCCTTACTTATTTAGTAGTCTATGTCCATGGGTGACTCATAGCCCTCTGAAATTCAACTTCCTCATATGAAAGATGAACTAAGGTTATCTTTATTGTTGAGCTGCCTTGAATATCAAATTTGACATAACATTTGTATAAGCATCATGCCAAGTCCAGTAGATACCAGATGCCCAAGTGTTTTTGTTTGGAAGGAAGACACAGGTCTTCATATGGGAAGGAAACGGATGAAATCGAGGTGATAGAAGTTTCCACCAACTTTGCTTAGGGCTTCAAATTACTGTCTTTCCTTTAAAGCTCACCAATCTCCTTTTTAAGAACAAGATCTCTCTCTCTTTCTCTCTTAGGCACTAGTGTAGTTTATAGCAGGATCCACAAATAAACTTGTGCCCAAGCACACAGTTAAAACTGCTTTAATTCTCTGATTCAGAATGTGAGCATTTCCACCGGGGCCTCCCTCCCTCCAGAGGCTTAGATCTAAACAGTATCCTGGACTTTGCAAGCTCGGCAAGATGTAGAGTTCAATCAACCAAGAGCTCTGAGGGGCTGGCAGGGCATGACGCCTGAGGGGCAGGGCTGTTGTCTTCGCCCCACTCAGGGAAGAGTTTGTTGTACAGGAGAGTCAAGTCTGACTTTACAGTGCTGTCTGTGAGAGTACCCAGGAGGGTGGCAGAAAGCTGACAATGAAGGAGTCTAGAGCTGGGACTTGCCTTCACAGCAAGAGGCCCTGGCTGGAGCAGGGGTCGCAAAGGGAGGAGAATGAAAGCAAACCCCTCTGGAGACAGCTAACAACAATACAGAGAAATAACAGCTTCCGTTTTAAACAATTTTATTAACTATAAAAAAATGCACAGAAAAGTGCACAAATTATAAATGTATCTCAAGGAATTTTTACAAACTGCCCATATATTTTTTGTGACCAGATCAAGAAATGGTTAAGAACATGCAGAATGTGACCAGCCTCCGGACCCTCTTTTTAGCCCTAGTCACCAGCTGTTTTCTCCTCAAAGGTAACCACTCTCCTGACTTCTACCACATAGATTAGGTTTGCTTGCCTTGAATTTTACATAAATTGAATCATACCGTAGGTACTCTTTTATGTCTGGCTTCTTTCACTTAATGTCACTCTTGTGAGATTCATCCAAATTGTTGTTTGCAGCAGTAGTTCATTTTTCTCACTGCTGGATCTAGTATCAACAGTCATTTGAGTTATTTGGGGGTTTTGACTAATGTGAATTGTGCTTCTGTGATCATTCCTTATACATGGCTTTTGGGTCACACATGAATGCACTTCTGTTGGGTATATACCGGGGGCAGAACTACTGGTTGTAGGTTCTGCTTTGTTCAGTTGCAGCGGATACTGCAGAAAAGTCTTCCGAAGTGGTTGCACCGATTTACACTCTCACCAGCCATGTATGAGCCTTCCAGTTGCTCCACATTGTCCCCAACAGTTGGTGTTGTCAGGCAAAACGTTAATCATTATTGTGGGTATGAATAATTGCTACTTCTTACTGAGGTCTTATTATATACCAAGCCTAGTGTTAATTAGTTTACGTATTTTGTGTCCAAATCTTTCAGAAACAGTATCTCCATCTTTCTGTTTAGTAAACTGATGATATTCAAGGAAATTAAGCCATTTGTCAAAAGTCATCTAATGACTGTGTGAGAACTGGAGTAAAATCCCAACTCTGTATGACTTCATAATATGTACTAGTTACATATTATGTTATTCTTAATTGGTTAATTGATTTGAAAGGGTTTTTGTTCCCCGAAGGATTTCAAAACTTTCAGTCACAACAATGTGTATCAGTCTATTGGGGCTGTTATAACAAATTACCATTGACTGGGTGCTCACATAACAGATATTTATTTCTCACAGTTCTGAGGCTAGGAAGTACACGATCAAGGTGACAGACCATTTGTTTCCTGGTGAGAATCCTCCTTCTGGTTTGCAGATGGCTGCCTTCTTGTCGTATCCTCACATGACAGAGAGAGAACAAGCTGTTGAAGCAAGCTCTCATGTCTCTTCTTATTATAGCACTAATCCCATCATGAGAGCAGCACCCTCATGACCTGATTACCTCCCAAAGGCCCCACCTCCAAATATTATCATTTTAGGGGTTAGGGACCCACATATGAATTTTGAGAAAACACAGACATTCAGTCCATAGCACAATGTAATTGACTTAGGCACAAATTATTCCTTGTAAGAAGGCAATGTGAAAACAAAGCCACTAAAAAGGAGAAAATTACCAGGAAAAATGGTCCACAATGAGAAAACAGAACCTACCCACAATGGTACATTGTTGGTAGGAACGTAAATTGGTGCAACCACTATGGAAAACAGTATGGAGGTTCCTTAAAAAACTAAAATATAGCTACCATATGATCCAGCAATCCCACTCCTGGGCACATATCTGGAAAATATGAAAACTCTAATTTGAAAAGATACATGCACCCCAATGTTCATAGCAGCACTATTTACAACAGCCAAGACATGGAAGCAACCTAAATGTCCATTAATAGAGGAATGGATAAAGAAGATGTGGTATATATACACAATGGAGTATTACTCATCCATAAAAAAGAATGAAATCATGCCATCTGCAGCAACATGGATGGACCTAGAGATCATCACACTAAGTGAAGTAAGTCAGACAGAGAAAGACAAGTATCATGTGATATCGTGTCAAGTCTCAGTCACTAGTGACTGTGTCTCTGATCTCTGGCTTCCAAACCATTACACGTAGACTTCACCCACATTCATGGAAGCCAGGTTCTTAACAGTAAACTTCTTTTTCCCACAATATATGTGATGGCTCTGATTTCCTGACTAATCCCAGGCTGATACAATAGCTTTTTTTTTTTCTTTCATTTTGTGGAAAACTAAACATGGCAGTATTTGCTATTCCTCCCATTGAGAGGGAAAGTCTAATTTTCCTCTTTTTAAATTTGGGCTGGCCTCTGTGGCAGGCAGGTTCAGCTGTATCCAGCAGAAACAGCAGTAAGATTCAACAAGACAAATTAGTTAGTACATGTGAGTCACATGTACTCAAAAGCTGAGTATACTTGAATATGGAGGTTATTACTATGTGTGGGTTATTATGGTGAATGAACTCTTATTTACACCCATATGCTGAAGAAGCCCAGGTAAACTAGGCATACATTTTAGAGACTTGTTTGTCATCATTATAAATCCCAGCACAGTATACGTCTGCACCATTGACAAATTATTAGCCCTAGAATAAGAGTGAGTTGATATGTTTACTATGAATGTAATGACTCTATTAGAGACAGATTGGAACTTGGGGAAGGATATGGGTTCTCAGAGATCTGGGGATTCCTCTAAGCTGTGAACAAGCTGAAACTAAAGAAACCCTATGGCCTGATTTCAGGACCCTGGGTGGGTTTAGTGTTCTAAGCAAGATGTTCAGAAACAAAGGAAATGTTATACAGTCTATGAGCCTTTTGTGAGCCTCCTGATTGCTCGAAAATCCTAGGTAGACACCAAGAAATCAGGTGTGCCAAGAAAGTGATCTTTAAGGCCCCTCTATGGGGATGTGAAATTTTTAGAAGATGGAAATTCTTTCTTTTAAAAAAAAAGTGGGAGAGATGCTAGGATATGGCCAGAATTTTTGAGTGGCAATTACTCCCACAGCCCTAAAGTTTGAAAATAAAAGTATATTTTGGAGACAGGAAATGGGAGAGGCTGTTTACCTCTTGTGGAATCTAGAAGGTTTATAAAACTTAGGTTGTTCCTCAAAGCAGCCATACTATATAGCTTCAGGAGGCACTGGGGGCTTCCATGCAGACAGGAATCTCTGCAGGAAAACTCCAGGGAAATAGAAATCCTGGTCACAGAGATGGGACAAGAGTGGCACGAAAGAAAACTTGGGGATTACCACACGCACCACAGCTTTTCCCAATCACCTTTCCCCATGCTTCCAATGCTCCCTATGCCTCAGACGGCCCTGCTGCATTACTCTTTATCCCATAAATACCCCAGCCCCTTGTCTTCCAGGAGTCAGATTTGAGATTTGTTCTCCTGTCTTTGTTCTCCTGGCTGCCTTGTGAATAAGCCCTGACTTCACTGCAAACCTCAGATGTCTCAGCATTTTGACTTGCTGTGTTTCTGGCAAAGGGAACCTGGCTCGGATAAATCGCCCAGCAAAGAGAAATCCAAGATACCAGTCAGATTTTTATCACAGCTGTCTACACCGTATGGCGGACAGGGTCTTGGTGCTCCAGCCGGGTGTCAGGCCTGACCCTCTGAGGTGGGAGAGCCGAGTTCAGGACACTGGACCACTGCAGACCTCCTGGCTCCATGTAATATCAAATGGCAAAAGCTCTCCCAAAGATGTCCGTCTCAACGCTAAGACCCAGCTCCACTCAACGACCAGCAAGCTCCAGTGCTGGACACCCCATGCCAAACAACTAGCAAGACAGGAACACAACCGCACCCATTAGCAGAGAGGCTGCCTAAAATCATACTAAGTTCACAGACACCACAAAACACACCACCGGACGTGGACCTGCCCACCAGAAAGACAAGATCCAGCCTCATCCACCAGAACACAGGAACCAGTCCCCTCCACCAGGAAGCCTACACAACCCACTGAACCAACCTTACGCACTGGGGCAGACACCAAAAACAATGGGAACTATGAACTTGTAGCCAGAGAAAAGGAGACCCCAAACACAGTAATTTAAGCAAAATGGAAAGACAGAGAAATATGCAGCAGATGAAGGAGCAAGGTAAAAACCCACCAGACCAAACAAATGGAGAGGAAACAGGCAGCCTACCTGAAAAAGAATTCAGAGTAACGATAGTAAAGATGATCCAAAATCTTGGAAATAGAACGGAGAAAACACAAGAAACATTTAACAAGGACCTAGAAGAACTAAAGAGCAAACAAACAATGACTAACAGCACAGAACATGAAATTAAAAATTCTCTAGAAGGAATCAATAGCAGAATAACTGAGGCAGAAGAATGGATAAGTAACCTGGAAGATAAAATAGTGGAAATAACTGCTGCAGAGCAGAATAAAGAATGAAAAGAAATGAGGACAGTCTCAGAGACCTCCGGGACAACATTAAACACACCAACATTCGAATTATAGGGGTCCCAGAAGGAGAAGAGAAAAAGAAAGGGACTGAGAAAATATTTGAAGAGATTATAGTTGAAAACTTCCTTAATATGGGAAAGGAAATAGTCAATCAAGGCCAGGAAGTGCAGAGAGTCCCATACAGGATAAATCCAAGAAGAAACACACCAAGACACATATTAATCAAACTATCAAAAATTAAATTCAGGAGATTGGTTCAAGATGGCAGAGTAGAAGAAGGTGCTCTCCCTCCCTCTTGCAAGAGCATCTGAATCACAACTAACTGCTGAACAACCATCAACAGGAAGACACTGGAACTCACCAAAAAATCCCCCCACACCCAAAGACAAAGGAGAAGCCACAATGAGACAGAAGGAGGGGCACAATCACAACCAAATCAAATCCCATAACTGCTGGGTGGGTGACTCACAGACTGGAGAACACTTATACCACAGAAGTCCACCCACTGGAGTGAAGGTTCTGAGCCCCACGTCAGGCTTCCCAACCTGGGGGTCCGGCAATGGGAGGAGGAATTCCTAGAGAATCAGACTGTGAAGGCTAGCAGGATTTGATTAGAGGACTTCGACAGGACTGGGGGAAACAGAGACTCCACTCTTGGAGGGCACACACAAAGTAGTGTGCGCATCAGGACCCAGGGGAAGGAGCAGTGACCCCATAGGAGACTGAACAAGACCTGCCTGCTAGTGTTGGAGAGACTCCTGCAGAGGTGGAGGGTGGCTGTGTCTCACTGTGAGGACAAGGACACTGGCAGCAGAAATTCTGGGAATTACTCCTTGGCATGAGCCCTCCAAGAGTCTGTCATTAGCCCCACCAAAGAGCCCAGGTAGGTTCCAGTGTTGGGTTGCCTCAGGCCAAACAACCAACAGGGAGGGAACCCAGCCCCACCCGTCAGCAGACAAGTGGATTAAAGTTTTACTGAGCTCTGCCCACCAAAGCAACAGCCAGCTCTACCCACCACCAGTCCCTCCCATCAGGAAACTTGCTCAAACCTCTTAGATAGCCTCATCCACCAGAGGGCAGACAGCAGAAGCAAGAAGAACTACAATCCTGCAGCCTGTGGAACAAAAACCACATTCACAGAACGACAGACAAGATGAAAAGGCAGAGGGCTATGTACCAGATGAAGGAACAAGATAAAACCCCAGAAAAACAACTAAATGAAGTGGAGATAGGCAACCTTCCAGAAAAAGAATTCAGAATAATGATAGTGAAGATGATCCAGGACCTCGGAAAAAGAATGGAGGCAAAGATCAAGACGCTGCAAGAAACGTTTAACAAAGACCTAGAAGAATTAAAGAACAAACAAACAGAGATGAACAATACAATAACTGAAATGAAAACTACACTAGAAGGAATCAATAGCAGAATAACTGAGGCAGAAGAATGGATAAGTGACCTGGAAGACAGGATGGTGGAATTCACTGCTGTGGAACAGAATAAAGAAAAAAGAATGAAAAGAAATGAAGACAGCCTAAGAGACCTCTGGGACAACATTAAAACTAACAACATTCGCATGATAGGGGAACCAGAAGGAGAAGAGAGAGAGAAACGACCCGAGAAAATATTCAAAGAGTTTATAGTAGAAAACTTCCCTAGCATGGGAAAGGAAACACCACCCAAGTCCAGGAAGTGCAGAGAGTCCCATACAGGATAAACCCAAGGAGAAACACGCCGAGACACATAGTAATCAAATTGGCAAAAATTAAAGACAAAGAAAAATTATTGAAAGCAGCAAGGCAAAAATGACAAATAACATACAAGGGAACTCCCATAAGGTTAACAGCTGATTTCTCAGCAGAAGCTCTACAAGCCAGAAGGGAGTGGCATGACATATTTAAAGTGATGAAAGGGAAGAACCTACAACCAAGACTACTCTACCCGGCAAGGATCTCATTCAGGTTTGACGGAGAAATCAAAAGCTTTACAGACAAGCGAAAGCTAAGAGAATTCAGCACCACCAAACCAGCTCTACAACAAATACTAAAGGAACTTCTCTAAATGGAAAAACAAGAGAAGAAAAGGACTTACAAAAACTAACCCAAAACAATTAAGAAAATGGTAATAGGAACATACTTATCAATAATTATTACCTTAAACATAAATGGATTAAATGCTCCAACCAAAAGACACAGGCTCATTGAATGGATACAAAAACAAGACCCATATATATGCTGTCTACAAGAGACCCACTTCAGACCTAGGGACACATACAGACTGAAAGTGAGGGGATGGAAAAAGATACTCCATGCCAATGGAAATCCAAAGAAAGCTGGAGTAGCAATACTCATATCAGATAAAATAGACTTTAAAATAAAGAATGTTACAAGAGACAGCCAAGGACACTACATAATGATCAAGGGATCAATCCAAGAAGAAGATATAACAATTATAAACATATATGCTCCCAACATAGGAGCACCTCAATACATAAGGCAACTGCTAACAGCTATAAAAGAGGAAATCGACAGTAACACAGTAACAGTGGGGGACTTTAACACCTCCCTTACACCAATGGACAGATCATCCAAACAGAAAATTACTAAGGAAACACAAACTTTAAATGACACAATAGACCAGATAGATTTAATTGATATTTATAGGACATTCCATCCAAAAACAGCAGATTACACTTTCTTCTTAAGTGCACACAGAACATTCTCCAGGATAGATCACATCCTGGGTCACAAATCAAGCTTCATTAAATTTAAGAAAATTGAAATCATATCAAGCATCTTTTCAGACCACAACACTATGAGATTAGAAATCAATTACAAGGAAAAAACGTAAAAAACACGAATATATGGAGGCTAACAATATGATACTAAATAACCAAGAGATCACTGAAGAAATCGATGAGGAAATCAAAAAATACCTAGAGAAAAATGACAATGAAAATATGACGATCCAAAACCTATGAGAGGCAGCAAAAGCAGTCCTAAGAGGGAAGTTTATAGCAATACAAGCCTACCTCAAGAAACAAGAAAAATCTCAAATAAACAATCTAGCCTTACACCTAAAGGAACGAGAGAAAGAAGAAGAAACAAAACCCAAAGTTAGTAGAAGGAAAGAAATCATAAAGGTCAGAGCAGAAATAAATGAAATAGAAACAGAGAAAACAATAGCAAAGATCAATAAAACTAAATGCTGGTTCTTTGAGAAGATAAACAAAATTGATAAACCATTAGCCAGACTCATCAAAAAAAAGAGGGAGAGGACTTAAAATAATAAAATTAGAAATGAAAAAGGAGAAGTTACAACAGACACCGCAGATATACAAAGCATCTTAAGAGACTACTACAAGCGACTCTATGCCAATAAAATGGACAACCTGGAAGAAATGGGCAAATTCTTAGAAAGGTATAACCTTCCAAGACTGAACCAGGAAGAAATAGAAAATATGAACAGACCAATCACAAATCATGAAATTGAAACTGTGATTAAAAATCTTCCAACAAACAAAAGTCCAGAACCAGATGGCTTCACAGGTGAATTCTATCAAACATTTAGAGAAGAGCTAACACCCATTCTTCTCAAACGCTTCCAAAAAATTGCAGAGGAAGGAACACTCCCAAACTCATTCTATGAGGCCACCATCACCCTGATACCAAAACCAGACAAAGATACTACAAAAAAAGAAAATTGCAGACCAATATCACTGATGAATATAGTTGCAAAAATCCTCAACAAAATACTAGCAAACAGAATCCAACAGCACATTAAAAGCATCATACACCATGATCAAGTGAGATTTATCCCAGGGATGCAAGGATTCTTCAATATATGCAAATCAATCAATGTGATACACCATATTAACAAATTGAAGAATAAAAACCATATGATCATCTCAATAGATGCAGAAAAAGCTTTTGACAAAATTCAACACCCATTTATGATAAAAACTCTCCAGAAAGTGGGCATAGAGGGAAACTACCTCAACATAATAAAGGCCATATACAACAAACCCACAGCAAACACCATTCTCAATGGTGAAAAACTGAAAGCGTATCCTCTAAGATCAGGAACAAGACAATGATGTCCACTCTCACCACTATTATTCAACATAGTTTTGGAAGTCCTAGCCACGGCAATCAGAGAAGAAAAAGAAATAAAAGGAATCCAAATTGGAAAAGAAGCAGTAAAACTGTCACTGTTTGCAGATGACATGATACTATACACAGAGAATCCTAAAGTTGCCACCAGAAAACTACTAGAGCTAATCAATGAATTTGGTAAACTTGCAGGATACAAAATTAATGCACAGAAATCTCTTGCATTCTTATACACTAATGATGAAAAATCTGAAAGAGAAATTAAGGAAACACTCCCATTTCCCATTGCAACAAAAAGAATAAAATACCTAGGAATAAACCTACCTAGCGAGACAAAAGACCTGTATGCAGAAAACTATAAGACACTGATGAAAAAATTAAACATGATCCAAACAGATGGAGAGATATACCACGTTCTTGGATTGGAAGAATCAGTATTGTGAAAATGACTATACTACCCAAAGCAATCTACAGATTCAATGCAATCCCTATCAAATTACCAATGGCATGTTTTATGGAACTAGAACAAACTATCTTAAGATTTGTATGGAGACACAAAAGACCCTGAATAGCCAAAGCAGTCTTGAGGGAAAAAAACGGAGCTGGAGGAATCAGGTTCCCTGACTTCAGACTATACTACAAAGCTACAGTAATCAAGACAATATGGTACTGGCACAAAGACAGAGATATAGATCAATGGAACAGGATAGAAAGCCCAGAGATGAACCCACGCACCTATGTTCAACTAATCTATGACAAAGGAGGCAAGGATACACAATGGAGAAAAGACAGTCTCTTCAATAAGTGGTGCTGGGAAAACTGGACAGCTACATGTAAAAGAATGAAATTAGAATACTCCCTAACACCATACACAAAAATAAACTCAAAATGGATTACAGACCTAAATCTAAGACCAGACACTATAAAACTCTTAGAGGAAACCATAGGCACAACACTCTATGACATAAATCACAGCAAGATCCTTTTTTGACCCACCTCGCAGAGACATGGAAATAAAAACAAAAATAAACAAATGGGATTTAATGAAACTTAAAAGCTTTTGCACAGCAAAGGAAACCATAAAGAAGACGAAAAGACAACACTGAGAATGGGAGAAAATATTTGCAAACAAAGCAACTGACAAAGGATTAATCTCCAAAATATACAAGCAGCTCATGCAGCTAAATATCAAGAAAACAAACAACCCAATCCAAAAATGGGCAGAAGACCTAAATAGACATTTCTCCAAAGAACATATACAGATTGCCAACAAACACACGAAAGGATGCTCAACATCACTAACCATTAGAGAAATGTAAATCAAAACTACAATGAGGTATCACCTCATACCGGTCAGAATGGCCATCATCAAAAAATCTACGAACAGTAAATGCTGGAGAGGGTGTGGCAAAAAGGGAACCCTCTTGCACTGTTGGTGGGAATGTAAATTGATACAGCCACTATGGAGAACACTATGGAGGTTCCTTAAAAAACAAAAAATAGAACTACCATATGACCCAGCAATCCCACTACTGGGCATACACCCTGAGAACACCATAATTCAAAAAGTGTCATGTACCACAATGTTCACTGCAGCTCTATTTACAATAGCCAGGACATGGAAGCAACCTAAGTGTCCATTGACAGATGAATGGATAAAGAAGCTGTGGCACATATATACAGTGGAATATTACTCAGCCATAAAAAGAAATGAAATTGAGTTATTTGTAGTGAGGTGGATGGACCTAGAGTCATATAGAGTGAAGTAAGTCAGAAAGAGAAAAACAAATACCGTATGCTAACACATATATATGGAATCTAAGAAAAAAAAAAAGTTCTGAAGAACCTAGAGGCAGGACAGGAATAAAGTCGCAGACCTAGAGAACGGACTTGAGGACACGGGGAGGGGGAAGGGTAAACTGAGATGAAGTAAGAGAGTGGCATGGACATATATACACTACCAAATGTAAAATAGAGAGCTAGTGGGAAGCAGCTGCATAGCACAGGGAGATCAGCTTGGTGCTTTGTGACCACCTAGAGTAGTGAGATAGGGAGGGTAGGAGGGAGACACAAGAGAGAGGGGATATGGTGATATATGTATACGTATAGCTGATACACTTTGTTATACAGCAGCAACTAACACAAAAATGTAAAGCAATTATACCTCCATAAAGATGTTAAAAAAAAGAAAACTTGGCAAAAATTTTAAGAAGAAAAGACTATTTTAAAAATTGCAAACACTTTGTCTGTAATTTCACTCCTGATAATGTCTTAAGCAAACAGTGAAGACAAGAATACACACATACACACATAAAGATATTTACTGCAGATTATTTACTATATCAACCCATTGTAAGGATGTAAATGACTAAGAGTATGAAGACATTATGAGAAAAACACTTACAGGAGTCAATGTGAAACAATCGGATTAAATAAGAAATCGAGAAGAAAAAATGTGTATAAAATACCCAAATATTTTTTTATACAGCAGGTTCTTATTAGTTATCTAATTTATACATATTAGTGTATATAATATACAATATCCCTCTAAATAATCTGTGGTTCAAAGAAAAAAATACTAGAGAAATGAGAAAATAGTTTTACCTGAATGATAACGAAAACAACAATGTATCAAAATTTGGGTACTGCACTTAAAGCAGTGCTTAGAGGAAAATGCATAGCTTCAAAAATTTATATGGGGATATGGGGATATGTATATGTATGTATGTATACATATAAAGCTGATTCACCTTTTTATACAGCAGAAACTAACACACCATTGTAAAGCAATTATATTCCAATAAAGATGTTAAAAAAAAAAGAAAATCATATGGTCTAAAATCAATGATCCAATACTAGGAAGAAGCTAGAAAAAGGAGAGCAAGTTTAAATCAAGTAACTAAAAGGAAAAGATAATAAAGAGGGGAAATCAGTGAAATAAAAATCAAGCAATAGTGAAAAATCAACAAAACCAAAAGTAGGCTCTTTAAAAATTTTAAAAATTGAGCCCTATTAGCAAATCTGATCAAGAAAAAAAGAAAAATGTAAATTATCAATATCCATAATGAAAGAGAATATATCATTACAGACATTAAAACGATAATAAGGGACTATTATGAAAAACATATCACAATAAATTTATCATAGATGAAGTGGACGGATTCCTTGAAAGACACAAACCACCAGAACTTCACAGGAAGTAATGGAAAACTTGAATAGTGCTATATCTGTTTAAAAATGAATTCATAATTTAAAAGTTTCTCTGTGGAATTTTCCACAAAGAATATTCCAGGCCTATGTGGCCTAGGTGATAAATTCTATCGTCTGTTTAAGGAAGAAATATTATCCATCTTACACAAACTCTTTCAGGAAATAGAAGGGGAGGGGACACTTGCCAACTCATTTTATGAAGGCAATATAACCGTGATACAAAAATGAAAGAAGGAAAGAAGGAAGGGAGGGAGGAAGGGAGCGGGGAGGGAGAGAGTGAGGGAGTGAGGGAGGGAGTGAGGGAGGGAGGGAGGGAGGAAGGAAGGAAGGAAGGAAGGGAGGAAGGGAAGAAGGAAGGAAATTTCAGACCAATGTATGTCACTGAAGTAGATATAAAAATCCTAGACAAAATACTTGCAATTTATTAAAAGATAATACATCATAACCAAATAGTCTTTATAACTAATATGCAAGATTGGTTCAATATTAGAAAATCAATCAATGTAACTGACCACATCAACAGTAAAAAGGAAAATATGCTATGGTCGGTCATCTCAATGGATTCAGAAAAGCTTGTGACAAAGTTCAAAATTCAACTCCCATTCATAATTAAAAAAAAAAAAAAACCTCTCAGTAAACTAGGAACAAAGAGAAATCTCTTAATCTGATAAAAAGCATTAATTTTTTTAAAACTACAATTAACATCATACTTAATAGAAAATGACATTTTCCCTTAAGATGAAGAATAAGGCAGGATTTCTGCTTTCACTACTTTTACTTCACATTTAACAGAAAGTCTTAGCCAGAGCAATAACGCAGAAAACAGAAACAAAAGGTATACAGATTTAAAAGAAAGAAATAAGAATATCTTTACTTTCAGATGACATAATTGTGTATAATAGAAAATCTTCGAGAATCTGTAAAACAAATTCTAGAATGAGTAGGTGAATTAGCAAGATCACAGGACACAAGGTAAATACAAAGAAATCCATTTCAATGTACCAGTAATGAACAATTACAAAATAAAAATTTAAAATTATACCATTTACAATAGCACCAAAAATACTCAAGGGTAAATTTAACATATATGCAAGATTCAGACTCTAAAACTGCAAAACGTTGCTGAGAGAAACTAACGAAGTTCCTAATAAATGGAGAGATATATTATGTTCATGGCTTTGAAAATTCATTATTATTAAGATATCAATTCTCCTTCAAATTAACCTATATATCTAACATAATACCAACCAAAATCCCAGCAGGTGTTATATTTAGAAACTGACTAATTCTGAAGTATATATGGAAATGCAAAGGACATATATCTGTGCAGTATCGGCATGGGATGGACACATAGATCAATGGAACAGAATAAAGTCCAGAGGTAGACTTATACATATATGGTGAGTTGATTTTTTACAAAGTTACCAAAGCGATTCAATGGGGAAGTGAACCTTTTCAGCAAATCATGCTGGAACATCTTTATGTCCACATGGCAAAAAATGAACCTCAACCTCTACTTCAATCCACATATGAAAATCAATTCAAGATGAGTCATAGAATTAACGTAAAAACCAAACTACAAAACTACTAGAAAAAGGCATAGGAAAATTATCTTTGCAAACCTTGGGACAGATAGGACAATGAAAATAATAATTATAAAAGAAAAAAGGATAAGTTAGACGAGCAAAATGAAAAGTCATTTTAAAATATCTACAGCAGTTTATATATCAATCATACCTCAATCACGTGGTTTTAAAAAAAGGAAATGTACAGACAAACCACAGACTAGAAGGAAACATTCACAAAGTATGTATCTGACCACAGGCTTATATCCAGAATATCTGAAGAACTCTTACGAATCAATAGTATTTATATGATCAATCCACTTTTTTAAAAATTGAAAACTGGCAAAAAAATTGAGTAGACACTTCTAAAAGGAAGATATTCAAATGCCCAAAAAGCACACAGAAGTGCCCAACATCACTAATCATTAGGGCAAAACAAGTTAGAACGAAAATGAGGTACCAACACAACCACTAGAATGACTCAAATTTTAAAACTTCACACTGCAAAGTTTGGCAAATATGGAGCAACCAGAACTCTCTCACACACTCCTGGTGAGAGCATAAAATGGTACAGCCACTTTGGTAAACAGTTTGGCCGCTTTTTATAACATTAAATATACCACTACCTTATGACCAAGTGATCCCAACCCTAGCTATTTACCCAAGAGAACTGAAAACACACATCTGCACAAGGACCGGTGAAAGAATGTTCATAGCAACTTTATCCATAATCTCCCCAAACTGGAAAGGACCCACATATCCATTAACCGGTAAATTAATAAATAAATGATAGCATTTCCATGTAATGTAATACTATCAGCAATAAAATGAGAATGAACTGTTGATACATACAGCATGGATGAGTCTTTAAAAGAAAAACAATGTGCTGAATAAAAGAAGCCAAAAATGAAATAGTACACCATATAATTCCATGTATATGAAGTCCTAGAACAAGGAAAAATGAATCTACGGTGAGGCGGATGCCTGTGGGTGATAGGGATTGGCTAGAAGCGGGCATGAGGGAACTTTCTGCAGTGAAGTTAACATTTTACATCTTGATGGAGGTGCCAGTTATACGGCACGTGTTGAACCACACACTTAAGATACATGTGGATATATATAAGTTATCCATCAAATTTTTTTACAAAGGTCAGGCAGTGAATGCGCCAAGATCAGAGGCTTTGTGGGAATACACACCAGCTGCTGCACTTGATTTAATAGCTTTGGGTTGTAAAATGGGAAGATTTTGAGCCTCGGTTCCCTCATTTATAAAGTGGGAAAATAATAGAGCATATCTCAAAAGATCAAATGCTATAATGCATGGAAAATGCCTAGTATAATGGCTAACACCAAGCTATGTATTCAGTAAATATCCATTTCTCTCTCTTCCCTCATGGGACTTTAAGACCACCTTGTAAATGTGGAGTGTCCGTCTTTAGAACAAAATTATTTTTGGTGTCATTGGACTCCAGGGATAAAAATTTACCAGCACACTGAAGTGAAAACAACACAATCCTTCTATTTTAATGTTTAGCCATAAATAGGATGCAAATAAAATATACATCAAAATAAAGACAACAACCAGTTATGATTGTAAACAAGTTAACAACCTTCCGAAAGAAATCGGTCTGCCTTAAATTTTCAGCACTGTTCTTTAGCCTGTTCACTTAGGAAACAAGCCACACAAAAATCAAAGGAGTACGAACCTGGGAAACATAACTTTATAGATATCCTGACAAACTAAAATTAACTTTAGCAGCAGTGAGCTCCTCAGAGCCACAGATCTTTAACTTCTTCACTGGGTGGTCAAAATCCCCATGGTTAAGGGGCTTCCCTGGTGGCGTAGTGGTTGAGAGTCCGCCTGCCGATGCAGAGGATGCGGGTTCGTGTCCCAGTCCGGGAAGATCCCACGTGCTGCGGAGCGGCTGGGCCCGTGAGCCATGGCCGCTAAGCCTGCGCGTCCGGAGCCTGTGCTCCACAACGGGAGAGGCCACAACAGTGAGAGGACCGCGTACCGCAAAAAAAAAAAAAAAAAAAATCCCCACGGATAGAAGACACTTTTGGGGGGACAGAGTGGGATATTGATAAGATCACAGGTTTTGAAGTCACACAAAGGGTTCACATGCCAGCACTGTCATTTCCAGGCTGTGGCACCATGTGCAAGTTACTAAACAACTGTGTTTGTTTTCTCATCCATAAACTCTGCCCTAAAATAACCAATCCTGATAATGTATGTGGAGTGAATGAATAAATAAACAGATGGAGATATGAAAGTATGTTCCTCATGGCAGTAGTATGAGCATTAAATGAAATAATATATGTTTAGACACCCTGTAAGTCCCCAGCCTTTGGATTATTTTATTGTACGTCACTCTTTTTCACTTATCTCCCGGTCTGAATGGGTGCTTCAGTAGGGATGCCTCGTATATGGACCAAAATTGTAATAAACATCCCTGTTTCTAGAAACTATGTTTATTCTGATTTGGAAGTAACCTACACACACACACACACACACACACACACACACAATTATCTCAGAAGGTCAAACTATATCCTAAAAAGAGCTGGGGGAAAAAAGCAAGTCTGAATTCACCAGTGAGTTCTGACTCTCCTCAGTTAAGCAGACACTTTCCCCTACAGAAAGTGTGTCTCACTAAAAATAAGCACGAGCTTCCAAAAATATGCCCAATGCATTGTTAGCACCACTCACTTTGAAAGCATAACAGAATAATCATTGAGGAACGTTCCAAGATTTGCTCATAAAATCAGTAATTTTTTTGTCATTCGTTGCTATTAACAAGTAACTTGTGACCTAATAAATGTCACTATCCATTTTCTTTAATTAAAATAATAAATATTATGCAGTGACACAGATTGGCATTTATGCCTTCATTTCTGTGACGTGGGATTTATAACCAAGGCTTTCTTTGAGGGATTCCACAAATAAAGGTTATTAAGCTGCCACAAGATGAACACAAGCTCAGGTTAATGAAATTGGACAACGAAGGGCAGTGATGGATGAAGCCCTCGTGCATGAAGGAAAAGGAAATTCCCACCCAAAGCAAGAAGCATTCTTGGGCTGGCAAAATGCATGTTCCACTTTTCTAAGCAGTTCAACTTTAAATATATGCAGGGTGAACTCAGCAACATCGGCTCTACTGCCATCCCCTTGGTGGGGAGGGGGCCCCAAGCATGGCTTCCCCACCCCCTTGGGAACCGCTGCTTGCCATCATAGGTGCATTCTAAGGGAGGAGGGGTTTGCAAGGAAAGAAAAAACCACTCAGGCACGTGAATCTGCTGTTGGAGAAACAGAATCAATTACTGTAAAGTCCCAACCACCTACTTTGAAGACATGGTTCTAGGTTCTAAAAAAGAAGAGGTTGCCCTTCACAGTAACAAAAAACAAAACAGACCAAAAAAAAACCCAAAAAACAAAAACCACCACAGGAATATATGCTTGATAGCATCTCCTAAAAGAATCTCTTCTTACCTCTGGCATTCTGCTCTTGGTCAAAGTCAAGACATGAACCCAGAGCTCCCAACCTCAGATCCAGCCTGGCTCAGCCGCATTTCCAGCTGGTCTCCCCCGGAAATCCAGCTTAGCCAGATGGACTCAAACTGCTCTCCTGGGCAAATGCTCTGACTGCTGCTGCGCAGAGCCTCTGAGAAGCACTGAGTGAAGCAGAATCGCACCTCCACAGCTGAGACTGATCTCCGTGGATTTATTTATACCTCAGGACTGCAGACACCTCGGCCCACGTCACTCCGTACCCAGCTCAAAGCCATGAGAGGAGGGCCATGATGCCTGCTCTTCAATTACTGGACCATGAGAAAGGCCCCAGACACAGGACAGGGCTCCTGGCCCCCTACGCCTCTAGTCCCAGCTGCTTTTCTGGGTTGTGGGTAAATTAAAGAGAGCGTTTGTCTACTTGAGGCTCAGAAAGAGATCAGATTGCTCAACTGCTGGGTATATAAAAGAAAGGGAAGGAAATACAGCTGCTCTCACCTGGAGGAGCCCCAACTTTGAAAGTGGCCGGAGTTGAGCCCAAATGTTGGCTCTACCATATAGTGGAGGAAACTGATGCAAAACAGGGACTCAACAAACACTAGTTCACAGAACGGAGAGAAGGCTTTGCCCTCCCACCCTCTCCAGTGCCTCAGGTAATCTAAAACTGTGTGTATGTACAAAATACAAAGATATAGATATAAAATATAATCTACACAAATTATATATTAGTAGGTCTATGTCATATATAATCACCTATATGTATATGATATACAAGGCATATCATACAAACACATGATATTTGTACCAACATGTACCACATGTACCACATGTATTTGTACAAACACACGCACACATGTATTCATGATCTCACTTATGCACACATTACAGACTGTGTTTTATTAAGCAGTTTTGGTTAAGATACAAATAAGATGGATTTCCAGTCCCAAACTGATGCCCACGGAAGCAACAGCAAAGAGTTCCTGAGGTAGACAACCCCCCCGCGAAAGGGTCAGCATGACCAGCATGTCATAGAGCTTGAGGACACTTAGGTGAGAATCCTTCTCCCCTGAATAAAGCCTGGGCTGGGCAGGCCTTGCCCTCCGAGACTCTGCTTCTGCGTCTCTCCTTTTCCACGCTCTCAGAGCTGACTAGCTCCAGCTCTAGAAACTCATTTTATCTTTGGACTCTGAATATTCTCAATCAGGTTACAGATCAAACCTGTGGACTTGAGAACCACTCCCTATCTGTAAAACTGACATTGTAATGCGAACCTCACAGGGGATTTAAAAAGATGAGGACTCTTAGCAGAAAACATAGGCAGAACACTCTATGACATAAGTCACAGCAAGACCTTTTTTGACCCACCTCCTAGAGAAATGGAAATAAAAACAAAAATAAACAAATGGGACCTAATGAAACGTAAAAGCTTTTGCACAGCAAAGGAAACCATAAACAAGATGAAAAGACAACCCTCTGAATGGGAGAAAATATTTGCAAATGAAGCAACTGACAAAGGATTGATCTCCAAAATATACAAGCAGCTCATGCAGCGCAATATCAAAAAACAAACAACCCAATCCAAAAATGGGCAGAAGACCTAAACAGACATTTCTCCAGAGAGGACATATGGATTGCCAACAAACACATGAAAGGATGCTCAACATCACTAATCATTAGAGAAATGGAAATCAAAGTGACAATGAGGTATCATTTCACACGGTCAGAATGGCCATCATCAAAAAATCCACAAACAATAAATGCTGGAGAGGGTGTGGAGAAAAGGGAACCCTCTTGTACTGTTGGTGGGAATGTAAATTGATACAGACACTCTGGAGAACAGTATGTAAGTTCCTTAAAAAACTAAAAATAGAACTATCATATGACCCAGCAATCCCACTACTGGGCATATACCCTGAGAAAACCATAATTCAAAAAGAGTCATGTACCACAATGTTCACTGCAGCAGTATTTACAATAGCCAGGACATGGAAGGAAACTAAATGTGCATCGACAGATGAATAAATAAAGAAGCTGTGGCACATATACACAATGGAATATTACTCAGCCATAAAAGGGAACAAAACTGAGTTATTTGTAATGAGGTGGATGGACCTAGAGTGTATCATACAGAGTGAAGTAAGTCAGAAAGAGAAAAACAAATACCATATACTAACGTACATACATGGAGTCTAAAAAAACGGTACTGGGCTTCCCTGGTGGCGCAGTGGTTGAGAGTCCACCTGCCGATACAGGGGACACGGGTTCGTGTCCCGGTCCGGGAGGATCCCACATGCCGCGGAGCGGCTGGGCCCTTGAGCCATGGCCGCTGAGCCTGCGCGTGCGGAGCCTGTGCTCCGCAACGGGAGAGGCCACAACAGTGAGAGGCCCACGTACCGCAAAAAAACACATGGTACTCAAGAACCTAGTGGCAGGGCAGGAATAAAGATGCAGACGTAGAGGACGGACTTGAGGACACGGTGGGAAGGGG
Source organism: Monodon monoceros (assembly GCF_005190385.1). Classification (NCBI taxonomy): domain Eukaryota; kingdom Metazoa; phylum Chordata; class Mammalia; order Artiodactyla; family Monodontidae; genus Monodon; species Monodon monoceros. The sequence continues at coordinate 7,755,413 of NW_021703766.1, read as the reverse complement.
AAGCTGGGACAAAGTGAGAGAGTAGCATTGACATATATACACCACCAAACGTAAAATGGATGGCTAGTATGAAGCAGCCGCATAGCACAGGGAGATCAGCTCGATGCTTTGTGACCACCTAGAGGGATGGGATAGGGAGGGTGGGAGGGAGGGAGGCTCAAAAGGGAAGAGATATGGGGATACTTGTATACGTATAGCTGATTCACTTTGTTATACAGCAGAAACTAACACACCATTGTAAAGCAATTATACTCCAACAAAGATATAAAATAAATAAATAAGCAAAAAAATAAATAAAATAAAAAGATGAGGAGTAGATGATAGATGATGAATAGATGCATGGATGGATGGCTGGATGAGTGGCTCAGCAAAGCGCCTGGCACATAGCAAGTACTCAATAATTTTAGCTATTATTGTTATTGTGATTAAGGCAACAATGACTTTACAGTCATTTCTCTTCTGGTCCATTACGCATTGACTTTATAGTTAACTCTCTCAAAGGGTTTACCCTTATATCTCAATGCTATTGGAAGTGTCTGGGGCTTCTCACCTACAGGTGTAGCATCAGGAACACTGGATATGGAGATGTAAATCATAGCACAGATCTCTTGCAGCTCTAAAAACACTAAAACTTCATGACTGACGTGACAGAAAGCCCACTCCTTTATGAGGCAGCTCTTACTGTTCCAATGAACTTCCAAAGCCAAAATGTTTTCTTCCATTGTTTCAAGCCCGTATCCTGGGATAAAGCCAATGCCACAATCTATCAGCTCTCTGAAACAGCGATCTCACTGAAAGTGGAGTCTGGTTCATGGAAGGTCCACTCAGGCCCAAGAGGAAGAGGCACTAACTGGTAAACATGCCCCTGCATCTTGACCCACAGCTTCCAGCCAACATGTGCACAGTGTCGACTGAAGTTCCCATTGACACAGACATCCCTCTCTCCATGTTCTCCCGAATTTCTGCTTTCTGACTCTGAGCCATGCCTTTCTTAGACGTCTCCAGTTTCATTTTCCTGCTGTTACCTCAATGAGAACTTGGTTTTCTTTTCAGTGTCAGTACTTACAAGCAAACAACACAGCAGAGTGCATACATGAAAACAAACAGAGCCTGACCAAGCAGGGCTGAGGAGGGCAGGCTGCAGAGTGGGCAGTGCTCACTTCCCGGTCTCAGTGGCAAGCCAGGGCCTCAAATACAGCCTCAAGGAAAACTGAAAATTACTGCAAATCATGAAAGCCAAGGATTGCTGACAGAGGGCCAGAACTGTGGATGTTAAATACCCAAAAGACTAAGGAATCTGTGTTTGGAGTTCAGAGTGGTACAATTCAGAGAGATGTTAAGCAGAAACGTTACATTTTTTCTCCAGTCACTGCCTTGGACTATAGTCTGTTGATTTTCTAACCCTGTTCTCTTGGTAAACTTCTGGGAAGATTCCAAAATACCTTGGTCACTTTCACTTACTAAAAGCTATGAGAAGTCCAGCCCACCTTGAAATGCCAAACTCACACCCACTTTGAAAGCCCTCTCCTTCCTCATCACTAGCTGGGCTTGTAGCTCAGGGACCTTGGAGGGGGGCTGTTTTCCTTTTCACTCCTCCCTTCCTAGCACTCTGAAGGGACGAAACCCCGAGGCTGGTTCTAACATATCTCCTCCCCGGAACTGAGGACTAAGGGGGAAATGGTCACTCGCCTGATGGTAGGGAAGCAACACGGTCACTCTGACGCTGTCTGAGGATTCTGTCCGCTACCGACTGCCCAGTGCTGTGGGGCAGTGGAAAACTCCATCCTGACCCCACCCGTCATCAAGGACCCTACAACAGACAGGAAGCTTTTGTTCCTGTTCAGCCACACTAAGGATCCCTGCCCCAATTCACCCCAGCCCAGAGGGGCAGCAGCACAAAGGCTGCTCCTCCTCTAACCCCACCCATGCCCTTTCCCGTGGAGCCAAGGAACCACTGAGGTCCCCTCCTGTGTGCCATGACGGTCACAAGGGCCTGGGATGGGCAGCTTCCTCAGCTCTATTCTCGGGCCCCTCCTGACTTCAGAAATCTCCACGAGAAGCATCAGCCTCTACTCCCTATATCTAGACACACTCCCAGATTCAGCAGACACATGTTAATCTCTCCCAGGAACGCCCTCACCATGGGCTCCACTCTGGCAAAATGACAGGCCAGGCCGGCCTGAAGGTTGCCAGCTCTGTCACCATCCAGTGGATATGATAAGCCTATTTCTGCCTCTTGAAAGCATTCCCAGCTTTCAAGAGTGATATCCCTGAAGGTAACCCCTTACTTGGCTTTGGGGGAAGCAAAAGGAAAAAACTTTAAATGTGCTGTACTCTCAGCCAAACGCTCCTGACTGATAATGACCCCTGGGCTCTCTCACGGATGGGCTTCTTACAGCACCTGTGTTTCCAGCTCCAAGGCAACAGGGACAGCCCTCCTCGCCATGTCCTGTAACAGGAGTGTGGCCAGCACTTCTCATCTTTAATGTACATACGAATCACCTGGGGATCAAAGGGCAGATGTTCATTCAGCGGGTCCAGGGTGGAGCCTGAGAGTCTGCATTTCTCACAAGCTCCCCGTGGTGATCTGCTATCACAGGCCTGCAAACCATACTTTAGAACCTGGATTTCATTTTCTTCTCTCTCTTTCGGAGACCCAGGAAATCTCTTTATTCTCAAACTCACTAGCACCTAACAGTCACTGAGCGATTCATGTAAGGCAAACATTGTGCTCAGTGCGTCACATGCATTACACCATTTAATTCTCTCAACAGCTTTTTGAAACAGCTAGAAATCATTGTGTCCACTTTAAAGTAGGAGAAACTGGTCCTCAAAGGGGCTGAGCTTCTAGACTCAGGCTTCCAGATTAGCAGTCGACAGAGCTGGGACTTGCGTGCAGGGTGTGCACTCCTGAGCACTGCAGCCTGAAGGCGGCAGACCAAACAACGATGATTACAGCACAGAAACTGAGACACACAATTGGAGGGATGAGGAAACTTCATTAAGTGGTGCTTATATCAGACTCAAATGTCCCCGAGATGGTTGTCCCTCACAGGAGAACTGCAATATTGAGCTCCCCAAATAGTTCCAGAAGCAGCTGAGCACAGGTTACATCATGAATTCCATTATTTCCCTCCTTGTTCATTTACAGCCGCCAAGTTCAAGCAACCTCTTCTCTGTCAGGGGGGACCCCATGAATAATAGACATGTCATCTTTAACTGTCAACAACACACCTTGTACATGGTGTATGCAGGCTTTTAAACAACCCAGAGAACCATTCTTCTGACATCATTTTTATACCACACTTTGCAATGAAACAAGAAAGGATCTGAAAAAAGCACATGGATTAAACTACAGATTCACACTCACCCACATGCCTTGTCTGCATTTAATATTTCCTTGCGTTCTGCCTCCCCATCCCACACTCTGATAACAAACGTCTGCTATGGAGATAAGACAATTAAAATATTGATATTTTGGTGTTTTCAGTGGTTAAATAGACTAATCTTTCCCTGTGACAGTTAGTTTATGGAGTCGGGATCGCTGTCGTTCATTCCTACTTGTAAGCGACACTGGGATGATTAAGGAAAACAAACTGTTTCCTTGCAGCAGGATGCTGGCTACTCGTAGGTTTTGACTCTGGGTTTGGACAAGGTGAAATGAATTTCCCATTCACCTGTGATGAAAGGGCATTTATCCTAAGACATAATCTTGTCACGAATGTGCATGCCTCCACACAAAGTAAATCTTTAGGTCTATTTGTCAGGTGATACAAGAGTATTATATCACTGGAAAAACAAACAAATCTGTAACTACTCCACAGTCCATCAGTAAGGGACTCAGCAAACACCAGGCACGCTGTGAGGACTTAACCAAAACCGAAATTTAATTAATAAGTAATTAACATAAGGAAATGGAGTATTCTTGATTATCTTCTTTTGAAATGTTTTTATTTTGGAAACTTTCAAATATATACAAGAGTAAAGAGGATAGTATAATGGCCTCCATATACCCACCAGTTTCAATAATTTACTGACTCAGGGAAATTTTATTTAATTTATACCCCACTCTCTTCCTTTCCACTTTTGGATTTTTGTGAAGTAAATTTGAACATTGTATTGTTCTATGCATTAGTCTCAATTATCTTCTAAATATCGTTCAAGTAGATTTTCTCACCTCCATCCCCACTACCCTATCTTTGTTCAGACTCTTAATACCTGTCTTGGTAGATCGACTAGTGGCCGCAAAAAACATGTCCAAGTCCTAAACCCTGGCACCTATGAATGTGACCTTATTTGGAAAAAGAGTCATTGCAGATGTGATTAAATTAAGGGTATCAAGATGGGATCATCTTGGACTTAGGCTGGGCCCCAAATCCAGCACCAGTTGTACGTATAAGAGAAGTGCAGAGGAAGATTTGAGACGCACAGACACACAGGGGAGAAGGCCACGTGAAGCCAGAGGCAGAGACTGGACGAGTGTGGCCCCAGGGTCAAGGAATACCTGATGGCACCACAAGTTGGAAGAGGCAAAGGACTCTCCCTTAGAACCTTGAGAGAGTGTGGTCCTGCCAACACCTTGATTTTGGACTTCCGAACTCCAGAACTGTGAGACCATAAATTCCTGCTGTTTTAAGCCACCAAGTTTGTGTCTCATCTCGTCTCTAGAATGAGGACATGAGTACTGCCGACCCTACAGATCATTGTGAGGATAAATGACCTCCTGGACATATAGTGCCTAGAACAGAGCAGGCACTCAAAAATGGTAGCTATTTGTATCAATCAGGAATCTTTCTATCGAGAAACAAATTTAAATGTACTAAGGGGAAAAACAAGAATTCACTGTTTGTATAATGGAAAACTCTAGGATACAGGGGCCATCAGACACAGCTGAATTAGGGGCTCAAATAATTTCACTATTCTGGAATGTCTCTTTTTCTCCATTTCTCAGCTCTTTTATTCTCTGAGTTGGTTTATTCTCTAGCTAACTTGTTCTACATCATGATTCCTAGAAATTCCAAGCTTGGTGACATATGTAGCTTGGTGGCTACAGGGAGGAAGAACACCTCCTTCCCAACGATTGCGGCAAAAGGCACAGAACTGAGTCTCATTGGATTGTCTTAGGTCACCAACCCCTCCCTGAACCAACCACTGTGATGAAGGGATTGGGTCTGTTGATTGCTAATCCCTGGAAGCTGGGTTGGCTCCAACCAAATGAGAACAGAGATGGGGTGGCTTGTACAGGAAAAATGAGGTTCTGCTGCCAGGAGGAGGAGTGGATTCTGGGCAGAACAACAGACGTCCACTCACCATGAATCTTTTGTGTTCTCACGTTCTAAGCAGACAGGGTTCCCTGGCCGGCCGCCCCCCAACCATGGCTTCCTCCAGCCCACACCCACTGCCATTTTGTTTTACAGATTTCTCTGAGCCTAAGAGGGCACGGGCCACACACCTCCTCCCAGCTACTGCACAGCTCAAATTAGTCAGTCCATGGGCCCCTTCTGAGGCATATCAGAGACCAGCTGTGCAAGGACCTGTCACCTTCTTGTCAGCGAAAGTTTTCTGTCCAAAGAACTTTCGTCATCACTCCTTTCTCAAGTAGCTGGATGTCACTTGAAGAGACAGCTGAAGTCACTCACAATGGCTGGTCTCAAATCAGCGCTCACTGGCCTTGTCAGAGAAAGCCTCACCCCGCAGCGAAAACTGTCACTGATCATGTTTAGATATGTAAGCAGAGGTATTAGATTAGAAGAGAGAATGCACGAGATAGGAGTTTAAAAGAGGCCAAGTTGCAAGGGAAATCTTAATAGGAAGAAGTGAAGGCTTACAGCTGGAGGTAGTGGGGGGCATCTTTTTCCAAAACCCAATTTATACTTCCCATCAAAACCAGCAAGTGTGTATACACACATACACACACACACTCACACACACACACACACACCCCAACAGCCAATATGTATTCGCAACCTACCTCACACAGAGGATACACATTACACTGACCAACACGCTTTATAAATACCTGAACCTTGACACGATATCAGTGGGTAGTTGCTTTAACCAGATTATTATAAATGGATAGTTTTCACCTTCATATCAAAATGCTGCTAAATAATGCCAGAAAGTAAATATTCACTCAGAAAACTCAATTATCTTTTAGAGTAGAAAAAGGAGAAAGAAGCCACATACTCATCAAATTGTATTTGTTGCCTTTCTCTGCATATGCTCCTTATTTAGGGCAGGGCTTCTCAGCCTCAGCATGGCTGATATTCTGGGCTGGATATTTCTTAGTTCAGGTCGGGGTGGGGACTATCTTGTGCTTTGTAGGATGTTTAACAGCATCCCTGGTCTCTACCCACTACACGCCAAGAGCACACCCCACTTATTGCCAAATGTCCCTTTGGGGCAACACTGCCCCTGGTTGAGAACCACTAATTTAAGGCCTCTGATAAACGCTACTTTTAATATTACTGTGGTAGAATAATTGGCTAATTATTAGTTAATATGCACGGGCTGGAGATGAATGTCGTGCTTCAATTTGGGGTAGCTTTATTTTGGACTTCTGCTGCTAATCAGTGTATTTAGAGTTAAAACACTGATTGTATCTACAGCCTTTAGGTGGCTCACAGTCATTTCTGCAACTGGTCTGTGAGAAAGCAGTATAGGTAGAAGAGAGCTTAGACTTCCAACGCAAGCAGATCAGGTTTGAATCCAAATGCGGCGGCACATTTTGGGGCTAGGGTCTTATATTCTCTATATTTGAGTTTTTGCCAATGTAAGATGGAGACTGTAGTAGTTATCCTACAAGGAACTTTTGAGTATTTTATAAAAATAAAGGTATTTAAAAAATACTTTCAAGAAGGTACAAACACACAACGGATGCTCAATAAATGTTGGTCTACCCTAAGAATGTACTTTGCTCTAAAAGGGTCTTACCCTTTGGTTAAAAACAAGTCCAGGTTTCCTCTGTGAGAGGATTAATCAAGCTAAGTAAAGTGCAAGGACAACATTGCTCTGCTTGTATAGCTCTTCATGTTTCATGGTGTTTTAAGTTGCCTTTCTATTCTCCAACTATTTGTCTTTATCAAATCCTTATGTATTTCTAGTGTCTCAAGAAAGTATCAAAGACTTTCTCCCCCCAAAAGTATCTCTTTTCTGGAGACTTACATCCTTCTGTTTCAATCTAAATAAACGGAGCAGTAGGAACATAGCCTAATACACGCCAGGACTTTCATTACTCTTCTAAGTTGGATCCATTGTTTCCTGGGTCCCTTAGATTCCCCCCTATTTTGCTCCTGTGTATCCTGTGTGAGAGGCTAAAATTTAATACATATGCAACTGTGAAAATTGTGAAGATAAATCAAATTATATGAAATATAAGTATAAAAACCTAAAACTATATTTTTAACAAATAGATCCAAAAATCACACAACCAAGGAAGGCCAAATACAAAATCATTACCATAGGAGGCCACACATTTATTATAAAGGCGCTGCCATGGCCCAAACCACATTTATCCTTTCCTTGGAATATTCTTTCAGATTCTATGTTGCATGCTTTAGAAACCTTCACAATGGGAGAAAGATCTGATTTAAGAAACAATCAAAAGTTCGAAAGCCAAGTGAGATGAAGAATGAAGGTGTTAACTCGGGACTTTCTTCTGTGATGGGGAATTCATAAGGTTACTTCCATACCACACTTCCATTTTCTACCATAGTATACCTAACCTGGGGACCACATACATGGGGCTTTGACCAAATTAGAGAGATGAGACGAATCATAGGAAAGCATGAGTGTTCTTTAAAACATAGTGGTTTCTTTTTTTTTTTAATTCACTTGCATGCTACTCCATAAAACATAATTGTAACATAAACATTTTTTCTGCGTTTTTTGAATCATATTTGAGGTCAAGAAAGATACAGAGCATATGATACCATATAACCTTTCATGTAACTCCTGGCAGGAGTCATCATTCAGACTGAAAAGTACACAGTAAGTCAAGGAAAGAGAACTAAGAACTAGCAGTCTGCACAGAGAGTCCAGCTGATATCAGAGCACAGTAATTTGTAGAAGAGCTGGTCATCCTCTAGCTGCACTAACTCCCTTGGGATATTATGCATGCTGCTGGCTTTAAATACCATCTATATCCTGGCAACTCCCAACTTGATATTTCTAGCTCAGACCTCTCTCCTGTAACCTGCTCTACTCTGTCTACTCAACATCACCACCTGAAATCCTAATTAGACATCTCATATGCCACGTGTCCAAAAGCAATCCCCAATCTTCAACCCCAGGTCTGCTCCCATAGCCCTCCACCTCTCAAATGATGGCAGCCCATCCTACCAACTGCTCGTGCCAAAGCCTTGGAGTTATCCTTTTTTTCTCTCTTTCTCAAAGACCTCACATCCAGTCAGGCAGTCAATCCAGTTGGCTGTAACTTCACAGTACGTATAGAATTTGATTACCCCTCCCCACCTCCACTGCTGCCACCAAGAACCAAGCAGCAATCCTCTCTATAGCAGTACTGCACAGTGCATGACTTCTGCCTTTGGCCTTCTGCAGAGACTTCTCGTTACAGCAGCCTGAAGAGACCTTTCAAAACCTGTGTAAGATCAAGTCACTCTAGTCAAGATGCTGTAACTGTGCCCTGCTCCCCCACCTCACTCAGTAAAATCCACGCTCCCTGGAACGTCCTGACATGGTCTGCACTCTTTCCTAACCTCTCTGGCCTTCCTTCCTACCGTCTTCCCCCATCAGTGCTCCACTCCAGCCACTGCCCTCCTCGCTGTTCTTTGAACATGCCAGGTACACTCTCTCCCTAGGGCCACTTGAGGACTGTTCTCTTCGCCTTAATCACTTGTTAAAAGTGATGCTGAAGTAACTACACATGGGGTCATGGTTGAATAATCACATTACATTTATATACTCTTTGCAGTTTACAGAGGAAGTTGGTAGCCCAGGAGAACAGGGGTGAGATAAGGAAATGCAGACTGTGAAGATGACAAATATCACACGCAGAGGGGAGGGAAGGAACAGAGTGGGGCAGGGATGGGGGTTATGGCCAGGAAGGGCTATTTCCAACCAATTAAAAACACTAACAGGGGCTCCCCTGGTAGCGCAGTGGTTGAGAGTCCGCCTGCCGATGCAGGGGACACGGGTTCGTGCCCCAGTCTGGGAAGATCCCACATGCCGCGGAGCTGCTGGGCCCGTGAGCCATGGCCGCTGAGCCTGCGCGTCCGGAGCCTGTGCTCCGCAACGGGAGAGGCCACAACAGTGAGAGGCCCGCGAACCGGGAAAAAACAAAAAACAAAAACACTAACAAATGAAAATAGTAGAACTAATCAATAAAACTGATTAATAAATAGATCAAGGAAAGTTCTAAACGTATTTTGAGTTCTTAGTAAAAAGGCATATAATGAGAATTAAGTATTTTCAGAACATAAAACATAAATAGCTAGTATCATATGAAAAAAAATTCACCTTGAATGGTGATCAAAACATGCTGATTGAAACAAAAATAAAATACTACATTTACATATTATCATAGGAAAGATAAAAATAACAATACACTATGACTCAGGGAGTGTAGTAAGACAAAAACCCTCATGCTCAAGGTACAATATAAACTGGAAGATACTTTCAGAAAGAAATTTATAAAATGAATCAAGGCCATTAAAACATTCATACGCTTTGGCCAGGAATTCTAGGAATCTGTGCCAAGAAAAAATCAGAAATGTGGGCAGAGATTTATGTAAAAAGATGCAGTATGATGGAAAACTTTTTTAAAAAACAAAAATATTATAGTGATTATATATGGCATGTCTATAGAGCAGAATGTTATGTAACCATCAGTAATTGCATTCACGTAAAATGTTAATGACATGGGAAATGCTCATGATATAAGGTCACATGAACAAAGATAGGGACAATGCCATCTATGACATCTGGTATAAACTAACATAAGAATTAATTTCAAACCCATTCAAGAGTGGATTTTTTTCTCTAATTTAATCGCTATTTGATTAGTGTTATCAAAAACCAGTTTATTAGTTTATTTTAAGAAAAGCAAAAATATAGCCATTTTTTTCATGCAGAGAGAAATGAATGGTATGTTGGAATTATATAATTTTAGAATGGTTATGCACGTAGACCCTGAAGATTATTTTCTTATGCCTAATGGCTTGTTAGGCACAGCTTTGCGTGAAAATAATTTTCCATTTTAGTGCATATTCCACTGCTCTGGTCTCAGTTTCCTAAATTTTCAAATGAAGCACATAGTCTGCCTAGATTTTAAAGGTCAGCAAACCTTTTCTGAAAAGTCAGATAGCAAGTACTTTACGCAATGTGGGCCAAACGGTCTCTGTAACTACTATTCAACTGCGCTGTTGGAGTGAGAAAACAGCACACAGCCATGGCCATATTCCAATAAAACTTTATTTACAAATGCAGGCAACAGGTCAGATATGGCCACAGGCCATAGTTTGCCAACCCCTGGACCAATGGCTGGTGGTCTTTGATTAGCTGACAGCTCAGACTCTGATTCAGAGGTCGAAACGCCAGCAGACTCCTGTGAAGAAAAGAGACAAGTGTACCCACAGTGTGGGAATCTCATGAGCTCCTGAGTTGAAAAAATCTGGGTTCGAAAACAAACTCACTTCCTAGTTGTGTCTCTAGTTACAACATACTTTCATCACTATGAGTCTTGGCGTCCCCTTTTGCAAATTGGGATGGTAGCCCAGAACCCCCAGGTGCTGAATGAATCAGGAGCCCGTGGTGTAGACAGGAGGGACTGTTGGGTCCGCAGCAGGGAACAGCCAGGATAAGCTAAGTTATGCCGCAACATGAATCTCCCCAGAGTCTGGGGGCTTAAAACAATATGGTTTATTTCTTGCTCATGCTTCTTGTCCACCGCTGGTCAGCTGGGAGCTCTGTTCTACACTGTTGTCCCTCCAGGACCCAGACTAATAGAGCAGCCACTATCCAGAGCTTTGCTGGTTAGAGTGGCAGAAGGAAAATGAGGGTGGCTGAATCAGGCACTGGATCCTAAAGTGATTCCCATCACTTCCATTCCCATTTCATTGGCCAGAGCAAGTTATACAACCACATGTAACTCGGGGGTCCTAGAAATGCTAGGAATGGGGCAGGGGGATCTGGAAATATTTCGTTAATTGCACTAGTAATTACCATAGCAAGATAGAAGAAGAATAATAGTTAACATTTACACACATTTGGCATAGCCTAACACAGTGGTAACTACTTTCCTTACAAATTGGGGAAACCAAGTCAGGAGGATAAAAACAGAGCTAGAAGTGAACGGGGCAAGATATGTGGCCTGGGGTTCCATATACACAGTGCTTCAGGGGACAGTGCTTCAGACAAGACTTGCTTTTCCTAAACGCTTTCTCCCTTTTCGTACCTGGGCCTTATTACTCTTAAGAAGACTGTGATCAGAATCCATAATTTAAAATCATGTCTAACTCTGTGAATCCCTGACATAAAGGCTGTTATGGATTGAATATTTGTGTCTCTCCAATTCACATGTGAAGCTGTAACCCCTCTTGTAACTATATTGGAGATGGGGCCTTTAAGGAGATGACTAATGTTAAATGAGCTCACAAGGATGGGACCCTAATCTTATAGAACTGGTGCCCTTAGAAAAAGAGAAGGAGATGCTTGAACCCTCTCTCCTCCATGTGAACACACAGTGAGAGTCTGCAAGCCAGGAAGAGAGCTCCCACCAGAAACCAAACCCTGCCAGAACCTTGGACTTTCCAGCCTGCAGAATTGTGAGAAAATAAATGTCCGTTGTTTTAGTCACCCAGTCTAAGATATTTTGTTATGGCAGCCTGAGCTGATAAATACAAACATCTAAAGCACACAGGCCTTCTCTCTCTGGACTTGATTTTCCAATATGAACTCAGTTTGTTCAGAATTACATTGTGACATTCAAACACAGGTCTGTGGAAACCCAAAGCTAAGACTGGGTCGAAAGAGAAATAAAGCCTTAGAAATCAGAAAGACCTATGTTCAAAACCCAACTCCACTCACCATGTGGCCTTGCGCAAGTCGTATAAGCGCTCTGAGCCTCACTTTCTCTATCTGTGAAGTGGGTAATCATCTCTCTCGTGGGAGGTAAGGCACGTGGGGAATCCAAACTGTGTCCCCACTCAGGCGGAGGGATGAGATGAGGCCCCAATGAGCAACCACTCTTGCCTCTCCACCACCTTGGATTTGGTTGGAGTTAGGATAAATGACGTGCACAAAATTCAAGGCCTGCTTTAAGATTCTCATGGATTCCATGTGTGAACATGAGTGGCCAAACATGAGAGCTTTCAGAGAAAGATTTTACTTCCCCTGTGAAGAACATCCCAGGATTAATTACAAGATAGTTCTAGAAGCATATGGCCTGGCACACAACAGATGTTCAACAAATATTCCCTTTGCCCTCTTTTCCTGCCTTACTACACCCCCAAACATTTAGGGATCTCAAAAGTGAACATAATTTGGCGACATTATGCAGCTACGGAAGAGAGGGAGGAGGAGAGGAGGCACCAACGTGTAGCGAGCCCACTGGGATGCCAGCATTTCCACATTCTGTCATGTACACCTTACGACCAGGTGACCGGCCGATGAGGAAGGTGCCATCAGACTCAACACACTGACAAGGAAATCATGAAAGGAAAGGAAATCGATTTGGCCCCGGCCCCGCAGTCCTCGGTGGCTGGGTTGAAGCTTACACCCAAGTCAGCCCTGGCTCCAAAGACCACACCCCTCACCCAACATCTCATGAATGTACAAGAGCCTGAGGTGGTTTGTTGCATTCCCTGTCACAAAAATTAGCCGGAAAAGGACAAAGCCCCAGAATATTTGTACCCTGCAGTCCCACTCACTGGGTTTACACCTGAAAGGAAAATATTTGCTGGAATGACACCGGGACACACGGTGAAGAGATGGGGTGGGAATGGATTTGGAGACAGAGGCAGGGATTCTAACACAGCGTCTGCCAGCCAGCCGTGTCCTGTGAGATCTGACCAACTGCCTGTCCCTCTCCAGGCCTCAGTGTCCCCTTCTGTAACATGAGAGGGACACGCAAGCCCCCACCTCGAACATTTTATCACTGGCTCAGTTTCCTAGACACACGGAGCTGAAATCTTGGGAGCCTGCTTCTTCCAGATGACTGGCTCAGTTCACAGCTCTGTTTGCCCAGCCACACGGCCAAAACAACAGCAGCAACGCGCTGTCTTAAGAAAGTTGAATGGAGACCAGATCAAATACCAGTCTCCAATAAAGAGAACCACTCTCTCCAAAAGCGCAGATTTGAAAACGGAAAATCACATTCCGCAAGTTCCTGCATGGGAGGGGAGGGGAGGGGAGAGGAGGGGAGGAAGCCGCTGCTTCCAATGAGGACTTCATTCCAGAATCCCACACAGTGGCCTCAGGAGCGCCGGGGGTGATAAAGAGAAGACTATTTCGGTGGAGAGGCCCGAGTCCTGGGGGAGAGATGGGTGGAGGATGAGGCAAGGGCTCTTTCCAAGAGAGGTTGAGTCCAACTATTTCAATGGGAATATTGACTCTTCCGTTTCCAGTGTGATGACTTGAACCTGGTGAAGACGGGCCCTGCCAAAAACCTGTCGGTATTAAGTGTGCTTTCAATTGGAAAATGGCAGGAAAGCAGGGGAGCAGATCTTTATTAGACCCTGGGGTTCACAGCAGGATGTGGGTCTGTCAGCGTTCCCGCCGCCCACACGAGGGAACAGCAGCCCTGCCTCGGAAACTCGGAACGCAGAGTTGGACGGCGCCAAGGCTACTCTTTTCCTCAGTAAATTTCCAGATTAAAAAAAAAAACAAACTATTTTTTCATTTGCAATTAAAAAAATAAAGTATAAGCAGTTCCTCTGTGTTTGCATTACTCCCCTGTCCAAGGTGCCCATCTCTGCACCTCCACCCACGTGCCCTGCAGGCAGCTGAACGCTGCTCCTGTGACCACACTGCATTGCCACATCTTCATGGGTCTGTTTCCCCCTCCTTTATCAGCCCCTCCAGCTTTCCTTGTTCTCTCCCTCTCTCTGTTGAACACCAGGCAAAAGACGACACAATTGGAAAACTGCGAACTTCGAAGGGAGCCGGAGCTGGTTCCGGCCTCAGCCCACCATTGACAGCTCTGGGCCAAATGCTTTCACGTCTCTGCGACTCTCCCAATCTGTCAAACAGAGCGAGAAGGACCTCAGCACAGGGTCCTTCTGTTGACGACGTCAGGCAGTGTATGTGAAGATGCTCACACAGGTCCAGTGTGACCTGCTCTCCTTTTCTTCCCCATTCGGGCGCAGAACCAGACACAGTCCCTCCCTCAAATAAGCACGCTTCTGCAGACGGTCCTGTTCTAGGGGGAGGCACACAGAGGAAGCAACAAGAGCTCATCATGGGGGGGGAGCACCTACCCCATCCAGGTGGCTTTAGGGCACATTCCAGGAAGAGGGGAAAACCTAGAACTTGGTTTTGAACGATAATTAGAAATGCGAGAATGGAGAAGAAATGGAGAAGAAGGGGATGGCAGCCCCAAGGGGAGGAAAAGAGACAAGGTGACAAAACATAAGAGAACAGGATAAACCTGGGGGGGGGCAGGAGGGGAGTTTAGGATGTGGTCAGTGATAAAGGTCTCTCCTACCCCAATAGCTGGCAGAAAGCAGCTGCTCAGAAATATTGAATGCATTAGAAAATGAACTAATCAACCTAAAAAGGCATCATTTTGGTTTGCTTAATACCTTCTATATCTGTTACTCTGACCAAAATAATAATAATAACGATGACGATGATGATAATATACAAAGAGAAAATAGAGAAAGAGTGCACAGAAAAGGGGAATAGAGAAAAATAATTTATATGTGTATGTGTATATATACATATATGTATATATAATGTGTATATATATTACGTATATATGTGTATATATATATATATGTATGTGTGTGTGTGTGTATATATATATACTTATTTTATTGTGTTCTTTTGCTTTAATGCCAAATAGATAACCTCAACTGCTCATTCTCCAGGTGTCAGGAGAGCTGCAACCATGTGCTCACGTGTCACACAGGCCTCCTTGAGTCCCCAGCCACAAGGGGCACTTCTGCTGCTTGACTCCCTTACAGGGACATGAATTCACCATCACAAACTGTGCGGGGAAAGTTAGGCAGCAAGAGAAGGAAGGGTTTTGTCGTTGTTGTTGTATAACTAGCATACAGTAGTGGCAGAAAGATTCAAAAATATACACACAATGAGAAAAAGAACATAAGACTTGGCCTCCCAGATGCCCTGGTGTACAACCCGCAGGACTCTCCCTCCACCCAGGTGCACACCTATGCATCACACACACGTACACGTTAAGTGTGTACATACACACTCACGGGGGCATATGTACGGTCATCCCTGGCAGATCAGCTTTCAGAATTGTAGCAAGGTTAGGGGATCCCTGAGGCAGGGACTGGGCACCACAACCCACCGATATCCATCAGATACCTAGAACAGAGGCCAGCAAACTTTTTCTGTGAAAGGTCGGAAAGTAAATGTTTTAGGCTTTGTGGGCCATAAGCTGCCTGTCACAACGACTCACCTCTGTTGTAGCGTGCAAAGCAGCCCTAGAAGACAGTAAAACAAACCAGTAAAACAAACAGCCGTGGTCCTGTGCCAATAAAGCGTTTTTGACAAATCGGAGGGTGGGGGGAGTGGCAGCCAGACTTGGCCAGAGGGTTGTAACTTGCCCGCTGCTGGGTTAGAACCTACCAGAAACCAGAAAGACTCAGGAGGGTGAGAGATTAACATGCACGCCCCCTTTGAAAGGTAAGCTTCTTTTTCAGTGGTCTGCTGTTGTAACAAATGTTTCTGCTTTCATGTGCACCCTCTGATTAAAATGACTGCAGATAATTAGATTCAGTAAAATTCCCCTTTCTCCCCAAACAAGCATTCTGAGACAGCTGACTTCGCCCCAGTTTTCCAGCTCCCATTTCAGAGACAGGGAGCCAGAACAGAAGTTACTCAGACATGTCAAAGAAATGTAGTTAAGTGGGGTTAGGGTGGTGTTCCAGTCATGTAAAATACCCTGGATCACATGCCAACAACGAATGATTTATTAAAAGCTACGAGATAAATACCAATAAAGTCTTCAAATAGAGAGACCCATGACATGTGCACAGGAGGAGAGAATCAGAATGATTAATAGGGAAGAAGACAGGCTGCAAATACAGAAAACCTTCTCCACCTGTGGGGAGGATCCCGGGCAAGGCTTCCCCCATCTGCAAACAGCCTTCGCAGCTACGGTAATAAAATACACTTCTAATAACAAAAGCCGTTTCACACCCCTTTTTCCCACAGGTTTTGAGACATAATTCATGAGTCCGTCTACCATCCAGATCTGAGCTCGTACAGTCTATTCTCAATTGGCTTCTTCAAGACAGAGAGACTCTGCTTCTCCTGCTGAATCTTAATGACCTGGCTGGTTTTGCCATCCGGACGCACATCCTGCACCCCAGGTCCCGCACTCTCCCTGGCTGAGCCGGGCCTTTCAGGGATCAGCGCCTGCACTTAACTCAATGTTCTGCTCAACTGCTCGCTCCAACCTTGCCCTTTCTCGTGGCTTCTGTAAAGATCTGAGATGTCTTCTGGGAATTTTAGCCAATGTGGGGAGGTTACACTCCAATTAAACCTTCCTCTCTGCCTCTTGTGATTTTCCCCTGCACACCTGCCTGCTCCGTCTCGCCACCTCACGCCCGTGAGCACACACTCCTTAGCACTCCCTACAGAAACACAGTTTTTGTGTGCCTGGCTCAGGGCTGGGTCCTGGAGAGAGAAATATTAATAAGACACAGTCAATGTAGTGGCTTGTAGCCTATTGGGTGAGACAGATATGGAAACAAAACATTCAACATAATGCAATAAATGTTGTTTTGGGGAAATGTAGAGAGTGCTAAAGAGAAGCAAACACGTGCACAAACGGGATACATTCCAAACGGGTAACAGTAGATGCCCCCACCACCTCATTCCAAAAACAAATGTAGGGATCAAGGTCATGTGAGGAAGGCTGTCAAAGACAATCTGAGCCTTATATTCAATGTTTGATTTTTTTACAAAAATATATTTAGTGACATTATTTCTATTACCGCATAATTTAATTTAATTTTCAAGTGCTCTAAGTGCAATAGGGCCAGAACTAGGGTGAAATGAATGAGGCGCCTAGGGCACAAAATTCAGGAGGCATTCACGCTTACAGTTATAGAGGTGTAGGGTGGACTGGAGGGGAGGGCAGCAGACGAGGAGGGGAGGGGAGCGGTGCTTAGGAAAGACTACAGGACTGTGTGACGTTTGAGTTGGGCCTTGAAGAGCAAGTGGGGCTTTCCCTGAGAGAGGAGAGGGCGGCAGGGGGGAAAGCCTGGGAAGTGTGATGGAGAATAATGAGAAATTACGAATGTCCAGAACAGAGAATGAAGAATGGGAAGGAGAACACACACACACACACACACACACACACACACACACACACACACACCCTTAACAGTTAGTAAAGACTTTCCATTATAGAGTCAACTTCTATGGCTCATCAGTAGTATTAAGATTAGACTGAGGGACTAGCATCTCCAGCCTCATGAAGCTCACCGTCATTGCTTTACTCCACCACTCTAAATGGTGTCTATTTCCGATATCCTGGGTGCCACTCAGACCTCTTGTCTCTTCCTCCTCCATCCCTTCCCTGAGCTCCTTCCTTCTGTGTATCTTCTGACAGGGCTAAGTCATGTAATAAAGTCTTCTACAAATATGCCAGACATTGTTCCAAGTCTCACAAATATGACCTCATTTACATTTCATAGCAACCTGACATGTATGTATTGTTACTATCCCCATTTTACAGATGAGGTCTCTTCAGATCAGAGCTTGAATAACATATCCAGAACACAAAGGAAATAAATAATTATGTCAGGACTCAAACCCACAAGGCTGATACTTGATGTTACGTTAATTACTATGCTGCCTGCTGGTGTGAATTACCTGGGGACACCTGCAGGGAAACACGAGGAGATCAATACAGTAGAGATGAGGTAAAAGGCCCAGTTTGGGACATCTATACAGACAGTCAGGTCTACACATTACCAGCAAAGGTGGACGTGAACAGCTCAGAGAAATGAGTGGTTATGGAGGGGCACTGCAACCCCAATGGCAACACAGGGTAAGTTGCAGGAAAATTACTCTGAGATGGCTAAGGGCGAATGCTTAGCTAACATCCTTTCTTGGTATCAAATCAGAGGGTTTTGCCTGCAGTCTGTTTCTGTTCTCAGGCAATTCATGGTAATGGGGGGCTCTGCTCTTCAAATAGTGTGGGAAATGGTTTTGCATTCACGTCATGGAGGCTAATTATTGGGGTTCCATTTATCAGAAAGCCACTAATGGGGGCATTCAGTGAAGGAAGAGAGGAATAAAAGTCAACTGAAGCCTGAGAATCAATTGTTCGACCCCTGTGAGCCTCTGGGCACAGTTCTCCAAAAACAGACCAAAGCTATCAGCAAACAATGGCATGGCCATCTAGAAACGAGGAAAGCCGCTTTCCTTGGGCCAACTCTGAATACGTCCTATGCCTACAGAGGCACGAGATTTCCACCGAGAGAATCGGGGGTTGTCCTAACCCACATCCCAAAGATGGACCCTGGGGATCCCATGGCAGTCAGCAGGGAGACCTGGCACCTGGAGCAGGAGACTGGGGCACTAAAACCAGAGGAGAGATGCGGCGCCCTGGCAATGACAAGGGGAACATCGCCATCTGGTGGCTCTAAGGGAGATGAGACGCCCATTGTCTCCGGCTGGCCAAACTTAGGCAGGAAGAAAGTCCTTGAAGGAGTTTGGAAAACAAAGGTCAACCATGCTTTTACCAACAGCACGGCAGGCAAAACCTGGCTTGGTGCCAGTCTGTCTGAGCCGTGGCTGAGAGAAGAGAAATGGTGGGTATGGTAAAAGGTGTCCATGGTACAAGTCCCCCAAAATGTGGGCGCTCCTGTGGGCAGCACAGCACTCCTCACTCAGCATTATGAGGGCCTGCTCATGATCCAGGCTCCTAAGGTCCCTTCAGACACCAAAAAGGGACAAGCCAGACGTTACAATATCACGTGGAGGGCAGAGAAAAATAACCTGAGGATGTTGGTGATGGTGATTGCATAGCTAAAGCATTTAAGCTCCACCAGGCACTCTGCATGCATTAACGAATAATTAATAATAAAGAAACTAATACTTAATAGTAATGAATAATTAGACAATAATTTTACACTAACCCCCACAGAAAGCCAATAGGAAGCAAGGGGCTGTTACTATCTCCATTTTGCAGATGAACTAACTGCATCCCTCAGAGACAGAGATGGAGAAAACTCTAAGCCAGGTCACCCAGGTAGCAAGGAATAGAGAATTTTTAAAGTTTCATGCTCTTAACAATTACCCCTGATGTTTCTCACATAGTGGTACAGGGACCACTTGCTTTGGACATACCTGGGGTGCATATTAAATCAAAGAATCTTTGACCACACCCCAGACATACCGAATGTCTTCAGAGGGAGTGAGAATTGGCATATTAACAAGTTTCCCAGGTGATGGGATAACCAGACACTAAGTGCTATGGACTGAATTGTATCCCCCTTAAAATTCGTATGTTGTAGCCCTAGCCCCCGAGGTAATGGTATTTAGAGCTGGGGCCTTTGGGAGACAGTTAGGTTTAGATGAGGCCGTAAGGATGGGGCCCCCATGAGAGGAGTAGTGCTCTTATAAGAAGAGGAAGAGACACCAGAGCTTCCTTTCTCTGCCATGAAAGGACAGAGCAAGAAGGCAGCCGTCTGCAAGCCAGGAAGAGAACCCTCACCAAGAACTGAGAACCTCACCCTTCCAGCACCTTGATCTTGGACTTCCATCTTCCAGAACAGTAAGAAAATAAATTTCTGTTTTTTAAGCCACTCATTCTATGGTATTTTGTTATGGCAGCCTAAGCTAAGACGCTGGGCTATACACCCCTGTATCAGCTCATGCAAGACACTCGGTAGGTGCCCGTTAAGTTAACGAATGACAAGGGTACTCCACTGCTCTGTACCTCAGAAGAGATGCACTGAGGGCTCATGGGTACAATTTCCACGGTTTAGCCTCTTTGCTAACCTCCAGGTGATGCTTACTGGAGTCTGCGCTTTGCTTGAAATCTAAAGAGAACGGGCCTCCTTCCTCCATTGCTAAGGATTCGTGGGGGAGGCTTTTGAAAGCAGATGTGATAATATGGTGTGAATGTGGGCAAATGAGAATAGTAACAGCAGCTTCACTTTGTGTAGTACTTTATCATTCACAAAGCTCACTGGCATACATGACTTCTTTAGATGGTTGGGATCGCCCTGTGAGGTCCAGAGGCCAAATAATTAAGATCTCAGTCTAGCAGATCATAAAGCCAAGGTTGTTGGCATCGCAGAGCCCTGCCCATGGTCACCTCACTAATTATGTGAAGAACTCAGTCCAACTGGAAGGTGGAAGTAAGACGAACCAGTAGAACAACTTGAGGTCACAAGGAATGAAGTCAGAGGAGTTGACAGGGGTTTATCAGGGTACTAGCAGCAGTGACATCCAGAACTAACCCAGATAGTTCCGATGACAATGAACAGGCCTTAGTGAAGAGACGACTTACAAGGTGTGGGCAGAGACAAGGGAACAAGCATAGGGTGAGGGTTCCCCTCGGGATCAGCAGTAGAGCAAAACTGTTACCACTTCTAGGACCAGCATAGCAAGGGGAGAGGAGATAGTGTTACAGACTAAGCAGAGGGGCAGAAAGTAAAACGAACAAACAACAAACAAGGAGTACAAAGCCAGAGCCTGTCTCTGGAGAAACACTTCTGGCCCCGAACAGCCCACACTCTTCCCCAAGTGGGGACCATGTTTCCCAAGAAACAAGTCAACCAGTGGCCTTGGAGGGGACCACCTGAAGGGGCCTGTTTCTCAACCTCAGTCACCCTGGGAATGGGCACTGTCCGGGGACCAAGGACAGATGCAGAAACTGCTCAGCTAGACCACTCGTCTACCTGGCCTTCTTTTAGCCCAGCCCACTCTGTGTGAAGTAGAGAACTCAGTGGCTGAGAAGTTGAGACAACACAATACTTCTTTTCAGACTAATCAGACTGTTCCTTCAACAGAGGAAAAAAAAAAAAAGCATATCCTATACTGAGGTTGTTTACTACCCTGCCAAACTCTCCTTGATATATTCTTTCTAGTTATGCAGAACTTTTAAAGACAAGGACACAATATTTTTTAAGGACCTCTAAGACAGGGTTGATCACTCTCGGCACTATTGACATATGGGACCAGATAATTGTTTCGTGGGGCCGCCCTGTGCATTGTCGGATGTTTACAATCCTGACCTCCACCCACTAGATGCCAGCAGCTTACCCCAGCATACCCAAAAATGTCTCCTAACGCCAACTATCACCCAGGGGGTGATGTCATTCCCCCTCCCCTGAGAACTCCTGTTCTAAGTGTTACAATCTGCAGGGCTAAATGCTTCCGTTAGTAATAGGAGGACCAGGGTTGGGGTTAGGTGAGTAACGATCTTCAGTAAAGGTCTCTCCTTATTTAAATTTTGACTTTTTTGTTCATTTTGGATTTTTTGCATTAATTTTGATTTTTTTAACATTGAATTAAAATATTACCTTCCTTACTGACTGTTTTTGGCACCCCCTTATACTTTGCACCTGAGGTGGATGCCTCATTTGTCTTCCCCTAATCCCAGCCCTGGGAAGGTGCCACTGGCACCATCAACATAAGGAAGGAGAAACTTGTTCCCTTTTTCCACCATCACTCAGGTATTCATTCATTCACTGATTCATTCATTCCATATTCTTAAGTCCCCTGGTACATAACTAGCTCATTGTTAGCAGCGGCTGCATAATATCTCAAAGTGTAGGTCATTGAGATTTACATAATATTTCCTACATAATAGGAAACAGACATGAACAGCCTTGCATCGGGGGCTCTGTGCAAAGCATAAGAGAAGGGAACTACTAGGAACCAAGGGACGAGTTACAAGCGCAAAGCAGTAGTCCTGGGTAGAGAAGATGATTCTGGTTTTAATTTGCAGTATTGGCTGTGGACATGGAGACGACTGGAAAGATTAAAGAGACAGAATCAAAGGTATTGGTGATTAGTCAAACGCAGGAGATGAGGATGAAAAGGTTATCAAGGGCAACTCCCAGCTTTCTAACAGGAGTAACTGGGTACAGGTCATGACGGTGACAAGGTAGGGAAGCCTGGAGGAGGAGCCAGCTGGGAGGTACCAGGCATCAGGGATGAGTCTGGAGGATGGTTAGGCGAGACGCTTGTGATGCATCCACGCGGAGCCCTCAGAAGAGAAAGCTGGGCTGGAGATGTAGCCACGGGAGTCGGCAGCATTTAGGAGGTAAGTGAAGCTGTGGAGGGCATAAGATTTCCTAGGAAAGACTGGAGGGTGATGAGAGGGCCTAGGAGCAAGTCCTAAGGAATTCCCCAATTTAAAAGGCAGGTGGCAGGCCAACAACAGACACTGAAATTAGCTGGCTGATAGTATAATGCAGAAACAGGATAATTGCATCATCTCAAAGAATCTCCCCTCAAGATAATCATTAATTACAAAGGGGAAAAGAGTAATTTTAAAGTGGAGAGACCTGGCAGACGCTACTTTAACCAGGTAATCAAGACTAACCTTACAGCAATGGGATCTACCTGCGTCACACGCCTGCTGGTGTGACACACAGAAGCGCCCCACATCACTTCTGTGACTTCCTGCCAAGAACGCATAACCTCAGTGTAATCGTGAGCAAACATCAGAGAAACCCAGACTGAAGGGCACTCTACAAAGTAAATGGTCGGTGCTCTTCAAATGCACTAAGATCATGAAAGGCCATGGAAAGTTTTGGTCCTGGAAGAAGGGAGGCTTGGGCCTTGGTCCCCAGAGAAAAACTCGGATTTGCCTTCTCATAACGTGAAACGAGCATCTTTCCAGAGCTGGATCCCCTGATTCCAGAAAAGGCGAAGGACCCTGAGCAGCCAAGGAGAGAAATCTGTGGTTAACGGATCCATTTGTCACTTCCAGCTTACTTAGCAAAGGTCACCAGGCCATCTTTGGAAGATACACAAAACACTGTTAGATCTTGCCAGGTGACTTTATCAGACAGCCAGTTGAGGGCTATAAAATGCTGTTAGCCATTTCTTTCATGTCGAGGAGAGACATAAAGACAGCTACATATAAAAACTACCTGCTGCATTTCTGCTTCTCTCCCAATATGACATAAAGGAGTCCTCTGCTTGTACGGAGAGACATCTGCAGTCAGAGTACAGCAGCGAATTATTGCCAGGTCCCAATTACCCATTCATTCCTTCATTCCAGATGTTCAAAGGGTGGCCCAGCAGTGGGGTGACTAAGGATGTCGTCCTTCACAAAGGGCAGGCCCAAACGTGTGGGCATGTTTCAAAGCTCTGCTCATGTCACATATACTAGCAACTCTTTAGCCAAAACAAATGGCCAGGCAAAACCCAAACTGAAGGACAGGAGAGTACATTTCACCGCCATGAGGCTGTGGCCAGGATGCGGCTATCAAATACTAGTGCAGAGTACTGAAGAACCGGCCCAGTCACATAATACAACCACAGTGAGGTAGAAGAGTGGATGTCTCTGTGAAAACATGGGGGGAAAAGACTATTGATCAATAGTAGTTAACACAGAAACACACAGAAAAGGGAGAAGGGGATGTCAGGTAAATACACCTTCTGATTCCACTCTGATACAAAATAAGAGGTCTAAACTAGAAAGTTCTCTGGAGTCCCTTCCAACCCCGCCTTGGCACGGTTCCCAGCATGTGCTGGACCTGGAGGAAGGCATCGGGCTGCCCCTCGACTGTAATGGTCACAATATGCTGATGGCTGCACCGCCCCATAGCTGGTGCCCTGAGCAGCCGGCGCGGCACGGTGGAAAGAGCCAAGGCCTTGGAACTGGGCGAGCTGGGGTCACATTTCAGCCAGACTTATGACCACTGACTGGGTGAGTCTTTCTCCTCTCTGGCCTCAGCTTTACCATCTCTGAAATGAGACAGATGGACCAGATGATGTTCACGTCCCTCAGATTCTGAAAGCTTATGGTTTTATGACAACTTGTCTGCGTGGAAGGATCTGTGATGCTCGCAGGGAGGAGTGGCCTAGGTAAGAAGCCCAGTCGTCAGGAAACAGGGAAAACATGATGCGCAAAGGCCAAGACTGAGTTGAGAGCAACACGTGGCTACACTACAGGGCTCCACGTGCCTCCAGATGATCCCTTATCACCACCCAGAGGCCTAAGTCCTCCTCCAGATTCCATCTCTGGGGTTAAGACATGGTCTCCAGAGCAAGACAGGTCCTGGTAGAGCTTGCAACTGTCAACCCCACTCTTTCCTGAGCGTCACCATGCCCCGAAGTTCCGGGTTTCCACAACTCTCTCTCTGCACAAATGAGACCACAAGGGCTACTTCCTCTAGCAGCCCAGAAGGGAAAAAATAATAATACATGCAATAAAAGGAATTTTTATACAAAAATGTATTTTGAGGCTACGATGTAAAGTCCCTTTAGCAGGAGCCACAATTTTCTTAAATAATCGTTCCCATAATTGGCTACTTGTGGGAACAACTAATTGTGCATGTAATCATTTCCCTGTACAACTAAGCATCAACCAGTAATTAAAGACAGAGCCGTCCTTGCTAAATTTGGCTCCAGAAATAATAGTAATATTCCCAAGTATCCAATGTATTCATGCCAAAGAATTCTAAGCCCCATTCAAACGAGTTTATTTTTTAAAACATTTTGTAAAGGAGAGACCTGCATCTTTGCCCAAAGCCGACATACCCTCAGAGAAGGATGCTTCTAGAATAATCCTCTGCTTGCATGTATTCCACCCCCATAGGTTGAGTGTTTGAGCATCTTCCTTGTGCTAGGTCAGACCCTTCACTGAACTAGTGTCTCCTTGATCTTCTGAGCCCTTCTCTTTGCACACCCACTCAGAGAAGGGTAGGAAAAAAAATCACCTGACGTTGCAAAAGACCCCCCCAGGCCACAGATAGCTTCCCGGAGAAGCAACTCCCACCCCTGGCACCTCCCCGCCCCCCGCCCACCCCTCCGTCACCACATTTGGGAGTCTCAGTCCTCTCCCATCTGAAAGCTCACAGCAGCCTCTGAGCCATCCCCCTAGTCCATGCTGTGCCACCTCAATCCAATCTCCTGCCTCAAGAAAGCAGGCGGTGTGGTCTTAAATTCAAAAGCAGATTTATCATGTTATCCCCTGGATGGTGGATTGAATTGTGTCCCCCAAAAGGATATGTCCATTTCTGAACCCCCGGTACCTATGAATGGGACCTTATTTGGAAATAAGGGTCTTTGCAGATGTAATTAAGGATCTTGAAAGGAGGTCTTCCTGGATTTAGGATGGGCCCTCAAGCCAATGACTGGTGTTCTTATGAGAGAAAGGAGAGGGAAATTTGATACCCAGACACAGAGGAGGGACACCGCATGAGACAGGGGCAGAGACTGGAGTGATGCAGCCACAAACCAAGGAACACTGAGTGCCACCAGAAGCTGGAAGAGGTAAGGAAGCCTCCTCCCCTAGAGCCTTTGTTGCAGCAAAAATAGAAATGAGACTTTTCTGATAAACAAGGAAAATAAGGAAACAATGAACAGGCTGGGGAAACAACATAAACAGGCCTGAAAGAGTTAAGCAGTCTTGGTTATTCTTTAGCTGTTACTACTAACAAACACTTGTAGCTAGACTTGTCCTTCACAAAGCTGAGTACTCTCTGACTCCATACAAATTACCCTTTGCACCTGGCATTTCTTCTCCCCCTACACTTCCTTGTAGCACTCTTCAATTCAGAAAGGAGGTTACCGGCCAGTAACCTCAGGGACAACAGGCCCAGTTGCTGAGCGACCTGATGTCAGCTTGGGCCATGAATTTGCAGAAGAAAAGAAATGCAAGACCTTCACCCCTTTTGATCCCTATCATATACCCCAGACTGCGAGCCCCAAGTATAAAATCTTCTCCGATTCCCCAAGGAGGGGGGCACGGTTCTTGAGGCGTTAGCCTACTGTGTCTTCCCTTTGCCTGGCAAAGAAAATAAAAAGCCTCTCTATTTCTTATCTTCCAGTTCGCTGTCTCCGTATTTTTATTTGGTATCGATGCACAGGGAGCCAGATTTGGCAACACCTTCACGGGGAACAGGGCCCTGCTGACACCTTAATTTAGGACTTCTGGCCTCCAGAACTCTGAGGAAATAAATTCCTGTTCTTTGAAGCCAAGAAGTTTGTGGTATTTTGTGTAGCCCCCTAGGAAGCAAGTGTACCCTACTTAGAACCCTTCCATGGCTTCCATTCACACTCTGAATAATTTCCAACCATTTTATCTGGCCCCTGATGTAGCAGCTCAGCCTCCACTTCTGCCTCACCGCCCCGACCTACTGCTACACCACTCATGACCCTGGTGCTTTTCCTGTTTCTGGAACACACCAAGCTCCTGCTTCTGCATGGCCGTCCTTCCACCGCCACCCACAGCAACAACACTCTTCCCTTAGCTGCTCCGCCTCCCTTGCTTTTTTCCGAGACTCATGCCAGGAACCTGGTTTGGAGGCTACTAAAGCCAAAGAACCTCATATTTGAAATATTTAATTTACATTCTTACAATAAACACCATCTATGTAGTGCTGTGTTGAGTTTAAATTTTACCAAAACTGCCAAGATTTGGTAAAAGAACACAATGTTTTAGAAAACACGCTTATGGTTACCAGGGGGGAAAGCGGAGGGGTGGGGAGGGATAAATTGGGAGATTGGGATTGACATGTACACACTACTATATATACAATAGATAACTAATAAGGACCTACTGTATAGCACACAGAACTCTTCTCAATACTCTGTAATGACCTATATAGGAAAAGAATCTAAAAAAGAGTGGATATATGTAATATGTATATGTATAACTGAACAGCAGAAACTAACTTTGCTGTACAGCAGAAACTAACTCGACATTGTAAATCAACTGTACTCAAATAAAAATTGTTTTTAAAAAGAACACAGTGTTTCCAAACAGAGGCTAACAAACTTTTTTCTGCAAAATGAATAGTCAGATAGTACATATTTTCAGCTTTGAGGTCAGATAGTCCCTGGAGTAACTATTCAACTCTGCCTTTGTACTGTGAAATGGTCACGGACAATACAGAAGCAAATGGGCATGGCTGTGTTCCAATAAAACTTTATTTACAAAAATAGGCAGAGGGCCAGATTTGTCAAGTGGGCCAGAGTTTGCTGACTCCTGTTTTAGAAGAAGAACCTTTAAACAGCTAACGGTAGTCAACCTTGGTTTTGGTTTCTCTAATTCAAGCTACCTATCAAGCCCACAAATTGGAAAACAGCCCCAGGACAAGGGTGCAAACGTACATCAGCAATGATGGTCTGAGTTGAGAGGCCTAAGAAGAAAGTTTGAAAGCACAAACTTGCAAGAAGAAGGTGTTCCCTCCCATTAAAAGTTAATATTTTAAATGATTTTCCCTTAAATAAATAGGTAATCTTTTGAGCCAGCTAATCCTTAATAAATTAGAATCTTTACACCAAACTGAACTGAGTGAGCATCTGTGTTCCCACAGCCGTGTCCCCTCACCCTGAACCTCTTTAAAGATCCATTGATTACTGCCAAGCCTCCATTGGTGGGATTAATTTATGAACTTGTCATTACAACTCATCGATTAAAACGTCCCTTCTTAAAGATTTAATTATGCCCAAAGATAAAATATCTGCTAATTATTGTCCTTTATCTAATTGAAGTTTTGTATTACAAATAAAGTTCAAAGGTTTAAGACAGTTGCCCTTTCAAACAGTTGGGCATAGATGAGAATTTAATTAGAGGCGAGACACCATTTTCTCTGATTTATTCCAATGGGAGAAAGACATCAGGCTGGACAAGATGTCTGGTCAGGGTGGAAAGACCTGGAAAATCTGTCAACCTCCTTGGTCACATAATGGTTTTTAGCAAACAGATCCAGTCACGTGAGTTGTCGAAACAGTTTGGGTCGCCAGCACCAAAAGAGTTATCCATTGTGTCAGGAACAGGAATTCTGCCAACCAAAATCCTACTGTTGTATTTAATTTTTCTTAAAAATACTGATGCATGAAAAAGTCTCCACAGAAGAATTTTTTTTTTTTTCTCCTAAGATATTCTGAATAGGAAATCAAAGTTGTTCACTCATCAAACCACTGAGAGGCAGAGAAGCCTGTTGAAAGGTACGAGCAACCCTGAAGCTTTAGGGTTTTGTCTGGGGTAGTGTGGGGGTGGGTGGGAAGAGAATGAAGAGAAGTGGGTAGATATGGACATATTCAGGAGAGAGACAGAGCTGGATGGGATGAAGGGACGTGAATTGCTACCCCATGAAATCTCTCCCGAAAAAAAAGAAGAGAAGACTGGGATAGGGGATACGACACACGCATCACTTTAAATTGACACAGGTCTGTCAGGTGGCAGGGATCGAGAACATTCTGTGTTACTATAATGTGCAGACATTACTGTATTGCAGCTAACTTTTATTGAGCTCTTACTATGCATTCCACATGCCTCATCTCACTCAATATTCCTAACAACCATCTGAGGCACCTCCTATTTTATCATACCTGTTTTACACATGAGGAAACTGAGGGTCAAAGAGGTTTGCCCAAGGCCACAGAGCTGGTGGGTAGAGGAGCCAGCACAGTGCCTTCAGTCTGTCTGGCTCCAGATCCCTGTGTTCTAAAGCAGATTCTGGATCATCTCACGGAAAAAAATATTTTCTGATGGGTATTTAATAAGCTTATTGCTGGCTTTCTGACATAGCGAATTCCCAGTCACTGTCAAATAGAGGCTGGACTACCCAAGAGGTGAGGCGGCTATAAATGGCACCAAAAAAAAACAAAAAAAAGAGGTTGGAGTTTTCCAAAACTGCAGCCAAGTTCTCTTCCCACCCTGAGAGTCCATGATTCTAGAAGCAATCCTCATCTCTTCCCAGCAAACTTTAGGGGTTCACTATTAGAGGTGAAGCTCAGGAAACAACCCCCAAAAGAAAACAGCAGAAAGACCATCATGTCAATTGTTAGGCAGTGAGGGTGAATACACTCATACTGCGAAGTGCTATTCAGCCATCAACAGTAACATTTTAGATACAGGAAAATGTGTCTTCAATATTAAGGAGGAAAAGTACGGTGCAAGGTAGAATACCCTCTCTATATGTATGTATATATGTATGTGGTATATATTTATATTTATATACTCACACATGTAGATGAGGGGAGATTAAGAATGAGGGAAGAAAGAAAGGAGGAGGAAGAGGAAGAATCCATCAAGTTTATGATAGTGATTTATCTCTACATACATAATAGAATATCTGGGAGGTTTTTTAGCTTGACTTTATTTTCACTATTTAAATTTTCTAATTTTCTGAAATCACCATGAATTTATTTACTACAAAGTAAGAAGACACAGATTTCAAGCTAGGCGATCTCTTACTCCAAGAACACAGAGCAAGCTGGATCTGGAGCCTGCTTCACATAGTTTAGTCACTTAGCCGCCACGTCTTGCGCCACTTCCGGTTTGTCTCACTCTTTGCACTTCACCCACCAGGCTAGAGACACATTTGCTTCACTGGCGCCCAGCGCCCAGGACCCGCACAGGCTGCGGACCTGACAGCTGTGCCTTCTCCTGCCCCTCGCCTTGTTCTGCTAGAGTCAGCCCCGTGCTGCCCGTGTCATGCGTTCAACTGCCACCTCACTGAGGACGGTTACTCAGACACACTACTCTGGGGCCTTCTGTCCCAGAAGCTTCCCCATCCAAGTGTGGGGGGGACTGGTCCAATCCCCACCGTCCAAAGATGGTAGGAGCCTGGGCTCGCGCGGCCCCCCTCCTTAGGTCCAGTCCTTCTGCACGTCCGATCTTTTTCCTCAGATCTTCAAGAGCCCTGCCATCTCGGAGCCCACAGCCTGAGCAGCCGGAGAACACCTTCAGCCTTTCTGCTCTATCCAACCCAAACTTTTTGCAGTTACCATCCTTACAGCCAACCCAAAGCCCCGCCTCCTCTTTGTTTCAGTTGTTGACTTGGTTTTGTTTGCTTCTTTTTGCCTGTTTGCTTTGGTTATGTGTCTGAACTCTGAACACAATCCCACTCCACCTGAAAGAGGCAGGAAGGATTTCCTTGTTTACCTCCCACGGGATGTTTGAGAGGAAAAAAGTAACTGAGCCATGGATGGAGCGAGGCCAAGGACTGCACAACACTGAGGAGTAGAACAGCGTTGTGGGAACAAGCAGGGGAGGGGCCCCCTCTCCAGGCAGCACAGAGCCTCCATGCAGGCTGACTCTGCGCTTGCTCAAGATGCCTGGGCTGAGGGTCAGGGTGGGGACGTGGTTCGTGCTATCCCCCAACTGTACAGGGACTCCCTGGGCTGCTCCGCTGGAGCACCAAACCTTGGAGGTTCCTATAATGTTCTGACCAGAGAGGACCCCTGGACCCAGTTCTGAAAGACTGTGGAGCATAAGAGGAGGCCAGTCTGCTGGCACCTGCTCACAAAGCTCTCCTTCCCTCATCCCAACATGGCGCTGCCTTGGCTGCATCTCCACGCCAGCCAGGCAGAAGCCTCGAGAGCGGGGACAGGACCCTTCCCTCACCACCAGTCAACCGCTAAAGACAACCTGGGAGAACGGTGGCTGTAAGGTCCTTCACCCTACCCTGCAGGATGTCCTTCTAGAAACTTTTTGACCTCAAACAAAGATCAGTGCCGACACGATCTTCTCCACCATCAGCCCACGACTTCTGGAAGCACGGCAGATGTGCCCAGCTGACTCACCTCTCAAAACTGCCATGGGTGTTGATTCTGTTTTTCTAACCTACTGAGAAAACAACTTGATATTTGTTATGAGTTTAAGAAACAACCTTATTAATGACATCAAGCTATTGAGCAGCATTCACTGACTGTCGATTTACATTATGTAACGGAATGTGAAGCTCGATCTCCTTGTGTACGTGTGTAACAATTAAATTATCAGCAGATGGAAAGTCGTTCTGCACTATAACAAGGTCCTATCAGGTGCTAATTAACTTGGCACCTTTCTAAGAAAAGAACTTCTGTCACGTTTTGATAAGAAAGGTTGCTGCCTGAGGATACTGATTGGTCCTCAGTAGCACATTTAGGACTTATTTTGGAGATTTTTTTCCTTTTTCCTCGTTGTCAGTTTCTGAGAGGAATGATGATATCATCAACATACTGACTCTCCCATTTGGGTCCAAAATCCATACTGCAGCAAACGCCATCAATTCCAAACCAGAAGGAATCACCATGGACAGCACTGTCAATGATGCAGTGATTACTGACGTTGGTGAGAGCGTCAAAAATTGTAGCCCAGCATGTGTGTCTACAAGTCTCCAGAAACTTCTGGCTCCCTGTAATCTTTGCTGGGTGGGAGCTCAGGAATACTGGATGGTCACTCCATAAACTTCCCTTCTTTCCTTTTCGTGATTTTAGAATTTGCCAGATTCTTCTGATCTGCAGACAGGGGTGAAGGCCAAGGTCACAGAGTGATCAGGTTTTGCAAGGCATTGTTTTCTCAATCTGCATGGCTCCGTAGTGAACCTCAACTTCTATACATTTGTCCCCCTACTCCAATCAAAATGATTGACATAACATTTTAAAGTATTTTTTAGTTTTTTAGTGTGATAATTGCATTGCAGTTTTATAAGCTGCCTTTATCATTTCAAAATATACACATTGATATATTCACAGATGAAATGACAAGATATCCTGGATTTGTCCCAAAATAATCCAAAGGTGAGGAGGAAGTAGAAGATACAGATGAAACAAAGTTTTCCATAAATTTGTAATTGTTAAAAGCTGGGTGCCGGGTACATGAGACTGCATTATACTATTCTCTCTTATTATCTCTGTTCTGTATGTTTGAAATCTTTCATAGTGAAAGTTAAAATAAATTCCTCAATATAAAAAAAAAAGAGAATCAGAAACTGTGATGCTTTGGATTAAGATTAAGGGAATAAATTTAGGTTGATTTCTTTTATACTTAGGTTTGTTCCAAGGTATCTTCCAAGGTATCTCAGGAAAGAACATTACACATGTAAGACTCAACACTGGGCAATCTTATTTGAACAAAATAATCCAAGAGTTTATCTCAAGACATGATTGACCAAAGAGATTCTGAAATATTCACACATGATACCTACTGATCGTGGATGTCATGTATGCAGAAAAACTGGCAATAAGACAGCCAGGAAAGGTCAGAGTGCTGAATAGAAGTGGACAGTGAGTGCAGGCTGGTGTGGGAAAAAAAGTGTCACTACAGAGGGAAGCACAGTTTCAAACAAGGCTAACAATAGATGGACTCAGGGGAATAATTTGGCTTTGGATCATCCCGCATTTCAGTTTGCAAAGACAAGGGAGGGAGAGAGAGGAACATCACAATTTTCCAATGAGGTAAGTGGATATTAACGTTCTAGTTTTGTAGATGGAGAAACTTTGGTTCAGAAAGGCGAAATCCTTTCCCAAATCCATGAAGTTAGTAAGAAATAGAGAGCAGGTATCCAAATTCAAGCTGGGTTTGCTCCACAGACCACACTCTTTCTACATCCCGACTCCCAGAGCTGCCAATTACAAAGATAAGAGGGAGAAATAGTCTTTCCAGGCATTTCCAAATACAGGCACAGAAATCACTGTTCATAAAATCCGCTTAAAGTAAGTACAACTCTTACATTATCATAAATACAAGTGAAGCTAGGTGTGAATTGCTGTATTTAAAACTGTTCTTAGGCTTCCCTGGTGGTGCAGTGGTTGAGAGTCCGCCTGCCGATGCAGGGGACGCGGGTTCGTGCCCCGGTCCGGGAGGATCCCACATGCCTCGGAGCAGCTGGGCCCGTGAGCCATGGCCGCTGAGCCTGTGCGTCCGGAGCCTGTGCTCCACAATGCAAGAGACCACAACAGTGAGAGGACTGCGTACCGCAAAAAAAAAAAAAAAAAAAAAAAAAAAAAGTGTTCTTACGTTCAAATACGATTGAATGAATTCAGCAGGAAAAAACAGTTGGCAACTTTATGCACTAAGGTTTCACAGGGGGAAGAATCCCTCTGCTGGACGATGGAGGTTATAAAATTCAGCAGTCAGTGAAATAAACTCCTTCGATGTCCATTGCTGGTTTATCCTAAAGAAGGAGTAAGAACTGGAAGACCAGCAAACACTGCATGGTCTCTTGGGTCAAGAGTGTTCCTTTTTGTAAATGACAAGCCTGCAATATTCTGCCTCCCAAGTGAAACAGGTATCTGAGATGTTTCTAGAAGCCATTGATTGAGCAACAGAAGTGTAACACATCTTCCTCTAGAAAACCAAGGAGTCCAGTATTGAATAAAGTATATGGGAAACAGGTCAACCAAGAGAATATATGAAGATATATACCACTGACCCTTGAACAATGTGGGGTTAGGGGTGCCGACCCTCTGTGCTTTTGAAAATACGCGTATAACTTACAGATGGCCCTCCATAGACACGGTTCCTCCGTACGCGCAGTTCTGCATCCGCAGATTAAACCAGCCAGGATCATGCGCTGTGGTAGCACGAATCTGCTGAAAAATATCTGTGTATAATTGCACCCACACAGTTCAAACTCATGTTTTTCAAGGATCAACTGTACTATATCCGCCTTTTGAAGAGAAGCACATTGAAGGTTCTGATAAATCTTTCACGTTAGAGACCTATTGAATTTACAGCATTTAATAACATGAAAGTACCTAATAACATGAAATATCCAAACATGTTTCATTACAGATCCAATTTTTCTAAATACTTATCAGCATCCCATGAAACTACAATTCCTAGAGACATCTTTCATAAAGGGGAGAGGTATATTGGTGCAACTCCTGGAGAGTTATATACAGGATCTATTCTACAGCCAAAAGATCAGGTACTAAAGCCCCATAGCCTCAGATGCTACATCCAAGGAGGCCTCTAACCCAAAGTTAAGTTGTAATTCAAGTTAATTTCATAGAGAGACATTAAGTAGTGTCTAGGCCAGGAGGTAAACTTAGGCGTGTATTCAGAAGAGGCCTTGATTCTGCTGTAGCATTCAGAAGCAACTATTTGGAGGAATAAAATTTGAAGTGGGCATTAAAGGATTGGTAAATCTAGACAGTAGAGAAGAGGGAATAGGACTCATTTCAAGCAAGGAGAATGATGTGCTCAAAACGCTTTTGGCTTTAATATCACTGTGCAAGCCACGTAGAGGATTCATTTTCATCAACAGCTGTATTAAATTTAGTATGTGGTTTTTGTAAATTGGCAGAGCTCAGGTGAAAAACAATTCCTTTACTCATAGCAATTATACAAAAACACCTTATTTTTCAGCCATTCTAAATAAACAAGAGCATCAAATGAATGTGACTGATTTCCCCTAATGTTTCTGGGTGTGTCCTAATATATTAAATGGAATTTCTTATTAACGGTAATATTTCTGTCACTTCTTCTGTATCTACCACAATTATAACTTCATCCCAGAAGCCTGTTAAGTGAGTCTTATGAGCTAGTATTTTCCCAACTCATTGTTGCTTTGTGGACTTTACTCAGAAGGCCATGCTCTTACTGTTTCCAAAGTAATTTTGGCCACTCTGTAGCGGTATTTTTTCCAAGTGAAGAGCCTGGACAAAGCACAATGCCCACTGTATTATTTTGTATAGATACTTTCCTTAGAAATTTTCTCCCCGAGCCTTTGCTTATATGATCTACCTGCCTGGAAAATCTTATCCACCTCAGCCACCATCCTCATTTCACCTGACAAATTCCTATTCATCCATTACGAGTCAGCTAAGGCATTATATACTCCAGAAGACCTTTGTACTTGCAGACAATAGAAATCTACCTTGAATTAACTTAGGGGAAAAAAAGTTGGGGGAGCAACTCATTGGATCATGTAACAAGAAGTACAGGACTAACGTCTAGCTTCAGGCATGGTTGGATCTAGGAGCTTGAATGCTATTATTAGGGTTTTGTCTTTCCCTCCTTCTCTTGGGTCTGCTTTCCTCTGTTCTTTGGTTTCATTCCTAGGCAGATGCTCCAGCAGTTCAAGACAGTGGCATCACTGTAATAGGAGAGCAGCAGCCTAAAATTTAAAGGTGTATTTTCTGATTTTCATATAAATCTTTGCAGCCAAATTTCAATTACTTTCGATTGATTAGGGAAGTGTCTCTGCAGCTGTTTTAATGTACGTTCCATTCACAGTCGAACCTTCTCCAAAAGATTGGAAAGATGACAAGTGGCTACCCCAAATCTATACCCCTTCAGTTTAGCAACCCTAACAAAATGAGTCTCTGCCAATGGCTGTGTCATAAAGTTCCTGGGGAGACATTTATTTGTCTGGGTCACACACCAGGGGCTGCTGAGTCAGTCCCACTCAGAAAACATAGGATTTGTTCTTCCCTAGAAAGAGGTCTGTTGCCTGCAGAGAGGGAGAAGGGGTGCTGGAGAGAAAAAAACAACAGTTGTCTTTGACTCCTGTCCTGAACTTCCTAGCCTGGGCAGAGAGCCTCCTTCCCCAGCTCTCACGGAATCCTGGGCAAACCTCTATTGGCGCAATTAACGCAAAACATTACAGTCAACTGTATACATCCAGCACCAAACGACTGCACCGCACACAGTCATAGAACAAATGCATGAATAAATGAAAAGACCAGCTCCTGAGGCTCCAAGCAGAGGGATCAGTAACTTCAGTAAATCAGGGTGATTGCCCTGCTGTAAAAGGCACGTGAATTTGAGAAAGAGAGAGAGGATGCTGTGTGCTCAGTGTCTGAGGGTGAGAATGAAGGAGACTCTTGCTGGCGCAAATATTCTCTTCATGGCCACCTACATGCAAATAACTCCACAGCATGGCAGCCACGTGCCTTACCTTTTCCAAATCACGATTTAAATATGCTTTCCTATTGTCCCTGAAACTGCACTTAGACATATCAGACCATGTGTACAAATGCGAAGTTTAGAAAACACCATCCCCATGGCTCTAATCCCCTCACCTTTGCCAAGAGAGAAAGTGCTCTCACCTCACTCTCCACACACCTTCCTTGGTGACCTCTTGTCACTTCCTTTTATGGACACACAAATCATCAGAGGTAGGGGAGAAGACCTTAAATTTCCTTCGATATAACTGGTCCATTTTACAAGTAATGAATCTGACTCAGAGAGTTCAGTTTGGCTGCTTTCCTTTCCAAGGCTCTTGATCATCCCTGTAACTCACCGTAGCTACTATTATAGTGACTTAACCATCACCATATCAAAGATTATCCACATAAAAAAGTGGAGCTGTGCAGAAATGTGACAAGGGAGCACACATTTAACTGATACATCCTGAGTCTAAGAAAGCCCTTGATGCCATGTGTTCTGGCTTTTGTTTATCTGTTCATTTTAAATATATATGGCATAATAATAATAATATTTAACTAGAAGGTAAATATCATAAAAAGGCAGGACTTTTTGCCTATTTTTTTTCACTGATATGCCCCGAGCCTAGAACAGTACTTGCCACGTAGTAGGTGCTCAACATACTGTTGAATAAGTACTTATTGAGCAGTGCTTTAAGTACCTTACGTGAATTAATGT
The DNA here is from genome assembly GCF_005190385.1 of Monodon monoceros. Classification (NCBI taxonomy): domain Eukaryota; kingdom Metazoa; phylum Chordata; class Mammalia; order Artiodactyla; family Monodontidae; genus Monodon; species Monodon monoceros. The sequence goes on along the minus strand of NW_021703766.1, from coordinate 7,718,731 downwards.
ATTTAAAGACAAATACCATATGGTATCACTTTTATGTGGAATCTAAAATATGACACACATGAACTTTTATGAAACAGACTCACAGACATAAGGAACAGACTTGTGGATGCCAAGGGGCAGGGGTTGGAGGAGGGATGGAGTGGGAGTTTGAGGTTAGCAGTTGCAAGCTATTACTTATAGAATGGATAAACAGCAAGGTCCTACTGTATAACACAGGGAATTATATTCAATGTTCTATGATAAACCGTAATGGAAAAGAATATTTTTTAAAAAGTTGATGACTTCCACAACCATTTTATTTGCTCACAGTTTTGTTGGCCAGGAATTCAGAGAAAGCTCAGCCAGGTAGCTTGTCTCTGATCCCTTTGGCTACAGGAGTGGCAACTGGGGCTGGTGGGATCTACATCCAAGACGGCTTCTTTATCCCATGTCGGGTGCTTCAGCAGGAGTGACTAGAAAGCTGAGCACGGCTGCAGCCCTCTCTCTCCACAGGGTTTGCCTGTCCACCTGAAGGTTAAGGATTCCAGAACGAGTATTTTAGGAGACAAGAAAGGGAAACTACCTTAGCCTGGGCCTGGAAGCTAGCACTGGAAACTGTCCCTTCCACCATGTTCCTTCGGTCCATTGGTCTACGCAGCTGCAGAGCCCGTTCTCTCAAGAGAACGCCACTTCTCACTGCGAAGCGTCTTAAAGAATCTGTGGCCACTTCTCACCCACTAATACGGAAGTCCAACCTAGTTTGGAGATAGTGCCCACTAACTTCACACAATATTACTGACACGTGATGTTCAGACTCATAGCGCCGGAAGAACGCTCTTCAACAATGAAACGCTGAGATCGTCCACACGTTAGAAGACTGCTGTGCTGTTGTGACAAGACTTCACTGTGACAGAACCTAAATAGGCATTTCCTAATCTTAACACAAATCTTTGCAACCAAATTTTAACTATTTTGATTGGGAGGAGGGGGTCTCTGCTGTCATTTTAATATGCGTTCTATGTTTCCAGATGCTCTATCCTAGTTTTAGCAGGAAGTGTTTCTCATTATCATGAAATTTACATGCTCATACATTCCACTGAAAGACTTATTCTTTCTAGGTGATAATAAACAATCCGGTAATTTGGAGGAAGAATGTCACAGAAATAATTATGAAAAGATACTACGGAAATCTCCAGGAGAAGACAGGCAGGGTGGTTAAGTAGAAAGAATAAAAAATTCAGCTCTACTCCTAATTCATCCTGCATCTTGAGAAGATTGCTCAACCTCTGGGAACCTAAGTTTAACTGTATGTAAAATAAAAGACTTTTGTGGATAGAGTCCTCAACTGTGGTTCAAAACGCCTTATCTTGCTTCAAGCCCTACTTCTACCAATAACTGGTTCTGTAAACAAGACAAAAGGTACTTCATCTCTTTAGATTTGATGATAATGCTGATGATTGAACCTGCCACAGAGAGCTCACCAAATAGTCTGTGTGGTCCCATATTTCCCAAGCCCTCCTGCATTTAGGAGCGGGCCATGTGATTAGTTCTGACAGTAGTAGAATATGAAAAGCAACAGTATCACCTTTAAGCCAAGGCAGATGAGAACCCAGCCCCACCTAAGTTCAAAGCCCAATATTTAATTTCTTCCCAATGTGGCTTCCTTCATTTTTTATCTATACAATAAGGCCCTATCAAGGTCTAAAATATTTTGTTGACTATAATAGCTCTTGTGAACAAACTCTGGGATTCTGAAATTGGTGTTCAATACTCCAGAGGTTACACTGACAAAAGGAATACAAGTAATTGAATTTATATTGATTAAAAAGAAATCACACCCAATTTTTTCCTGTTGCATCCATGTTCATTGAGTTTGGGATTTTTCTTTGCTGTTTTTTTGATTGTTTGATTGATTGCCATTAAGTAGACTCGGGTCCTATAGATTCCAAGTCAATGAGTTTGGGGTGAAGGAATCAGATGCAAATGATTCAGGTTCGTTTCATCTTTGATCAAAGTTCACTGTTCTTTATAGACACAATTCCTACAGATTCAAACGTAAAATTCATCTGAATAATGTGGGAGTGCCCCAAGTCTTGGTCCCTACTAAAATACGCAGGTTTGTTTACCAGTACTGGTTTGTTAACAGTCAACTTGTTCAAATTTTAGACGGTTTAGCAAGCATATGGGTCACCCTCCTGAAAAATTCTGAGTTTTGCCTACTCTACCTTAAAAGGAGAGAGCTCCAGTGGGGTTTGGAACTCATAAACATCAGGACATAAATGAGAATAGGAAGGAAGAAAGTGGAATTAATTAAAGTTCTACACATGGAATATTCAGAATGCCTAAAGGCAGGTGTTTACCTGCAATAAAAACAACCACAGGAAAAAACAACAGCAATAACAACAGCAAGAACTCTTCCTCTAAAAAAACTAAATAAATAGAGACAAAGAGGGCAGCTAGGGTGAGTGTGGATGTGGACAGCACTCCACGTGTTAGGAGTTCCAAAGCAGGTAGTCCAGATTCTTGCCTGTTGTACCAAAAGAGAAACCTGACAGTCAGGCAGCCCCTCCACACCCAGAGTTCCCTATTGCTTCATTCTCACATATGGATAAATGGGAACCACCATGCCTGCTGCCTGCCAGAAGAAGATCAAGATAAACAACGAGACATGTGGTAACAGAGAAAACTGAGATAGTATCCCCAAAAAACAAAAAAACTAAACGTTATCTTCAGAAACCTTGGGAAAGTATTTATAACCATTAAACAAGAAGAGGATGGTACATAAAAGGAATAACTGAAGAACATAAAAAGACAAAGTAGAGGAAATTCCTCAGAACAGAGAAGAAAGTGGTATGTAGGAAAAATCTGGTAGGGAAGCATCTACTTATGTCTATGCTTATGAATAAAGAGGCAAATATGTCTCTAGAAGAAACATACCAGATAGTGAGCTATTTGCTCCTGGGGAGAGGGACTGAATGAACTAAGGGTAATTCATATCTTATGTTATACATTTCTGAATTATTTTATAAGCATTTACTAATTTTTAATTAAAAATATAATCCTTGATTTAATTTCACTCTTATCAAACAATTTTTAAGAGACCATTGCCACACAGACTTCCCAACAGAGTATATAATACGGTGATCCTCTGAGGAGATACTCCTACGTCTGTTTATCAGTAGTCTTTTTGAGGATTTCATTAGGCTGAATTAATCCTTTAGAGCAGACTTTCTCAACATGAGGTTTTCCCCATGCATTTACTAAATGAGAATTTCCACAGATGAGGCCCTGAGACTGCATTACAACAAGGCTCTCAAGTGATTCTGCGCACACCCAAGTTATGAGAACCGCCATTTTAGAGTCCAGTTTTGTCTGGGACAACGGATGATATTGAGCTGCCCGGGCACGGTCCTCCTCAGGAAGCCAGCAGCCACCCTCACTGACGTTTCCTGGAGCCGCCACACAGCTCTTGAGATTTCCAGATGAAATTAATGGTTGCTTGACGGTGTCTCCAAATCGAGATACATGGACCTTTAATTCTAGAAGAACTGGGGGATTGAGCAATATTCAAACACACACATAATTTGGATTTTCCAGATAAAAAAATACAGTAAAAACTTAATCACAACATTTTGGGACCGTTCTGGCCTGAGGTAGCCCATGGTCTTAAGCTCGTGGCTGGATGGCTAAAGCCCAGGCCTCCCTTTCCAAGATCAGCATCATCACCTGACATTCTAACCGAAACAAAACAGGCTCCCAAAGCCAACCTAGCCAGGATCCACGCTCTTCAGATGCTGAGCTTTTGTTTACTCTTGAATAAATTCAATAAAGTACAGTAACCATTATAATAAATGTAGATGTCACTAATTACAACACTAGATTTTAAGTGCAACGCTAGTGTCTCAAGTGGCCTTTAAAACTGAGTAAAATCACAGCCAATTCAAATTTAATTAAAACTATCAGTTTAATTTAGTTTGCTTTTACAATAAAAACTACACTAACCCATTAACAGCATTCCAAATCTCCCATTACGCACAGCAACCAGCAGCTTGTGGGCCTCCGCGGCAGTGAATGGTGCAATGCATTCATTCACCTTGTAATCCAGTAAAATTTCAGTTGTTCTAGATCCAATAAACGAGCAGTTTTTGTCTTTGAAAATGAGGCTCTTGGACTTGTTCGGGTAATCCGCCATGTACTTAGAATAGGCTTTTGTCCGGCTTCTTGTGCTTTTGAAAATCCATCCCCTAGGAGCCGTTATAGATCATGGTCTTCGTTCTTCAGCTGAACTCACAGTTGCCAAGGAGGAGTCTTTGGAAACTGAATGAAAGAACACTGGGAATCTGGGCATGATCTAACCCTAGTTCTGCTTCTAATTGAGCTGAGTGGCCTTCGATAAACCTCATCTCTTTTCAAAGCCTCAGTTTACTCTTGTGTAGCCCTGCGGAGGTTGGAGCCGATCAGTGCTTCCAAAAATTCTACTTTCATGATCTTAGTCATATCTAGGTATTGCCTGTCAGCACCTACAGTTCATATACACTCAGGACGATAGGTTTCTAAAGTACCAACTGTCTCAGCCTAGACAGTAATATCTATGAACTCATGTAGTTTAATGTACCAGTTATATATTTTTTTCTAATAGAATTAAAGCAAATATTCAACAACTAAAATTACATTAAATGTTTAGCCAACATCACCATGCACACCCACCCTGGGTTATGCATCCCATTCGGAGAATATTAACCTCCCTGACCTCTGAGACCCCTTCCTGCTCCAGGGATTTGCAAGTCTATGAAGAAGAATGCTGTCATTTGACTCAGGTGAGCAAATGCACACACACAAAAAGAAACTGCCTACAGGGCTCGTCTGCTTCAGAGCAGAGAGGGTAGTGTCTGTTGAGAGAGAAGTGCTGATCAGGAACGAAATTCAGACGGTTATACATTTTATTTTAGAGGGAAAGAAAGGCATCCAGTAGTTTAGAGAGAGGTAAACCTTGTAGGAAGGAAGAACTAAGGCATGAAGAGAAAATACACAGACCTGTGAAAGGGTGGGCAATCTTTTACCCACACTACACACGACAGAGAAACCTGGACACAGAAGGAACCTGACCACAGCTGTTTGGGCCTGAATGGAGATTTTACTAGGTACACTCCACACTGGGTCATCCTGGCTCAAGGATGCTTCTTGGGGTAATAAAATTATGAGCAAACTCTATGCAAATGAGGCAAGGGATAACTAGAGAAGAATACGTACATGAGCTATTGATAGCTGGGTCCATCTCATGGGGCGATCAGAAAAGGAATCAGGAGGCCATTATGCTGCTGAGGATGAGGTCATTACGGGAAGAACTTGAGATTTTTATTAAAGGATTGACTTAAGACTGAGTTTTAGAGACGAATTCGGAGAATTAGGCCATAGCTTCTCCTGGTAACACTGATTATGGCAGTGTGGTGATAATCGGGTAGCTAGAGATCTATTTTGAGTCACCTGCATCCATTATGAGTCACAGGGAGGGAACCGCTCATGGCCATGGCGGCCAGTATGAGTGGGTACAGAGCAGAGCAGCTGGCTGCTGAGATGCTCTTCCTGTCTTAACGACATCCTGGAGGTGACAGAGCCAGGAAGGAGAGTCAACAGTAACCTGTATAACGTGACAGACTGAATATATAAACGGCCAATGGCCAGACCATCTATGACAATAGAACTCTGACCCACAATTTCTGCAGCAGCCAGCCTGGAAAACCAAACCACAGACCCGGTAGCAATCAATCCAGAACAGGCAGGACTTGGTCAGTAATGCCAGCTTCTCTCATTTTTGCCTTCTCTTCCAACTCGGGACCAACTGGAGAAAGCCAGATATGCTCCCAAGACAAGCAGCTTCTAGCTGGCCTGCCTTCAGCTGCCCCGGGCCGACAGCCTCCAGTCAGAACACACTGAAGCCTTCCCTCTTCTCACTAGGAAACTTGCCCTCTCCCCTGCCTGCCCCTCCATCTCAGCCAAACACCAGTGATGGTGGCCGACTCTCCTGCGATAACAAAGCCCTTCATAAAAGGCTTCTGTGTGTTCTCATTGAGGTAGCCATTGTTTATTTCCACTCCCATCTGAAACTGCCTGAGATTTTGACTGGGGCTCACATCCACCCCAAAGTGTGCCAGCTTAACTAGGAGACAGATTATGTGCCTTTGAGCTGTGCCGATTGATCCACATGTGAGTCTCACGTTGCTCTTTCACTCGTGACACAGAACACATCACACACCTGTGCCCGTGCACACACTACTGGAATGGCCTTGAATCATTTATGTATTCGACTGAACTATTTATGTCCTCATTTCAAGTGCGCTAAAGGCTTCCACCAGAGTCTACTCTGGTGTGCATTAAGCCTGTGTGGGGCAATTGCTTCAACCTATATGACACCCAAGGCAGAAACCAAGTGGAGACAGGCACTTACCAAAAAAGATTTAATGAGGACGTTGCTGCTGTTGTCTGATGCTACCCAGAAACTGAATGACTGTGCTTATGCTGGACTCAATATATAAACCATTTTCTGATAAGTTTGAGGCTAAGACCAAAGGCCAGCAAACTATAGCTGGAGATTTGGCCCACTGGCTGTTTTGTAAATAAAGTTTTATTGACACACAGCCACACCCATTCATCGCCTTATCATCTATGTCTGCTTTTACCCTACAATGGCACAGTGAGTAGCTGTGACAAAGATGATATGGCCCACACCCAGATCCATCATTTTCTGTCCTGTTCTGTACCTGGGAGCCCCAGCAGACTGTGTTTCCCAGGCTTCCTCACCTGCTAGCCACCAGTTAGGTTTGACCAATGGGAAATACCTGCAGGGAACCAGAGAGTGAGAGGAGAGAGGCCAGAGCCTCTTCTCTGCTTCCCCACGTCTGTGATGGTATCTGTGTCTCTCCAGGATCACAGATCCTGCCAGATGGCACCTCCTCCATACTGCCAGTCCTCACTGGGTTCCCCTAATGCTATGAACACCCAAGGGGTTGACGCAGCTTCTTCTTATCGCTAGTCTCTAGGGACCTCATTCACAATCCCTTGTCCATTTTTGTAACCCTGCCCATATTTCAGTCCTTTTGACTCCTCTGGGAGCAGCCCTGCTTAGATCTTGGTCAATAAAGGCCCTCCATTTGAAACTCCATTCGAACCATCTGTTTCTTACTGGGACCTGGACCAATACAGCACTTGTCTCTCTTTCAATAACCCACTTAGTTAATCAACTGGCCTAACCCACTCACTCAGGACATAAGGTCGAAACATATTCACCCAATGCATGCATGAACACATGGCATTGTATCAGAGGACAGGCATTTCAAAGCTGACGTTTACCTTCATAAAAATGTCTTTTAATCAGCCTTGCCCAGTCCCATTCTCATAGCATAGCTTAAGGATAAGAAACTCTTTCCATGAGCAGTCAGAGTTTATGTAAGGCTGTCCATCCACACGAGCAGATGAACATCATTATAAGCCTGCTCGTGAGACTGCAATGTTCCCAAACATTATTGTTATACAGTGAACAGTTCTAATGAGTCAGGAGCTTACTGCTCACCAGTAAGCAGGACTGGCCTTTTTGTTCTCTCCTGAGTCAATGTCTTTATTGTTTCACTCCTTTGGTAGAGATTGTTTTAATAAGTCCCATTTCTGAGCAAATTCTCTCAGCTCATCTTCAAAATTCTGAAATTCCACTTGGGCTCCCACTGGGCTGTGTTTGTTTATAAGGTCACAAAAGGTTTCTTTAAGCTAAATCAAGCCACGTAGCGTTTCTGTGCCTGCAGTTTTCTATAAGCAATATCTGTAGCAAGACAGAGGGGGCTTTAAATCATTTGTAAGAGATTGAGCTCCTTGTCCAGGCCGACCCTAAGGACATTTCTTGCCTGTTTTATTTTAATTTTTTTTATATTGAATGACATAATGGATGTGAAAGTTCTTTGTGAACCATAACGACCTTTCTAATGTAGGGGATTAGAACAATGATCTCAGAGTTTGGGAACATCCTGTCTCCTTGGGTTTATTTTATTCCTCATTTTTCAGGGGTCATCAGATTCTAAAGGAGACCAGAACGTTTTTCCAAGATCTCCTTTTACATTTGGGGTAGAATAGAACCTAATTTATAATACATTCATTCACTCATTTATTTACAAAATACTTATTGGAGACCTTCTATGTGTCAAGCATAAGGCTGGGGTGCTTAGTTAGTGTAAATAACACAATTCCTGTCCTCTAGCAGTTTAACATTTATTTGGTTCTCACTCTGTGCCAGGCACAGCACTAAATACTTCATACACGTTATCTCAATTAGTCTTTACAACTATACTAAGTTAATTACATTATCCACATTGTACAGATAAGATGTAATAACAAAAACAATGGTGTCACTGACCAACAATTATTGACTGCTTACTATGAGTCAGGTAGTGACCTAAATGCTTTACAAGCATCTCAGTTTATCCTCAAAAATGTCCCTAAGAGCATTATACTGACCCTATTTCTCAACTAACAACTAACATTTATTGACCATTTAATATTGGTAATACGACCCTAAGCACTTTATATGCATTATCTCATTTAATTTTTTCAAGAACATCCTGAAGGAGACACTACTATTATCCAAGTGCTTAAGGAATACTCCCTAGTTCATATGGCTGGAATTAGTAGAACTGACATTCTAACTCAGGTCTTTATAAAGCCCATGACCTTAATGATGACACTAGACTACCTCTTGAGAAGACATTTTATTTCCAGAATAACTGACTCTCCAAGAAAAAACAACCAAAAGGATGTCAAAGTCCACATCACAGCCAACATTGAAGAAGGATGGTTGGGAAATAAATCTGAAAGCATATACCTTCTCTATTCACCTTAGTCTTTTTTGTTACTTGGTGTCTTCCACTTTTCAAACTTTCAAATACAGACTGCAATTTATCTTAAGTTACCATAGGATTTGCACTGTTAGTAAACATGGTCTCTAACAGATCACTGGAAAAGAAACACAAAGGTTTAAAACCTTGAATTCTCCTTAACTCACCGCTAGTACCAATGCTCTCTAGGTAAATCTTTATTTTGTAATATTTCAAATTCACTCAAGACTTCCTCCTGAATATTCCTAAAGAGAGGTGCGAGAAATATGGAATTTTTGTCTATTATAATGATATCCTGAAAACTACTCTTCAAAACACACGTGTGTGCATACACACACACACACACACACACGAGCTTTCTTTGTAACATCTAGCAAAATCCCTTGAACTAGGCAAGAACTTGTTCTACACAGAATTGGAATGGAATGGAATCAGATGGGACGGGATGGGATGGGACAGGATAGAATGAAGCAGAATAACATAGAATAAAAAGTCCCAAGTTCAAATGGAATGGGACCACATAGACTAAAATGTCTAGTAATTAAATATAACAGCATAGAATGGAGTGGAAGAGTATGGAAGAGAGGAGAATGGAATAGAACAGATGCCTGACACCTGACAACTGACTCTTTCAGTATTATCCTTTCTTTATTCTTGTGGCCTTCAAGAGGAAGGGCTTGTGTGAATAGCTGGTTCCTGAGAGCCATAGCAGCTCATGCTGGGCTTTGTAGATCAAAATAGGGCCACTCAACAGAGGAGAGTCTGCTCCATCCTGGAGACCCTCAGTTCAGAGCATCCAACATGAGGAATCTTCTTTTACTTCCAGGTAGGAGAGGAGCTGGGAAATCCTAAACTACACATGGTCCCCTTTTAAGCTCTGCCTTCCTTGGAGCTGGAGAGCTCCATGCTCAGGGCTATTGCTGATCCTGGACATGAAATACATCCAGGACAAAGTGCTTCTGAGGTAAAATCACAGACAGAATTCTGGCTTTGGGTAGTCTGCCTACAGCCTTCAGAAACACTATGTTGAAGGACTTGGATATTGCTAAGAGATTATGCAAATTTATCTGACTCTTAGCTGTCTAATATCTTCAGAGAAGGCATAGGAACTTCCAGAGAGCACTATTCTAACAGCTCCCCTGGGTCAGCCTTGGAACCAGGACTGTTATCCTCCTGAGAGCAACTCTACCCCATATTATCACAACATCCTTGGGGACTGTATCCTTAAACAGTAGGCTGTGAGCCTGGAAATCAAGAAGGAAGACCGAACTCAAGAAAGCTGATCTATTTAAAGGTGCTGGTGGGAATGGGGAAGTCTCTGGTGAATTAAGAAAGTCAAAGAGTCTCCATGACAGGACCGTGTTCATCTCACCAGCCTCCCTCATACATATATGTACATACTGGTTCTGTTTCTCTGGAGAAGCCTGACTAATATACCATTGCTTTGCCCTTTCCCCTGTTAATTAATTATATAATGTATGAATGTTTCCCGTATTAATTTGTGTCTATGTATAGATATGGCTATAGATACATAGATGGGGGGGATTATAAGGAATTGGCTCATGCAGTTATGAAGGACAAGTCCCAAGGTCTGCAGTCAGCAAGCTGGAGACCCAACAGAGCTGATGGTGTAGCTCCAGCCCAAAGGCCAGCAGGCTCAAGACCCAGGAAAAATGTTTGAGTTTGAGTTCAGAGGCAGGACAAACAATTGATGTCTCATCTTGAAGGCAGTCAGGCAGGAGGAAATTCTCCCCTCCTCAGGAGACGGTCAGGCTTTTGTTCTATTCAGGCCTTCAACAGATTGGATGAGGCCCACCCACATGAAGGAGGGCAATCTGCTTTACTCGGTCTACCTATTTAAATGTTAAACTCAGGCAAAAACACCCTCACAGAAACATCCAAAATAATGTTTGACCAAATATCTAAGCACCCTGTGGCCCAGTCAAGTTGACACATAAAATAAACTGTCACAAGTGGGCTCATTCATGCAGAAGAATGCCATGTAGCCACTTTTTGATGCAATAGATATAAATATTCTAACACAGGAGAGTGTCCACGGTATGGTATTAAATTTTAAAACAGCAAATTGCAGAAGAGCATGTACACTATGGTCCCACATGCATAAAAGAGAAAGAAAGTAAGCTATACAAAGGTGCATATACATAGGCATTTTTTTTTAAAGTTTGTACAAACACAGAAAAAGTTTTGGAAAGATGCACAGCAGATACAATGGTTTCCTCCCTGGCCCCTTCCCATCCCTCCCCAGGAAGTAGGGGGAGCATGTCAGTTTGGCGGAGAAATTTGCTTTGTTTTGGTTTTTATAATGATCACTGAACTATGCTAAGTGCCTGCTAAATGTTCAGAACCATGCTGGTGTGTTACACATACACAATGTCAATTCATATTCATAACAACCCTGTAAATATGCTCCCTCTAGTTTATGGGAGCTGGAACTAAGGCCTAGGGAGGGTAAATCACTATCCTGAGTTCACAAGACTTGACTGCTGCTGGGCCACAATTCAACCACAGGTCTGACTGACCCAAGACTGACTTCTGTCCATGATGTACTTTCTCCACAAAGAGATGACTTTCACATTATATATCTAGATAGACAGATAAATAGATAGATAGAGATAGAGATATATAGATATAGATATGCATGAATAAAAAATTAAAAATATACACATACATTTACACATATATTAAAATACATATATAGAGAGATTTTTAATGCATCTACATAACTCCTACATTTTTTAAAAGAATAGACTCTATTACTTACTCCAAAACAAAAGAAATGGGTAAGAACAGGGAGAGGAGAAAAGTGAAACAAATTCAGTGGGAAAAAACTTTTTTTTACAAAAATGTTTTATTTTGTGTTTCCCCAAAAGCAGAGCCTGAGACAAGGATTTGGATGCATGTGCCTACGTGGGAGGTGATCCAGGGAAATAGGAAAGGCCAACATAAGGAAGTACATTGGGGTTACTGCTGCAGACAACATGTTTGATTCTGCCAGGATCTCTGAGAAGCAGATAAAATGCCTCTCAGATCAGCCCACCTGCAGGAGGAGAAGCTGGGTCATTTTCCACTGGCTTCTGACCCCTTTATAGGAGGGGTCATTATCCTCTGGGGTGTTAACTCCCCCCAGGAAGAGAGAGCAGGAGGTGGGATTCTGCCATTTGAGGTGTGTCTTACTTCAGCCTGAAATAGAGGTAGGCCAGGGGGTGTGACACAGGACACCAAAGGAATCTGTTACAAGTACCATATGAAAATTATCTGGAAGGGGGTTCTTTAGATCATTTTTGTTTTTCAAGCAGTCTTTTTCTTAATAAATTTATTTATTTATTTTTGGCTGCATTGGTTCTTCGTTGCTGCGTGCGGGCTTTCTCTAGTTGTGGTGAGTGGGGTTTATTCTTCATTGTGTTGCACAGGCTTCTCATTGCGGTGGCTTCTCTTGTTGCGGAGCACAGGCTCTAGGTGCACGGGCTTCAGTAGTTGTGGTTTGCAGGCTCTAGAGCGCAGGCTCAGTAGTTGTGGCACCCGGGCTTAGTTACTCTGCGGGATGTAGGATCTTCCCGGACCAGGGCTCGAACCCATGTCCCCTGCATTGGCAGGCGGATTCTTAACCACTGTGCCACCAGGGAAGCCCCAAGCAGTCTTTCTCTAAGAAAAAATATGGAGAGTAGCAGAGACTATTCATTTCAGCCAATCCTAACCAGTAATCGGCTGGCATAGAGTTTTGAATGGACGTGGCTAAGAAAGATGGGGCATCCAGCTAGCAGGCAAAAGCGCAGGGGAAAGGCAATCCACAAGAGTGTGGCTTCCTTGTGAGAGGCCTTTCAGACACTTGTGATGAACCCCACAGGCTCCATTGCTCTGAAGTGATGCTCAGAGAAAGGAATAAACGGCACGGAGAGTTTAACATCAAATTGCATCTGAACTTTCAACTACGTTCCTCCTAACAGCTGCTTTGGGTAAGGATCCTGGCAAGTGCTTTTAGATTTTTATTCATGTGCAGACAGGAGAGGAGGTGAGGAAACAATTCTGAGATGAAGAACTCCAAATTATGAGAAGAATGCCAACTGTCAATAATCAAAATAATTCTTCTCTGCATAATCAACACCAAGTTGGCACAGCTGCTGACGAAGAAACAATAAACACCAAGTAAAAATAAAAATTTCTCTTTTTTTTTCATGCTACCTTACAAGGAAAATCTGTACTGGAGCAAGGCTTTGTGAAATAGTTCCTGAAGCATGCAATCAACATTTTCTTGAAATTACAGCTGGCATCTTGCATCTAGCAAATTTCTTTCTTTCCATGTTGTTATTAATTTATACCTTGTAGAGATGGTTTAACACTCAATTGCTAGGGCCATCTGCTTGACAATTGACTGTGTACTGCCTGGTGGCACACCTCACATTGGAATGTTGAGATTATATAGTGATAGCTATATCTATGTTGTATGTGATGAGGATCACGTGACACTTGGGCAGTGCTACAGAGCAGTTAGGCAGGACTCAGCCTTGTTATGCGTTTCATTGTATGGCATCAATTGTTTTGTGGAAGGGGACAATCTCAGCTTTCTTGAATTAAGCATCAGGGAATCCAGAGTCATTAGGGTGTAAACTGTTGGCTCTGGACACAGACAGCTTGGGTTTGAATTAGACTCCACCATTTACTATCAAGTGACCTTGAGAATGTCAGTTGACCTCTTGAGGCCACAATGTTCTCATCTGCCAAATGGGAATAAGAATACTCTAGATGTTTGTGGCAGGAGTGAAGTATAAGAATTCATGAACATGCTCTGTACAATGCATGGCCCATACTAAGGGCATGGTCAATGTTTGCTGTTAGAACTGCTCTGGAGTTGAGGAATATTTCAGCCCTCTATCCTGAACTTCCTTCCAGAAAATGGCAACGGCCTACACTCCCTTTGTCCTAGAAGGATTTCTAATTCCCCCCTAGTTTTTATATAATTTGGGTATTCATTTGGTCATCAATGGTCCAAATAGCTGTTAGAGCCTGGGTCCTTTAGGGCTTATGGGCAGAGACACAAGAGGTCAGGAGTACCCCAGGGAAATGCACTGGCTGGTTGATTTATGCCCTCTTATCTGAGCACGTTCCCTCCATCTCCCTGACATTTGATGTAGGTGACTAAAGTGTGTTGTGGAGCAGGGCTGAAGCTTGGAGTTGATGGAGAAATATTCCCTGGGAAAGAGGGGCTCTTGAACTCTATCGGCCTCTCCCCCATCTCCCCAAAAGAGGTCGGAGCAATCCTTAAAAACTATAAAGCTGATCTCAGTGCTCCCCTTCTCAAAAATGTGTTAATGGCATCCCACTGCCCTCAGGTAAAGTGTGATGTCCTAAATATGGACCAGCCTCCACGATATGCACGACTCTGTGAGGGGCACACAGTCCTCCAAGAGGCGGAGTCAGGCAAGAGCGGAGAAAGGTGTGAGCAGCAAAATGAACTGAAAAATCTCCTTCCTGGTAGAAGAATTCTGCACAATCCTGAGAGGGGCAGGCCACCCCGAAAGTATTAAAAAAAAAAAAAGCCACATCAGGTCAAAATCATGACCCCTCTGTCTCTGCGTGTGTCCCACTGGCATCAATAGGGAGCTGGGAAGACTCCTTGCTCTTCCTATCAATAATATCTTGTATGTCAAGGACAGAGCATTCCCCAAACACCCCTTGGGGGATATTTAAAATCATGGGCTCTGACACTGGACAGTTCTGGTACGGATCCCAGCTCTGTGACTTACTGGTTCTATGACTTTAGGCAAGTTTATTTCTCTCCCTGAGCCTCAGTTTCCTCACCTGTATAATAGAGATACAAACAGTATCTGCCTACTTCATAGGGTTTGGGAGAATTTAAGAAGATAATGCAGATAAAGTAGTACTTACCTCAGAGCATCAATAAAGATTAATTAGTATTATTTACTAGTGATCATTCATAAATTTATTAGCACATGCATAAAATGATAAAATCATATTACCTAGCCAGAACTCAGATCAAGGCCTCAAGCATATCAAAAAAGAATGAGATGAGAGAGGTGGATGAGGGACAACCAAGTTCACGGATTGATGCTTAAATGCTTTATTCTTAGGCAAGCACCTCAGCCTCTCAATCACAGCTTATTTGTTCTCATAGTACATGTTATTCTAACAGGCTTAATTATCTGGCTTGCAGTTCCAGAACAAATTAGAGGCAGCTAAATTGATGGGAGCACAGAACTGTTACAAATAGACCTACCGTCATCCCTAAGACATGTTAAAATGCTGTATTCCCGCCCACCAGCTCTCTATTTCTCATGGGTTTACACCTCCATTCCCTTCAAAATTCCTCATAAAATATGATTTCAATTCTCTTCGTCACCTTAGCTGTCTCCTTTAAACCTACTCCATTTTTTAATATCCTCTTAAATCAAAATTATACGCAATGTTGCATGTATGGCTTGGCCCAAAATTATTGGATCCCAGGTTTTATGAAGAGGTCACAAACTCAACCACTTCCAGAGACACCGAGGTACAGTAAATGAGCAAAGAAATCAAGTAAAGACAATAAGAAATGGTGTCTCTTATGGTGAGTAAAATGAAGAGGAAATACCCAAAGGCATCCTTGCATCTGATAAAAGAATATCCAATAGTCTGACCCAGACGATTTGTGTAAGCCAATTGGGACATGGCATTTGGGCCCAGTAAGACTGAAGGAAAGAATGAATATTTCAAGTCTGAGGGAGAAGTGTCTTCATCCCTCCTCTTGGACACAAACGAGGAAGTGTGAACTGCCATCTTGCTCCTGGATGGCATTTTACAACCGTGAGAGGAGTGCCAGCCCAAGAAAGTTGGAACTGGAAGACAGAAAGAACCCACATCCTGGATGACGTCATGAACTGCTGAACCAACCAATCCTAGGCGCACCCTAACTCTTAAGTAAGAGAATAAATGTTCTCATTGTTTAAGGTAGTTTGTGTTGGGGATTTTCAACTTGCCCTCAATAGCATCCTAGAAAATACAGACATCAAGTTTTAACATTTAAGCATTGTGATAACCAAATAAGACTTAGCTGGTAGTGGTACAGAACCTTCGAACACTTGGAAAGTCAGACGTGCTCTAAGTGTAAAATACAGTATTAAAGACTTAGTATTAAAACTATATAAAATATCTCATTAATATACTTTCTATATCGATTGATTACACCTTGAAAAAATATTTTGGAGGGTATGTTGGGTTAAATAAAATATATTCATAAAGTTAATTTCATCTGTTTCTTACCTTTTTTTTAAATGTGGCTACTAGAAATTTTGACATTACATATGTATTCATGTTGTGTTTCTACTGAACAGCACTGGTCTAGTTATTGTGTCTAAATATATTAGGTCACATGAAACTATTTACTCATATTTCACTTACTGTCAACAAACATCTCTGCACTTTTCTTATCCCTTCTTGGGCTAGGTCATTTTTCTCCATTCTGTTTTCTGTACAGTTATTTTCTCAGCCTAACTGAAGAATTTACATTGATCCTAATTATAGCTTATCCTAAGTCCACTGCAATAGCCCAGTGGTTCACCAGAGGGCATGTTGGAAATTTGCGGGGACAGTTTGGGTTGTCACATGATGGGGAGGGGCACTACAGTTATTTAGTTGGCAGGGGCTTGTACGTCTCATAGAGGATAAGAGAACTGTCTAAATTCTCCCATGCCATTCCTACAGATGAAAAAATATGCTTATACAAATCTGGACAAAATCAAATTCCGTTTCAGTTATAAATACAGTGGGGTTTTTTGCATGGGTTTCATGTAAGTTAATTTTCCAGGAAAGTAACTACTGTGTAAATCAAGGGAGAGATATGCTTTGTTTTGTTCAGAACTTTATAATTTACTCACTATTTTAGAAAATCACGTCTTTTATAACAATGCCACTACTGGTATCTGAGTCACCAGCATAGTTTGACTGCACCTGAGCTGCTACAGTAAGGCAATGCTATGCACGTGTGCTAATATACTTATTTCACCCTGATTTCAAAATGTCCAATAGAAAAAAAAAGTATCAACACTATTCAGTTGAAGAGTGTCTCACATCTGTTAAATCCAAACTAATTCATTATATCAGAGGCAAGCATCGGAGTCCAGTCAGTGCTGACACAACACAATATATGCATTCCTAAAAAGTCACCTCACTACACAAATTTGCATGATAAAAACCACAGGGCCTACGGGGTGGGGGGGTAATGAGGACCACAACGGTCAGATACTTCAATAGCAACACATTAAATAAAAGAACCTAATAAATATGGTGGCAGTTTTACACGTGTTAAATGGTCAAGGGATACATAAGTACTACCATAGAAGTGGCATGTCACCTTGGAAGAGACCTGAGCTTTGCTTGTATGAGTCTGGGCAGTGGAATAGCTGCAGCTTGTGTTACTGTGGAGGAGGGAGGTTTGTGTGGATGGGAAGGTGAGCTGTTAACACCAGATTTGGGTCGATGTGGCTTCCAACTCGAGGTGAACTGAGGTGCTGGTTGATGTTTGGGTCGTGTGCATCCTCGAGTTTTGTGTATGCTATGGGATGAACTCACTAGGGTGCGGTTTTCTGTGTTCCCCTTGTGTTTCTCATGGATGAAACCGCGCATAAGCCAACAGAAGTGTTCAAATCGCCCCCTCATATCGCAGTCACACTGGAACACATTCACGTTTTCAAAACAAGTATGATGGCAGAGCTGATTGTAGTACATTTTGTCTCCTAGTATTGTTTTATTCTAAAATTACTGCCCTTTTATCTCTCTTGATATTACGCTCATGGCATCACAGTGATGTTTGGGAATTACATATGTAGGTAGCTTATGTCATCTATGAAATTCCTTTCACAGTAACAAAAGTGGCATTACAAAATATTTTCTCTAAAGAGGGCATTGGGCCTGAGAGGATTGAGAACCTTGGTTCTAACCTACTGGGAGGTTGTTAAAGATCCGTTCGTCTATGCATTTGTTATTCCTCTTTAGTGGGTGTCATCCATGGATCTGATAAGTGTGTCTCCCATTGTGTCATTCAAATTATTGATTTTTTTTTTTTCCAGGAAACATTCCTTCCCAGGACAGGAGTAGAGAAAGAGTTCAGGTCATGCCACTAAAAATCACCAGCGCTTCCATCAACCAGCACTCTGGACATTCATGCAGTGCCCAAACCATTTAATTTTTCATATCTGTCCATGTTGTTCAGAGGCTACCAAAAGAAACCCTGCCCGGGGCTCCCCTGGTGTTGAGCCAGCCCACAACGTCTGCCACATTCACAGAATCCTGCAGTCTAAAATCTCACCCACATCTATTCTGGTTTTTCTTTTTATAAATGGAGACCTTTGCGAAAGAAAAGGAAAGTGATTCTTGGGCTGGAGCGATAGTTCGCAAATTCAATCACCGGAGTAGCATTTTAAAATACATATTCCCAAGTCCTACTCCAGAGCCACCAGGTCCTACTCTAGATCTGGAGGTAGGTCCTAGATATTGGCATTAAGAATGATTTTTACAGGAGTTTCTGGTGTGGAGCAGCCATGTTTAGAAGCAAGCATCTCAATCATCATCTATTTCTTCAGGTACATAAATAGTGAATGCCAATAAGTGCAAGGACTATGCTAGAGGCTGGGTTTCAGAGCCAGGGTTTTCTAACTCGTAAGAGATACACAGTACAATACAAACTAATGACTGTCTCAGAAGAAGCAAGTGTTATGAGAAAGCAGTTTCTCAACCTTTTTCCATGATCTCCACTCTAAAGTCAAGATTTCTCTTTCGTTTGTTTTTTTGGCTGCGACTTGCAGCATGCAGGATCTTAGTTCCCCAACCAGGGATGGGACCCGAGCCCCCTACAGTGGAGGCGTGGAGTCCTAACCACTGGGCCGCCAGCGAAGTGCCAAGTCAAGTATTTTTAGATAGCTTTTTCCTAATCTCCTCCCACCATGAAATTTTATATACAGTACATTTTTATGTATTGTATGCATATCTGTGCTTTATACATTAAAAGAATAAAGAATGAATTTTTGCCCCCTTGGGGACAATATCGGCCCCACTGAGAAGGCATGTGATCGAGGTATATAAAAAGGATGGTGGGAGAGCAGAGAAAGGGGTGACTCACTGCCTGGAACCATCAGGGAGGGCAGAGGAGGAAGTGACATTTGAACCAGGTTTTGTAGGATGAGTAAGAATTGCCATCTGGGAAAAGGGAGGGAAGTGGTTCTAGAAGGAACAGCTCCCAGGCATGGTTGCTAAATGTTTGCATAGCACTGTGTGCTCTGAGGTCTACACATGTACAGAAAGACTGGGGAATTTAAAAATACAAATTTTAGTACAACTTTAGATACACTCTGACTCTTAAGATGTATCAAATCCTGGAACCCTTTTGGGGGTGAAGGGTACATAGGGAGCACTATTAAAGGTAGGTATTTGGTTCCTTTAATTTCAGCCTAAGTCTCAGATGGAAAGACTCCTGAGTAATAAATAATAGAGCACACTTGGGGCATATTTCATTCACCATACTCCCAGACACATTTCGAATACCATTCAAAGCGAGTTGTGAAAGCTCTGATTAACATACAACACAGAGCTCTCTCTATACACTCTCAAGGGTAAAAATACTGCTGAAAAGCCACTTCTTTTAAAAGCTGAGCATCTAACACCACCTTGTGAATGATAATAAATGGCAGGCTAAGCCAGAAGGAAGACCGGCCCCCTGTCTAGGGTCTGCAAGTATTATATACACAGAAATACATACCCGCTCTTTGGCCGAGAGGACAGGATCGTCTTCCGGTGAGATAAGATTTCCTATGAGACTCCTGGTATTTCCCAATTCCAGCTTCATCAGAAATAGCAACCCCAACTCTCATGGGTTGTTTTCCCTTTCTTTTTGTTTTCCTTCCTATTTCCCATTCAGGCTGCACTAGGAATGTGTATCTATTTGCTATTAAAATTATGTGGCACTTATTTTCCCTAAGGTCAGAAGTTTAGGATTTTTCAACATCCCCAAGTCTCTCCCTGGCTTCACGGAGTTTGTCATCCCCTGAGAGACAGCCATTGAGCACAAAACCACAGGACTAATTTCAAATGTGATCATGACAAGGAAGAATTAAATAGTATTAGACAAATGCAACAAACATAACATAGAACCCACAATTGCATCTGCAAATCAGGATGCTTCATGCTGTGCAGGACACCAGAGCAGAGACAAATTTATTGATATATTATGGGTAAGGAAAAAGAGAAAGCCAATCCTCATGAAAGAAATATGACTATGTCTGCCCTCTCTAATTATTATAATTAGAACTCCATCCATTTGAATGAATACTGCCCAGCATTAGATTTATTTCTTAATGGTCATCATGGGCCCAAAAAGAATTATGCAAGGATATTACAGTATTGTTTGCAGAAGAAAAAGTAATGATCCAAGTGCCCATAGAAAGGGGATTAGTTACGTGCATAGAGTCCTTCTATGCAGTATTCAAAAGACTGCGCTAGGGCTATACATACTAATATGAAACTACATCCAAAACACATTGTTGGGTTTATAAATAAAATGTAGCATTCTACATTTACATGTAGAGTGTGCTTCCATCTGTGTGACATTTAAGGAGAGGAATACAGGTTCAAGTAAACTTGCATGGATGCAGGATACCTCTGGAAGAACACAGAAAACATGATGACAGTGATTGCCTCTGTCATCAGTGGAAGAGGGAACTGGGTACATGAAGTCAGGAGTGGTAACGAGACATATTTTTCGTTACATTTACTTTACTATTATTGGAAACTTGCCACTTCCGGTTAGAGAAAAACTATCTCAAACATCATATATGGAGAAAAGAAGTGTTAACCAACAGTGGGAACCATTCATTTTGTAATCTGCCTCCCATCCCGAGTCTGTTCACTTGACAGGATTCTCTAAATGTTTAGAGATAAGATAAGTGGAATTAGATGGGGGGGGAGCAAGGTTCAAATGTTATTGGGAGGAAGACGGGAAGTAAAGAAAGGGGGGCAAAGGCTCACGTAAGCAGCAGACAAAGCTTCATGGGCTGTTGATCAGAAAGGCTGGAGGACGCACCTCTGGTGGGAAACTTGATTTTAGGTGTTACATAGACACTTTGTTGTTTAAAATTGATTCGCATAATGAAAAAATCATTCCCTTTTCAAATCTTTTCTTATTCCTCAGATATAATAAAAGAGGAAGTCTCAGTTTGGTACAAGTATGTCTTTATGACCTCTGGATACTCCCCGGGAGTTAAAATTTGATAACAGTGTTTTGACTTAACTGTATTCCTTTTCACTCTTATCCTTCTTAGAAAACGTAACACTGGCTTCCCACTCGCAGTCGTGACACAAAGCTTCCTTCTAAAATAAGTGTATTCAATTTCAGTTTTTAAAAACAAACCATTTTCAGTGAAAATATTAAGTAACACGAGAGGTACAGGGAGATGTCAAAAACTGTGCATGTGATACATGAATGACCGTCGTTTGGGAAGCGTGACTTGAAAGAAAAATTATCCTCAGCCTAGAGCAGGGAAGTCGTAACAGTTGTGTGGTTGTGACTATTGTTGATTTTTAATTTCCATCCCATCGAACAAGCACTGAATAAAAATGAGGGAGGTTTTTCAGGAAGCTGCAGTTTTGTTCTCTTTGCCGATGGTATTTAACAAGACTACCTTTAGTTTCCTCGAGCCGATTCTTTGGACGACTAAGAACACTTAGAGCCAAGAGTGCAGGCACAAACTCTGAAGGCCTAATTAAAAGTATGATTCTCGCCCCAGTGCGTGAAACTAGCCCTTTTGTTGGCCTCCCATGAGAGAAGAAGCACCTCCACTGAAATCCCATTCTCCAACTTTGCCTCTGCAGTGCCACCACTTTTTCATTAGCTAATCCCAATTAGAACACATTTTTACTAAAGCCGTAAATCTCTGCCACTCTCAATAAGCATAAATTATATAGTAAATAACCATATTCTGTGTCTGTCCAGAAAAAGAAAAACCTTTTTTCTTTCCTCCAGTCCACGGGACTCAGAGCTGCTAAGTCAACGCTGAGACCTTCTGAGTCGGCTTTTTGCCCCCCACTTCTCTTCTATCACTAGCCTTAAAAGCAAAACTTCTTCTAGGAAGAAAATGACCACCACTGACCTTCTCTAAAATTAACCACAGTCAAATTATATTTTTTCTTCCTCCTTGTGAGCAGTTTAAGGGAGTGGGAAAAGCTGGATCACTGTGTTAAAATCCACCTCTGTCATTTTACCGGCTGAGTGACCTGGGACACGCACGCTGGCTCAACTGAGGAGACAGACCTCGTAGGATTTTGTTCCAAAATAAATTAGGAAACTTAATACACAAGGTTTAGCACAGTGCCTGGCACAGAGTACCTGCTCATTCATATTAGTTGTCCATATTGTATAAATAAAAGCGGAGATTTTTGTTGTTGTTCCTCTTGTCGTCACAGCGATTGCGTAACCCAACATTTCATAGGTTAAACTAAGTAAAAGAAACATACCTTATCCCGTGATTGATTTTCAAGCCCATTTATCACTCATTTCTCTATGGTTTAGTTTAATTAAATTGAGCAGCATATCAAATATTGATTTTAATAAAATCTTGATTAAGATTCGAGCGATTATCAAACACAATTTTTCATACCATTCCTGCATTTCAATGGAACCAACCTGAAAACGAATTTACTTTTTAAATGAAGAAGTGATTTCTCTTATATATATATATATATATATATATATATATATATATCCACCTCAGGCCATTTTCAGAAATAAAGGAAAAATGGCCTCCCAGTCTTTTTATTAGCAAAGATGAGCAGCAATGTCTGACCAGGGCTGCACAAAACTTAATTCAGGTAGCCACCTCATCTCCAATTTGTAGTGAAAGGGGAAAAACAAAATAGAATCAATTCCTCTGATAAATGTTAATTTAGCACCTACTGTGTACAAGGCACTGTCCTACACTGTCCAACACAAGTAGAGGTCACAAGAGCTAATCCTGCAGCCAGTTTTAACGTGTGTGGAAGAATTCAGCCACACGCGAAAGTCCATAATTTTATGAAATAATAACCAGAGAAGTACATGTATTCCAACCCTTGAAATTACTCGGTTGTGGAATTTATGTGTATAGGCTCACTCTTAGGAGACTATTATGTAAATGTGATGGTATAAATTATCAGCAGGATCATATTAGCAATTAACCATGAATATAAGACATTCAATAAGTTAAGTTTTGGTTTGCTACTTAAGTGCTTAAAAATTTTCTGGCCAATAGCTATTGCAGCAGCGCCACCTAGAGGATTCTGAAAAGCACCACAGGGTCACTTCCCCCGACTCAGCCGTTCTTCCTATTTAGGCAGAAAGAAAAGTAACTACTGCGTTCCAGCTCTTATGTCATTTAAAGCAATTCTATCCACACCATTGGGCACCTTCTTAAATCTTGAGGTTTCTGTAGAATAACTAAATAAAATTTAATATGCTCAAAATCACAACACGTTTGGGTAGAGTGGGATCCCAATTTTCCCCCTGTAGGGGGAAGGGGAATTGGGTGTGTCCTGGGACATTATGACATGAACCACAGCTGTCCCCTCCCCCAGACACACACCTCTTTTTATTCTGTCTTGATCCCAGACAGGTAAGCACCTAAATAGACTGGCTATTTGGTAACACGTCAAAGTCTTATTCCAACGTTTAGAAGAGTTGAGAAGAAATTAACTTTCTATTGTTAAAATTGTTTACACCAGTAGATCCACTTACTAATTCCCTTCCACCATCCAAAGCTAAATCAGTGTTCTGGGGGGGCGGGGGTTGAAAGGGAAATGACAGAACATTTCCCATTTTTTATAGTCCTCATTCTCTCCTCCATTATTTTTTGGTAATTTTTCTCAACCAGGAGACTGCTTTGGAGGTATATTAAAAGGATTAACATTTAGATAATAAGTCAGCTCTCCATAAGGACTAGCACTCTCTTTGTCTTACTTGGTTTCAGAATTTCAGCAGACTCTACTGACTCTCAACTGACTGTGACCTCAGAGGGGAATGGGCAAAAATGCACCGTCCTTATAACAGCTGGAGCTCTCACCTTCACTGCCACTGGAGGGCGCTGTCTGCCTCAGTGAGGGGACAGATTTCACAACTTGCCAGGCAAGGCAAAACGTACTCATAGAAATCTTGAGTTAACCTGCACCATCTTGCCTGCATATACGAAGTCAGTGTTCCTACATAAACACACTAGTAGACAGTGGGGAGCCAGTGGCTCATTCATGGCGATTCTCTACATTTCAAGTTAAGCACTTCGACCCAGTTTTTCAAAGTAATACTAGGTTTTGCCTAGAGACCTCTTTTCCCCATTCTGTATGCTAAAGCCACAGCTAAAGTCATACCAAACTGCAATAATCTTAGTTCTTTGAAACATCTTCGTTTCCTTGCCCACTCTTTTCCCTCTACTCTACCTCCACATGTGTTCACCTAACAAGTGTCTGATCTTCCTTTATGACTCGGCTTAGATACCCCTAATTCCAGGAATCCTTCCAGGACCCCCTGACACCAGGTCAAGATGACCTCTTACGTGCCCCAATTGCAACCTGTTCTTCTCCCACAAAGAACCCTGATGTACAGTTGTGTAATTACTTGTTTATGAAGTACACCCCCGCTAGGCAGTAGGTGCTATGAAAGCAGGGGATATTCCTATTTTATTTACTGCATTCCCATGCATTCCCTGCAATTCCCATGGTTCTGGTTCAACTCCTCCAGCGATATTTTTGAAGGAACAATTGCCCCACGTGAGTATGATTTATCTCAAGAAGGACTCTGAAGCTTCATACATTGTCTCCATCGTTTTGCCTTCCCAACATGTGCCTCAGTCCCCACCATTGTGCTTCCTCGCTTACCTTGTCCTCTTAGTCCCTACAGTGGTCAGAAGAAAGGCCCGAGATTCCACAAGGTAAGCTGCTTCTTGCTAGTCAAGGCTTACGGCAATTCCACTTGGCAATCTCATCACCATCTCCAGACTGATTCTAGGATCCGCAGACTACCCATCTCAATTCCTGAGTCAGCTGCAAGAGAAGTGGTCGACCAAAATATTTACAGGAGGGCTCTTTCTGAGATGGCTGGTGGGCTGTTAGGAAGCATCAGTCAACTGGGAGGGAGATGAGAACCCTCCCTCTTTCCAAGCAGATAACAAAGTCTTCTCTCTTGTATGAAGTTGGCGTAACACCATAAAAGAAAGACAAGGAAGACAACTTTGTTTCTGGCTGGACCACTTATTGTGTCCATGGAAGGACTATGATATTTTGGAGCTAGGTAACCTGATGAGTATAAAACAGGCACTCAAATACAGACTCAGAGCCATCCTGGGAAGTTCCAGACCGCTCTGAAATGAGATTTACCACTCTGGACCCTTATCTGTCAAGAGGCTTCTCTGCCTCAGAGACTATCTCTGCAAGCTTGCCAAGCTCAAGGAGTCGTTGTGAGGGCAACTGAGAAAGGCAATATCAAAGTGCTTGGAAAACTATGCCCAGCTAATGAAAAATGAGAGGTGAGAAATTATTAAGTGCTAATAGAAGGGCCACAGACTTCTCCATCACCCAATACCCATTATCCTTAGTTTTTAAAGGTCTGGAGAGGATATTTCACTGCTTACATCCTCGCACAGGTTTAATTAAAAAATAAAACTTACAGCAAAATTAGCCTAACATATCCTATATGACAATCAGTCAATTCTGACAGTAAGAACAAGGTAGATATCACTTAGGGCGCAACAATGGGGAAACACCATATATAGTTGTGCTGTTTTGTTTCCATGTTTATAATTGTCTAGATGGAAATACACATGCAGAGCATGATGAGGAAACATTTTTCAGTCAATTACCTTAGACAAAGCTCATAGTCTTTATTCATTCATTAAAAAAACGTTTTTTTAATTACTGGAAACTGTTAAAACATAGGATAAGAATTTCCCAAAATGGACAAAAGATATGGATAAATACAAGGAAAACCACACAAAATCAAACCACGATGGATGAGTGATCCAGTTTCTCTACATCCTCGCCAGCATTTGGTGTTGTCACTATTTTTTATTTCAGTCATTGCAATAGGTGTGTAATGCCATCTCATTATGGCTTTAATTTGCACTTCCCTAATGGTTGATGATGTTGAATATCTTTTTATGTGCTTAGTTGCTATCTGTATATCCTTTTTAGTGGAATGTCTTTTGCCCTTTTTCTAACTGGATCATTTGGGTTTTTTTACTGCTCAGTTTTGAGAATTAATTATTTTTAGATATTAGTCCTTCATCAGATACATGCTGGGCAAATATTTGCTCCCAGTCTGTAGCTTGTCTTTCATTCTCTTAACAGTGTCTTCAAAGAGCCAACTTTTTCACTTTGATGAAGTCTAATGTATCAATTTTTCCTTTTATGGATTCTTTGTCTATCCCTAGAGTATAAAGATATTCTGTTATGTTTTTTTCTTAAAGTTTGTTAGTTTTACGTTACATTTAAGTCTGTGATCTATTTTGAGTGCATCTGTATATAAGGTGTGAGACTTAAGTCAAGGATTTTTTTGTTTTGGTTTGGTTTGGTTTGTTTCCTTTGTTTATAGATGTTCAATTTCTCCAGCAGAGATTATTGAAAAATCTATCCTTCCTCCACTGACTGCTTCTGCACCTTTGTCAAAAATCAGTTGGATATATTTGTGTGGGATTATTTCAAGGTTCTCTATTCTGTTGCATTGATCTGTGTTTATCCCTCCACCAACACCACACAGTCTTGGTTACTGTAGCTACCTAATGTATTTGAAATTGAGTATAGTGATTCCTCCAACTTTATTCTTTTTCAAAATTGCTTTAGCTATTATATTTTATTTGCTTTTCAATACGAATATTAGAATAATCTTCTGTATATCTACAAAAAACATCTTGCTGGGATTTTGGCACGAATTGTGTTAATCCTATACATCAATTTGGAGAGAACTGACATCTCCCCATTTATTTTGATATTCATTTTCTTCAATTGGCAGTTTATAGTTTTCAGCATACAGGTCCTATGCAAGTTTTGCTAGATTTACACCTTAAAATTTCATTTCTAGAAGTTGTTTTCATAGATTCCTTGGCATTTTCTACACATTCAATCATGTTATCTCCAAATAGGGACAGTTTTATTTCTTCATTTCCCATCTGTTTGCCTTTTATTTCCTTTCCTTGCTTTATTGCCTGGCTAACAGGCCCAGCACTGTGTTAAAGAAGAGTAGTGAGAGAGGACAGCCTTTCCTTACACCCAATTTTAGGAGAAAAGCATTCGTCTTTCAACATTAAGAACATTATCTGTAGCTTTTTGGTAGGTGATCTTTATAACGTTACAGAAGGTCCCCTTTATTCCTAGTTTGCTGAGTGGTTCACGAACGGGTACTGAATTCTGTCAGATTCTTTTTGTGTATCAACTGATGAATCACGTGATTCTTTCTTTCTTCTTTAGCCTGTTAATACAGTGGACTACGTTGACGGGTGTTTGAACCAACTTTGCATCCCTGGAATAAACTCCAGTTGGTAATGGTATATAATTCTTTTTAATTGCTAATTCTATTAGCTAATACCTTGTTAAGGGTTTTGCATATACATTCATGAAAGATATTGGTCCATACTTTTCTTTCCTTCCTTTTTTTTTTTGTACTGCCTTTATTTGGCTTTGGTATCAGGGTAATGCTACCTTCATAAAATGAATTGGGAAGGTTTCCCCCTTCTATTTCCTGAAAGAGACTGTGTATAAACCATACTAATTAGTCTTCAAACATCTGGCAGATTTATTTGGTGAATCTCCAGTGGAGATTTCTTTTGGGGAATTTTCAAATTATAACTTCAATGTCTTAAATTGGTACAGGGGTATTCAAATTATCTATTTCAAACTGGGTGAGATTTTTTGGTGGGTGATTTTAAGGAATTGGTCCATTTCATCTAAGTTGTCAACTGTATGTATGCAAAGTTGTTAATACTGTTCCCTAACTTTTTTATCTCTGAAAAGTATGTAGCTTCATTCTTGATGCTGCTAATTTGTGTTTTCTCCCATTTTATCTTTGTCCATCTTGCTAGATGTTTGTCAATTTTATTCATCTTTTCAAAGAACCAACTCTGATTTTTCTCTATTTTTTTTTCCTGTCTAAAATTTTTTTTTATTTCTGTTCTTATTTTTATGATTTACACTCTTCTGCCTCCTTTGGGATTATTTTCCTCTTCTTTTTCTAGGTTCTTGATATGAGAGCTCACATGATTAATTTAAGATGTTTTGTCTTTTCTAATGTAATAATTTAGTGCTATAAATTTCCCTCTCATCACTGCTTCAGTTGTGTCCCACAGTTTTGATATGTTGTATTTTCATTTTCATTCAGTTCACTGTATTTATTTACTTAAGATCTCCTCCGTGACTCGTGCATTATTTAGAAAAGTGTTATTTTCCAAGTGTTTGGAGATTTTACTATTATCTTTCTGTTACCGATTTCTAGACTGACTCCACTGCCATTGGAGAACATACTCTGTTTGATTTTAGTTCTTTTAAATTTGTTGAGGTTTGTCTTAAGGCCCAGGATGTGCTCTATGTTGGTATATGCTCTGTGGGCACATGAAAAGAATATATATTCTGCCGATGTTGGTTAGAGTGTTCTATAAACGTCAACTAGATTCTGTTGGTTGGTGATGTCAAGTTCTTTATCCCTGGTGAGCTTTCTGTGATTCTTCTATCAATTGTTGAGAAAGGGGTGTTGAAGTCTTCAACTATCATTGAAGATATGTCTACTTATCCTTTTAATTCTGTCACTTCCTGCTTTACATAGTTTGCAGGTCTGTTGTTTGATGCATACCTTTTTAGATTTGCTATAACTTCTTTGTGGACTGACCATTTTATCATTATATAATTTTCCTTTCTATATATGGTAATTTTCTGTGGTGTGAAGTCTACTTAATCTGAGATTAATATAACCACTCTTGCTTTACTTGGATTAATGTTTACATGATATATCTTCTTCCATCCTTTTATTTCCTACATACCTATGTTATACTTGAAGTCAGTTACACATAGCATATAGTTAGGTCATGATTTTAATCCACTCTCATGATCTCTGCCTTTTGTTGGTTTCTTTTAACTGTTTAATGGAATTATTCATATGCTATTATGGGGTGGCAGTCCAGGGTCTCCACATGAACTTCACTGAAACGGCAGGGGGCAGTTATCCAGAAGGATGAAAAGTACCAACCACCTACTCTGCCTTCTCTGACAATACCCTAGTGGTGACTGGGGGGATTACAGCAAGGTGAGAGTGGAAGTCTATACTCTCCACTTGGACTTTACTAGTGTTTGGCTGGAATAGAGTGGTTATTTTCTAAGTGTTTCTATCTTGTTGGCTGGCCCTTTCCTGGTCCTTTGGCTCCAGAGTTGGCTTGTCTCGGTGCTTTTTAAAATTTCTGTGACTATTGGCATTTCTGGGTGACCAGCTTCTTCAGTTCCTAGTCTAGAACAGATGAGGCAAAAAAGAAACCCAGGTAACTTACAATTATGTCATTCCTTGGGTCACAAGGTCCCTAGGCAATCTGACTGATTTACTCCATCTGTCAAAGTCTTCTTGTGTTTGTACATATAATTTCCAGGATTTTCAGTTATATTCCATGGGAAGAAAAGGGAAATGTACATCTATTCCATTTTTCCAAAAGTAGAAATCACTGGTCATTTTTTGAAGAATTCTGACAATCTCTCCATTAACTGGTATGTAATCATTGATATATCAGAATTTAATTCTACAATGATATCATTTGTTTTCTGACTGCTCCATTTGTTTTCCATTCCACTGTTTGCCATTTTCTCTTTTAGATTATTTGAACAATTTTTAGTAATTCATCTATTATGCTATTTTACTATATCTGTTTGTATACTTTTTTTACTGGTTGCTCTAGGGATTATACACCTCACTTCAGAGTCCACTTAGAATCAATACTTGAACACTTCAAGTAGAATGTAAGAATATATCCCTTTAGCCTCCCCACTTTATGTTGTGGTTATTTTACACATTACATTTACGTACTTTGAACAATGTTTTGTTTTCAATCATTAAACATATTTTGAAGACTCAAGAGAGGAAAAACAGTCTATTACAGAGATCAGAAAGTTTTTTCGGTGAAGGTCCAGATAGTAAATATTTTAGGCTTTTCAGGCCATACAATGTTGGGGTAATGATTGGGAATGGCCATGTGGAAGCTTCTGGAAGTGTTCTATTTACTGGCCTGGCTGGGGGTTACACGGGAGTTCACTTTGTGGTAACTCACTGTATGTTTTCTTTTATGCACCTGGCCTTTGTTAGTAACTCACCAACTAACTTTTGTTCTGTGCACCTAACTGTTTTCTGTGTTATACTTACCAATGAAAGTAATTCTGAAACTAAGTAGATCAGAGAGCTTGAAAAATATATACATGAGTATATCAGAGACCTTGGGACTGAATTATCAGGAAAAGGACTGAATTATCAGGAATAAAGAGCATGGCTTCCTTATTGCTCCCTTCAGTCCTTTCTTCTTTGAACAAAACTAACAGACCAGGAAATAAAACAGTGTTCCCTCAACCCCAGGACTCTGAGAATATCTACTGAGTGCAATGCACAGAGATGGGAACTGCTTGCTGGAGCTAGAAGTTTAAAAATGGGAATTGTGAAAAAATGAGATGAGAGGTAGATGGATTACATTAGATGAACATTCTAATTGAAGAACTGGGGAAGGGGAATAAGAAAACAAAGGGAAAGATGTTCTTCAGGGGGAAAGTCAATAATACAAATTCAGGATTTTCTCGTAGGGAGTGCATGAAGGAAAAGGAGGTTGAAGTGAAGGTAGTCAGGAAAAAAGAGAGGAAAGAAATGGGAAGGAAGTAATGAGGAAAAGACCAGAAAAAGAGAAAGATGAGAAGGAGGGACAGAAGGGAGAAAACGAACGGAGAGAATAAGGAAGGACATACAATAGAAAGAAATGACACAAGAAAGAAATGTGGTTAAATGATCCATATTGGGCACCTGACACAAACCAAGCATTTTGACACCTCACATCAACTCTGTAAGGTAGATACTGTCTTTCCTATTTTATAAACGAGGAAAGAGAAGCCCTGAGAACTTATTTTACTCACAGACACACCTAGAAACATCAACCCTACCTGCATGTAAATCCAAATTCCGTGCTCTAGGAAACCATTTAATTCCAACAAAGATTCCCTTATGGGAAGTAAATGCTTACGTTACACTTCAGTCCTGGAAACAATTACCCTACAGGATGCCTTTGTCCTAATAAGAAGTAGAAAATGGTTGATCTTCTGAAACCCTAAACCTGCAGTTCTGTAACTCTATGGTACTGGGTCAGTTGTGTGTAATACTGACATCACTGACATGTTCTGATTCTGCCTCAGTATTAAGAGACATTTTCAAAGAATCTAGTGTACACTTTTTTAAGCAAAACCAGTAGAGCACTAGAAGTTCTGTTTAAGTTGACAAATGATGCCTTATCTTATGAGAAAATGGGCACAAAATATATTCCATGGCTCAGTATTAGTATCTGCCAACTAGCAGGAATGCCACTTTCTATATGGAGTAGTACAGAAAACCCCAAGAGAAAACTCTAGCTCGTGAAGTCACCTGGATTTCTTCAGATTAAGCAGAGAACAGAAACAAATTATCAAAGACCCCAGAAGACAATCATCTCTCTTTGACAAAATTATATGTGAAGAATAGTAGACTATCTTCACATGGACCACGAGTTTGGGGGTCACTTCAGAGTACTTGCAAAAAGTATTATTCACTAATTCTTTCTCTTTATTTCAAAGTTACTTAGCACTTACTGTGGGTCGCAAAAAGTATTATTCACTAATGCTTTCTCTTTATTTCAAAGTTACTTAGCACTTACTGTGGGTCAAAAGAAGTGGTGAGGGGATGGATGGGAGAAGAGAAAAGGGAAAGAGGGGTTCCCATGTACTGAGGATGGGGTAGGAAACATGACAGACGCTGCTGCCAAGATACTTTATACAGCACAGCTCCGGATATTCACTATAGTCCCCAAAAATGTATAAAAGCTAAACCAAGCTACCTCCAAGGAATAATTAGAAGTGAAAATTGATAAAGAGAAAATGGCTCATATTCTCCTCATTGATTTCCTGTGCACAGTGAGTCAAACTTGACTGTTGATTGGAAGTCATTTTGGGTACTCCTTATTACTTTTTCTGCAGTTGGCTACTCCTGTCAGTGCCTTTCACGCTGGAGTCTTTCTTTGCTCTAATCACAGCTGTCAGCTATTGAATGAGTTTGACACCCTGACTCCAGAAACGAGGGGATTCACACCCCATGCATATGCAGTCAGTTCCTTCATTAGAGCTGACTGACATCAGAGATAACACGGTGCACTGCCACTAATTTTTAGAAGCAAAACAAATGGCTGCACAATCAAGTAGGAATCTCCTGGATCTGATACACCCAGAGAGCCCAAGAATCTGTATTTATACAATTCAGCCAGTATTGCTGTAAATGCCTACACTTTTACCACTGAAAAGCGGTATAAGCAATCAGTGCAGAGCTGGATCACACACACACACACACACACACACACACACACACCAGACTCCTCCCCCAGAATCTTAGTTGCCCATTCCTAATCATCTCGGTTGGAGTTCCAAGTGTTGAGTGACAATGGGCATGAGTTAGCTATTGTGACTTGTCTTTTTGAGAAGCATAAGTTTCTGAAAGAAAAAAGGGGGGGGGGGGAATGACAGTGACCAGGATCACCTCCTCCACCAAAAAAAAAAAAAAAATTCAGCAGAACTAGAGCTTCTGAGAGTGTTTCTGCACATAACATCGTAAAATGATAAGACTCCAGGTTGAAATGGATCATCTAGTCCCAAACGACCAAGTCTGAAATTCTTCTAGAGCATCCCTGACAAAGACCTATTCAGATTCTAGCTGACGTTCCTAGCAATAAGCATGCCTTGTTTGGTGTGAGGCTGCTTACTGGAAATAGAAGCACAAACTGAATCAGTATTATAGGGAGTCGCTATAGCATCGCCCCTACGGAGATGCATCCCCCCCCTCACCACTTGCATTTAGTACTTAGAGTTTAGTCATCAAAGTCCTCTTCAAACCCCAGGTCTTCAGGACGACCCCAACCACAAAATTTTCCTACTGGCCCTCACACGCAGTTGGTTTCTTCTTCCCAGGCTACAAAGATATATCCAATGCCCTTCAAAAGATCAAGGGACTTCTAACCATCCCTAATTGATCTTTAACTTGTCTCCTCCATCAGTTCCTTAAACACCCGGTGGACCGCTCTTCTACGGCGATTTGTAGAACCTCCCGCACTACCGCCTGCAATTTTTCAGCAACTCAGAAGGGTGGGCAAATAACTTTATAAAAAATAAATAAAGCTCCTGATGGATTAAACAAAATCGCTAGGAAGCAGCAACCCTCCAACTGAGAGAAGAGCGGCTTGGGGGTGCTACAACACATGACAACCTAAGACTTAAGATGGCGCTTCACCTACGGTTTGGGAGGTGGGGACTTGTGAACTGATGGATATATACATGATTGTACTATTCCATACTGCGGTATAATTCTTCTTTAATTAAAAAAAAACTGCCCCTGGTGGGCGGGGGAAACAAACCCCTGCACAAGGCAGCGCCACAGGAAATACGCCGAGGGTCACTGGGCAGCTGAGGCTATACCCAATATCACCCCGGAGTCACAAGGACCCACCCCGGTTTATCTGCTCCACAGCAGGTATCACACTTGGACAGTATTGCTTCGTTTGTCGCATTTCGTCTGTCTCCCCCGCTTGAATGTACCACAGGCCCAGGGGACGGGACGGGGTAGGTGGTCAATATATCGTTCTTGAACGGGGAAGTGGCGGTTACACGAACGCGTACCTCAAGGAATGAATGAGTGAAAGGACGAACGAATGACCCGGAGCCTGGCCTAAGCCCCTCAGCTCTCCTCATGCCCAGCGGCCCGCGGGCCGGGCGCGCCCCAGGTGAGCGCTCGGAGCCACGGTCCCCAGCCTCCGCCTACGGCGGCCGGGAGGCGTCACGCCACTTCGGGGCGGAAGAGCCAGCCCGGAGGGGCCCGACTCGCGCGCACGCAGGCGCGGGCACCCACGCTTCCGGGAGGTCACTTCCTCCCCTGTCTCGTAGCAACGGCTGGCAGCGTTGCTGACATCGCGGGCCGCGGTGGCACCGAACTGAGCTCAGAGTCTCGCCGCCCGCGCGATGGTAAATCCGGGGGCTCTGTCCGCGACCCGCCGCTCCAAGGGCAGCGACCGGCAGGGGACCTTCGCTGTCCCGCTCCCGGGGCCGACCCAGGCCCGGCCGGGCCCGGGGCCGGGGCGAAGGCTGGGGTCTCCAGAAGCTTCTTGCAGGAGTGACACGGAGACCCTGGAGGGACCAGAGGGCGACCGTGGAGGGAGGGAAGAAGATGTCTAGATGGGGGAAGCTATCTTGGGGCATAGATATCTGGGGGGGTGACTTCTGAGGCGTGATACTTGTGGAGGGAGGGTATCGAGAAAGAGAAGAGAGATACGGAGGGGATGAAAGATCCTGAGGGGAAGGAGAAATCTCCTTGACGGCGAGGCAAGTTTGAAAAGGGGAGCGGCGCGAGGGAGAAGAGAAAAATCACCCTGAGAGGGAAGAAAGAGAGGGGACAAGGAACGCAAGGAAATGGAGAGAGGGGAGAAGGAGTTATTGAGAGAGAAGAAAGGAAAATAAAGAGGCAGCAGGAATGGGAGGGGGAGGAGAAGAAAAGGAAAATGGAGACAGGAAGGTTTGAAAAAGAACAGAGTGAAAGCAGAGTTTCTTTTTAAGAAAGGAATGAAAAGCGAATTGGCGATGGGAATTAAGAGACTGTATTGGGGGGCTCAAAAATCACCAAAGGAGAAAACACCTGGGAAAAGAGAGGGAAAGGCCGGGAAGATCAGCGAGAGGCGTTTGGGAGAGAAGTAAAACAGGAAAAGATAGAACGAGGGCAGCGGTTGTAAGGACCTGTGGACGTTGTCTTACAGATGGCAGAAAACTGTAGTAAGTCATTGATCTCTGTACAGCTATTACGCTTTAAGTTCAGTGTTTCCCAACGTGAGATGCAGACGTTAGTTGCTACTTTAAGATGGCTCAGAAAACCAAAAATGAACCAAAAGTGAATCACATCGGAGAAAGTTATTCCTCTTTTTTTTTTTCAGCCTTTAGACTATATCCAGGAGAGAGTTTCTGGCACTGTTAGGTCGTTAATACGACTATCCTTTGGTCGTTTTGATTTTTCACCTGAAGGGCAGACCTCAGGCTCAGAGCTTTCATTGGGGTAAAATTTAACAATATGTTTCTCTCTTTGTTTCGTTTGTTTTTATGGTTATTTCTGCCTGTGACAAATGATACCAGGTTTACATTTGTGGTAATGATGTATAATTTCCTTTTAAAATGCATTTAAGCTTTTAGCAGTGAAATAATTTTAAGAATGTGCTGGGTAAATAATATAGATGGTATTCATAATGGCAAAAATTATCAATCTAGTACATGAATGCCTGAAATTTAGAAAACACCTGCTATAGTGGTGGAAAGAGGAAATAAGTGCTCCCACCCATATTAGGGACAAAAGAAAACTGTCTTTTGACTAAAGCAACATAACGTTCACCTGTACAACGCTGGAAAGAAAAATATATCATAAATCCTCATCAAGAGACTCTGCAGAATACTGTTTGAATTCAGAATATCCAGTGATTACTCAGTTATGGAAAATATGCAGGCTGGAAAAAATTATTCTTGATTTTAGCATTTGGAGAAGGCAAGAAACTGGTACAATATATATACTCTATGCATGTGATTCAGAAAGCTGAGTTTAAAACCCAGTAGTGGGGTTCCAACATAATCACTCATGGTTGAACGTTCATCTTGCACTGAGATCCAGGCTGTGGTTACCAGTAGAATCCTGGAATACACTGTTTTTACAGAATATTTTGAATTTAACCATCTGAACTCCCAATTAGGTGGCATTTAGAACTGAGAATATGATTTCTCATTAAGTGATGCTTTTAGACAGAAGGAGGCAGTGATACAGCTCTATAAATATTTTTTAAATCTATAATGTAGAAAAGAGATTTTTCACTTGAATACAGAAAGATCAATGAATGAAAGATGACCAGGAGCAGATTTCTGTTCAACAACATAGGATACTTTTCCAGTAAATAGAGACAGATAAAAATGGAGTGAGCTCTTGTGAGGCAAGAAGCTTTCTGTCTCAACAAGAGTTCAAGCCAAGATATTTGTCAGGGTTGTACGTAGAGGGTCTTACATAGGCTTGCATATGGGACCTGACAATTTCAAAGCTCTCTTCCAAAAATCTGAGCTTCTAAATCTTAGTTTAAGGAGATTGGAGAATAGGGGTCTTTCAGAACATTACTCTAATTAAGACTGGGGTCACCACAAAGACTCTTTGGTTAATTTTCTTCCTGATCTCTTCCAGGCAGAGGTGGAGGAAACCCTCAAGAGGATCCAGAGCCACAAAGGGGTTATAGGAACGATGGTTGTAAATGCAGAAGGTAAACACCTCACAGGCTGCCTTCTTGACAGGCAGAAGCCGACCAAGAGCCTGTTTGTTGTGTGAAGCCTTAGGCAAACATCTTGGAATTTTAAATCAAAAGTATATCTTGTATATTTTAGCCAGAGCATTTACTCATCATACATCTATTGAGTATCTATTAATTACATGTCAAGAACTCTGCTAAGAGGTAGGGAGATAAACATTAATAAGACATGCCTAAAAACGCCTATATATTCCTAAGAAATGCTGCACATTGTCTAATTTTTAAAGCTTTGGTAACTCTCTTTTAACATTTCAGGAGTATCAATAAAACTATTATATTGAAGATAGAAAGAATACCATTGTTGGCAGTTTGCTTTCGTTTTAACATTGTAAAGCGTACAGAGTTTCAATCTTCATTTTTAAAAGAAATTGTTCCTTTACCGTAGTTAATGAAATCTTTGAGAATTAATTTTAATGTAATTTATAGTATAGTCTTTGTGGTTATAGTTTAAGAAGGGCCAATACGTTTCCACCTATGAAATCTGTAGACATATACCAGAGACTTGCCTATTAACAATCCCCAAAGCCTTTTCTCTGGCACACTGTTCCATGCTCAGCTATGGTGGCAGCCTCTTAAAGGCTTCTGCTGGCTTCATTGCTGATTGAGGCATTTGCAAGGGCAAGAGGTGCCACAAACCCCAGAGCACTAGTTGAAATAAGAGTAGCTACTTCACACAGTCCATGGTACAACCATGGATTTGGTACATCACCAGCTCAGTGCTTGGCAACAGACTCTCATAGCTAATCATTATTCTGGAGCAAATCCATCAATAAATATTTAGTGAGCAACTACCCACTGAAAGTCTGTTTAAACTCTAAACTTCAACCCCTTATCATTAAAAATGCAAAATAACCTACTTTACTGGTGACTGTGACAATTAAGTGAAATAATAATTGTCAAGTGCCTGGCACAATACCTAACACTTAACAGAATTGTAATTAAATAGTTCTGTGAATGTGGGAAGTTTTAATTTATTTGTACAGATAAAACATTTGATGTGTTTTACAAAATAATAAAATAAAATTTTAATAAACTCAGTGTCAAATGAATATAATAAATTCACCCAGCTTGAGTGATCAGGAGGGAGAGGACTTAACATCAGCCTACAGGAAAGTCAAGAGCTATGCCTCATATTTCCAGGAAGCGGTCCAGCCCAAGTCCGTGGTTCTGGTTGAACTGATTTTAGTTTCAGGCATTTGCATAAACTCTGCCACACCCCCTAAGATAGGTTACTTGCGTGACTTCACAGAGATGCTTTATTTGTTTTCTTTGGCTGCCATAACAAAGCACCACACACTTAGTGGCTTAAAAAAGATTAGACATTTATTTTCTCTCAGTTCTGGAAGGCTAGAAATTGAAATCAAAGTGTCAGTGGGTCCAGGCTCTCTTCAGAGGCTCCACAGGAGGATCCTTCCTTGCCTCTGCCCAGCTTCTGGTGATTTCCAGAGATCCTTGCTGTTGACTGGTCTGTAGGTGCATCACTCCAGTCTCTGCCTCCATCATCGTGTACGTTCTCCTCTCTGTGCTCTGTTTTCTCTTCTTATAAGGACCCGTCGTTGGATTAGGTCCCACACTGATCCAGTATGACCTCATTTTAACTAATTACATCTTCAAAGACTCTATTTCCAAATAATGTCACATTCTGAGGTTTAGGCTGGGCTTGAATTTTGGAGGGGACACTATTCAACCCAGTCCAGGTGCATTCACCTGTGACACCCTGGACAATGTATCTAATGTGTTACTTTGGAAGACTTAGTCTAAAGTACCTACTCCTGGCAATATGCATCAAATGTCTGAAGAATATCCATACCTTATGATCTGTAATTCCACCCCTAGAAATTTGTTTAAGAAGTGATGAAAAGATTTAGGTGCAAAGGGTATTACGGAGGCACCATATATAATAGCAGTAAATAAACAGACAAGTACATAAAGCCCAACAGTA
Organism: Monodon monoceros; assembly: GCF_005190385.1. Taxonomy (NCBI): domain Eukaryota; kingdom Metazoa; phylum Chordata; class Mammalia; order Artiodactyla; family Monodontidae; genus Monodon; species Monodon monoceros. The sequence goes on along the minus strand of NW_021703766.1, from coordinate 7,680,299 downwards.
GGGAAATTTTTAAACTTATTATATAATATTTACTCGGTGAACCATTACTCTATTTAAAATGTTGAAGAATATTTAGAGTCATGAAAAACTACTCACAATATTAGATGAAAAAAAGCAGGAGACGAAGCAGTAGCCAGCATCTTCTAATCCTAAATACGGCCAGGCAGACATACACTCTGAAATATGGAAGAAAAGGCAGGGCTGTGTTACGGTGATGATCTCTGAGTGGTAGAATTAAAAATGACTTTTGTTTTCCTGAGGTCTCTCAATTAACACTCTTCTCATCCAAAGGCAACAAAATACTACTTTTAATACCCATTAACTTCTAATTAACCTCTACTAGGATAAGGTTGTGTTAGGATTCAGGGCACTTTTCTGAAAGCCAAATTAACCTTCTTCCCAAAAATACAAATGAGGGGCTTATTTTTATGGTCGGATTATTAACAACCAGAGGATATGACAAGGATGTTTACTAACAGCACATGGTATAAGTTGTGTGACCAGAATGAAATGAAATACTCCATCTCAACAGCCTAGTCAATTGTAGATGAAAGTGCTATGTATTACGGTGCAGCTTTGCAGCTCTCAGAAGTCCCATGAAATTTAACACTGAAAATATTTAACTAAGCTAGTGTTCATGTGTTCTTGTTCTGTACCCATGGCTTTAGTCCACTAGTTCTAGGCAAATCATTTTAACAAATTTTTAGGTTTTAATTGTGGCTAGGTAGGCCTTCTACCCCACGTTTATCCATTTAGATCTCATCCTCTGCCATGTTAAATAGTGTCCTTTGGTTTCACTATTATTGAAACATAGACTTCTTATTCATGACAATAAAGTGGACTTACCAATTTCGCCCAATGCTGAGGAGTATAGGTTTTTGTTAGATTCTTTGTTAACAATGGTTTCCCATTTACAAAATAATTCATTGTTTACAGTATTGCAGTTCTGATCACAGAACTAGATACTGGTGAACATGTATATTTGTTTCCCAGACAGTCATATCTGTCATATATTCTTATGTATATAAGCCTGATTTCTGCAGACTCTTAATTTTAAATATTCTTGACATTTCTAACAATCTGTCATTTGAGTTTCATTAGGTTTTATCAGCCATCCAGCCAATTCCTTTTATTTTTGAAATATAATCTATCAACCAAATGTACAGTTGAAGAATACCAGCTTACTGGGATCATGATGAGTCATACTGTAAAGTAGTGTCATAAGTTCAGGAAGATAGAATATATACTCTTTGTTCTAGAAGGTACATTTTAGGAATTTATCCTACACATATATACAAATGTGAAATGGCATGCACACAGACATATTCTGTAGCCTTGTTCATAAAAGTCAAAAATTGGGAACAGCCCAAATGCCTGTCAGGAAGATATATTAGTTACATGTATTACAAAGCATCCATTCAACAGTCACATTACACAGACATTAACATGAATGACCTAGCCTTATGCGGACTGAATGGAACAACTTCCCGAGTGTATTAAATGAAAAAAGTTAAGGTACAGAATAGAAAATGATACAGTTAAAGAATACAAACACAAACATACTGGAATAGACTTAGAATATCTCTGCAAGGACACCAAAGAAACTGAGAACAGTGGTTACCTGTCAGAAGGGGAAGTTGGTGAATTTTATACTATGTGCTAAAATTACTTCCTAATAAATTATTTTTTAATTACCTCACATAGTCTCAAGAAAGAACTCAATAAATATTTGTTGATTGATTTTTTTTTTCCAAGGGTCTACAGTGGATATGAAAAACTGCAAGAGTTTCCACGGTGTGCACTTATTATTCAGAAAGGCTAGCCCTTTTATTTATTGACTTGGATCATGAATAGACTGACTAAGTAGGCCTGAGTATCTGATTCATAATCCTGTCATCTACAGTTTGAATAATTTATTCTGGTTGTATTTCTTTTTTGACACTGAGAAATGCAGACTTTGTAGGTAGTTGCTCTTCATGATGCAAAATAAAACTGTTTGGTCAAAAAGTGCCCTTGAAAGGTTGAGTGCTTGCTATACTTGTTTCCTGCTTGTTAAAGACACATGCCTTGTGATGGTTCATCAGTTGTGAAAGACAGAACTGACTTCTGGAGAAAAAGTGGCCAAGAAACAATAATACAGAAATTAACAAGTTTTCTGTAAAACCTTACTTAAATAGGTTTTCCTGTAAATACTGTCAGTTGCCTTCTTTGGCAAGACCTACTCTGGAGAGAATGGCTTTCTTAAAAAGAAATTAGTCTGTTTCAAAGTCAGAGTTGAGGCTCTCAAAAAGTTTCATGAAAAACAGGTAAAGTCCCAAGTTAGAAGCACTCATCTTGTTTACCAGTTTCTGGAGCTACATTCTCTGAGGGAAAACCCAAGAGAGCCAGGTCAGCCTTTTTTATTGATTGGCCTTAATTCAGGTTCTTGAGGAACTTGACAGTGATCCCAAATTCACCTTCATATGTCTCCCTGATTTAGCAAGGCACATCTGCAAATCAGATCCCTGGAATTCCCTGGTTGATTTGGTAGTTTTCAAAATAATATGAAGGCCGGTTCTGATTAGACATAGTATATGTAAAATACCTAGCACAGCACCTGTTCCATAATAAGCGCTGAGTGACCTGAATGGAGCTGGACTGATATGAACTGAATTGAATTATACTTGCATATTCGTCTGGCTAGATTTTTCCAGTTAAATTAATAGCTTCTGTTTTAAACTCATATAATGAAACAATAGAGCACACAAGTAGCCAAATTTAATCATGCTTAAACCAAGAGTGAGTGCAAACCAGGGAATGCCCAGCCGAACTGCAGAGTCTTTGTTGCTGTATTTTCTAGCATAAAAATTAAGGTTTGCAAAATACCATATGAGGAAGTTACAAAGAAATTCTGAAAATCCCTTTTGATACACCCTCTAGCATGTGCAGTGATATCCCCTTTCTATTTCTGGCCTCAGGGGAGAAACTAGCACCATGTCACAGACCAAGCATTTCACAGTGGACTCACCGTAGACAGGATGCTTAGGGGAATGCATTTTGTATAGTAATATGTTAACTTAGTACTGAAATAATCAATTAACAACTTCCAGAAGACTTGTGTACAAAAATGTTCATCACCATTAGCTACAAAAACAAAAACACACTACCTAACAATCCAACAGTGGGGGGTTGATTATATTATGATATATCCCAAAAAATACTAAGTCTACAGCCATTAAAAATAATGTTGATGGCATCGTCAACAAGGACAGCTTGTATGCTATAATTTAAATGAAGAAAAAAGCAACAGTCAAATATGTAATTATAGTTTGATGCAACTAAATTTTAAAATCCACGTAATGGCAAAACGATTGGAAGGAAATAAAATTGTTACCTTTGAGTGATACGAGCCATCACTTTTTCTTCCTTTTTACAATTACAGTATTTTCCAGTATTTCTACGATGCACATATTACTTTTATAATCAAAATAAAAAATGTTTAACCCCAAATTAAATCTCGTACCAGGCATTCCCATCCGAACGACCTTGGACAACTCGACAACAGTTCAATATGCAGGTCTTCTTCATCAGCTGACCATGAAAGCCAAGAGCACAGTCCGTGACATTGATCCTCAGAACGACCTAACTTTTCTTAGGATCAGATCAAAGAAACATGAAATCATGGTAGCTCCAGGTAATTTGGCATTTCTTTTCATTTTTTAAGGCATCTTTCTACTTTACTGGATAAAAGCTTTGTCTCAAAGACGGGGAGTGTGGATTTTAACATGCAATATGACACATAATGCTCTTCAATTACAAAATGAATAAGTTTGAATGTGAAAATTCCGTGAAATTGGTAAAGACATTGAATTTTGCCCATTTGTTTTTGTTGTTAGTAATCAAACCATTTAGGAGGTGTAGGTTTCCTGTTATGTGAACTTAGCACACAGACTTTCTGAAGAGTGGGAGAAATGTCTCCTGTCCAGGGGATAACGTAGAGGGCAGATCAAAGGTCTGTAGGGTCTTAAACCTTCCCTGGAGTAGAGCACATTCACTGGGGCTATCAAAAGACAGCAGCCACAGAAATACTTCTTTCCTTGAAGGAGGTACATTCACAGTTTTAGTGGACGTCAGTGTAAAACAGGACTCACGTTCCTAAATCTAGTCTAGAACAAATTTCGCTGTAGTACAACTGTAAAATCAGAGTTACCCCCAAACTAAATAAAGCTTTCCCTACACCTGTGTTCTCACCCAAGCTGCACACTGGAATCACTTGGAGAGCTTAAAAAAAAAAGACTGATACCTGGGACTCCACCCCAGACGAATAAAGACACAACCTCTGGGGCTTGGCCCCAGGTAATGGTATTTTCTGAAAGCTCAACAGGTGATTCTGGTGTGCAGCCAGGCTGGGAGCCCACTGGTCTACACAAGGTCCAAGTGATGTGTTGAAGAGAAAAGCAGATTAGCTGAAGTATTCATTTATTAAATTTAATTTTTAGGGTGGATTAACTTTGTCCATATCTCTCCACAGATAAGGAATATCTTCTGATTGCCATTCAGAATCCATGTGAATAGACCTGCAATGGCCAAGTTCTGTCCTGGGACTCCAGGCTGAAACACTTCACTCTTTAAAGATTCCTAAAATTATAATCCAATCTAAATGATCTTTTGGATATTCCTTTCTATTTTTACATTTAAACTCTTCTACATGTCTCATTTAGTCCATTTCGAATGTATTGTAAATTTGTGATTTAGCTAGATAATAAATAAATTCTGGTATGTATGCCTCATTTTTTTACAATACACAAAACCAAAGAATTCTAGTGAGAAGACAGCCTTCCTTGAGACAGTTCTTTTCGTCTAGAAGTAATGGCCACCAAGAATTAGAATAAGTGTGATTCTGCCCATTTCACTGACATGCCAGGGAGTTTCAGTGGAGCAGAGTGGGGCTAGGAGGGAAGCAGGGCGTCCCAGCCCTCAAGGAGTTATAGGTGCTTTCCCAGCTTAAACGAGGGCGGTAAGAAGTCAAGAGGGCAGTTCTCAGTTGGGTCAGTGCTGCCCCCTGCGAAACTCCTCAGGCCTGTCCTTCCATCACACCAGCATGAGGGGACCAGGAGTGGGTCCTGAGGAAGGATGCACACGTCAAAAGCTGCCTAGAGAACTCCAGAGGGTTTATTTATTTTACTAGATATTTCAAACATTCTGAAAATAATGAAAATGGTAGAACAAATATAACGGATTTCCACAACCCATACAGAATAGATGTTAATCTTTTGCCGTGTTTGCCTTATAACCTCTTTTTTTCTCTAATTAAGCATTTTATTTTGAGATAACTGAGGATCCACGTGAAACTGTGAGAAATAACATAGCTCCTGGGTACCCTCTACCCAGTTTCCCCCACGGCAACATCTTTCAAAACTATATTACAATATCACAACCAGGAAATGGACATTGATTCAGCCTAGATACAGAGCATTTCCATCACCACCCGAGCTCCTCGTGGTACCCTTTTGTAGCAACCCCCCAACCCCTGGCACCCACTAATCTGTCCTCCACTTCTGTAATTTTGTCATATCAAAATAGTTGTTATATAAATGGAATCCTACAGTACGTAGCCTTTGGAGATTGACTTTTTTTACTCAGCATAATGCTGTTGAGATTCATCCAAAAAATAAACATTATGGATACAGCTGCAGCCCCTCTCCTCCTTTGTGCCTTGGTCCTCTCCTTCTCTGGAGGATCCTTGTCAGGATACACAAGTCACCCTGCATGGGGGTCCACAGACGCTTCCTCCTAAGTTCCCACAACTCCACAACAAGCCAAGAGTGAGGAATGGTGCAGGACAAGTTTAGTTCTGCCACTGCCATGGCACCAGCTTGCATCCTGGCAGGCTACAATAGCCCAACCCAAGCAGACAGTGGTCCGAGCAGAAAAGAAGGGCCAAGGCAAATCCCTCAGGTGAAAGGGGTTTACTCTCCACGTGGTGATGGTAGAGGAGACGGGCCAAGGCTGAAAGGGACCATGGTGGCTGAAGCCGAACAGTCAAGCCTATCCACACAACAGACGTCAGCACCCCACTGCAAATCTCAGTGCCCCTGGAAAGGGGGACCCACATGAATATACTCTGAAAATGCTCTCCAGGTATTCGCAGTGCGGCTTCAGGCTGAGATCCACTGCGGTTACTCAACAGTGGGTCTTACTGGGGTAGTGAGGAGAGTAGCCCAAGACACACATAAATACAAGTTCCATCCGGGAACAGCCCTGGGGTTCTCCCACATCATCAAGCCAGCTGAGCCCTAGATTTACAAGGAGGATGCTGTCTCTATCTCCGGAGAGAACAGAACAAATGAGGAAATGAGCTTAAATTACAGCAGAAGTGAGTTCTTCTAAAAAAGTGAGATGAATAAACATCAAAGAGATTGCAGGATGGAGAACCTATACTATAGCACGTATTAGGCTTTCGAGCATTTTCCCCACACTTTTTGCTTTAAAAAACTTCAGTTGGGCTTCCCTGGTGGCGCAGTGGTTGAGAGTCCGCCTGCCGATGCAGGGGACACGGGTTCGTGCCCCGGTCTGGGAGGATCCCACATGCCGCGGAGCGGCTGGGCCCGTGAGCCATGGCCACTGAGCCTGCGCGACCAGAGCCTGTGCTCAGCAACAGGAGAGGCCACAACAGTGAGAGGCGCGCATACCACAAAAAAAAAAAAACTTCAAAGTTGCAGAAGAGGAGAGAATGAACACCCACATAAGCTTCACCCACATTCACCAATTCAATATTTTATAACATTTGGTTCATGTCTCTCCCTCCCTCCCCATATATATATATATATATATATATATATATATATATATATATATATATATAAAACACCCATAACCCCTACTTAAGAAATTATTATTATTGATACAATAATATCATCTAATACAGTCATGTTCGAATTTCCTCAATGGTCCCAATAGTGTCCTTTATAGATATTTTTTTTAATCCAGGAGTCTATCAAGGGTAACATATTGCATTTGGTTGTCACGTCTCGAGCTGTTCAGCTGTTTTTAGAACCCCTGTGTTCTATTCTCCCCCTCTAGGTGGTATCGAATTTGTATTTGTTCTCCCTGGAGTCCCCAGGACCATCTGCTCCGCAGCCTCCTTGAGCCCCTCCTGATTGGACCCAGATGCAGCCTGTAATTATAATTCAGCCCAAGAGCAGGTCTGGGTCACAGGTGAGTGCTTCCCCTTCCTTCTGTCATGACTCAGAGACCAGACAAACCACCATGGACCCAAACTCATCCTTCAGCCAGTGAGGTCTGGGTACCAGAATACCCACTCGCCCAGGCACAGCTTCTATGTGTGCTGACAATTTCCAACGTAAATAACATCCTGTTAGAGTCCAAGCAGGAAGGAAATGCACTATTGAGGGAGAGGATCACCGATATCATCTATCTGACGCCTTGGTTTTACAGGTGAGGATTTCACCTGAGCCTGACGTCCAGTGTTGTTCAGGAATCAAGTATGTCAGTTTGTACGGAACTGGTCAAGCCTCTGGAATTGGTCCTCATGATCTTATCAGGGGGCTCATGCTCTTGTGAGACCCCCCCATACCCTCCAGAAAAAAACTATTTTGAGGAGGTAGAGATTAGTGCATTGTTTTAAAATGTACCAGAAGTAACATCTGATTCCAATCCCTAAATCTGTCATCTCCCCATTGTTCCCCAGCCTACCCAGAGCTCATCAGCAGACACATGGCTGAGTGGTAAAGCCACTTCCTTCCTCCTGGCCCAGCCAGAAATTTCAAGCCCCATTTGAGACGTAGCAGTGGGAAACCTCTGGCAGGTGCAGATGCCGCTGCTTTAAGTGCCAGGGCTCTGTGTGGGCTCTTTTGTGCAAGGAGACCCTTCCATCCCACTTGGCAGGGAACTCTGCTGTGGTCCTGCCTGCACTTTTGCATCCAGAGGAGACAGTAACCCTTTGCTAGAGGCCGAGACTGTGGTATAGAACTTGCCAAAGCCAATGACAATGAAGGAGGATATAATCTTGGGGAATCTGTATCACCCCTCTCTGCCTTCCAGCACAGAGGCATTCACATTCCGCTTGGATTCCTAACAGCACAGTAAATTAACTCTTATTTTAAAAACCTAAGAGATGCCTGGATCTATAAAGATCCACACTCATACAAAACCATTGATAAAGTTTTCATTTCCTACGAGAAGTACAAGCCTGGACTCACTGGTGCCTCCCCTTAGTCCGAATGGCTATAAACTTTACCTGAACAATAGGAGAGCTATTTGCAGACTCTCTGGAGGAACATATCTCAACCATCAATATTAATGAGAATGAACCTGGAAAGACCAGCTTAATAAAATAACTGAAATGCATTTACACATCATTAGCATTACGAGCTCCCAAATCTTCATCACTGAACAGCAGGACCATCTGAGAAGGGGATGAGCGGCAGCCTGCCCAAAGCTCCAGCAGGTGCCTGCCTCTCAAAGCCACTTTCACTGGTTGCATTCTGGCTTTGGGGCCAGATCGCCTCTTCCAAAGCAAAAATCACCATAGACTAAGATTTGGATTCTCCACCCCCCCACCCTCTCTTGGTCTTTGAAAAATTACAATTATCCCCAATATGTCTTCTGAATTTAGAAAATACGTAATATATGCCCTTGAATAGGAAAAGATAACCAGAGATAGTCATTCAGTCAAGCAATATTTAGTCTTACATTCCCCATTTGAAGAAAAAGTAGATCATGTTTGGGGCCATAACAGAGCTTTCAGAGTGGTGAAAACATCTCCAATGAGGAGTCTTAACAAAAAATAAAGTGGTATTTCAAATCCTAGGAGATCCTAGGTCTAGACTCCCACCTCAGTATGAAACCATCTCTAGTAATGGAAGTTCAGGCAACCCCAGGGAAGTTCTGGGTATTTTTAGGATCTGGAATATTTCAGGTCAGTAACACTTTTCTGTATATTTCTTAGGCAAGATTTGACATAGAGGGTTGGGTTGGCCTTGTGCTCAGCCACACCCTGAACACAGAGAAAAAAAGACTCAACCTTCTTACTTCCTCCTGGGTTCTGACTCTGGGAAACCTCCTCTCCTTCTTCCCTTCACCATACATGACCTCAGGACTGCCTCTCTTGATGCCCTCAACCTTGAACATTCCTGCTGCGTGCATAAATGATTTTCGAATTCTCTTTCTTTGGTCAACTTTACACCATGAGATGTAAAGATGGTGCAGTTGAAAGATCACGAGACCTACAGTCTGACTCGACTTATTTGTTAGCAGGATCCCCAACTTCTCTGAACCTCAGTTTACTCACCTACAAACCTGAAGAACACCCGCCCACAGTGGCCTTGCCTCCTGAGCTACACTGTACAGCATAGGTACGAATTATTATGATTAACTATAGCAATAGCGGCCAAATAAACCAAGTTTACCAGAATATAAGTCACTGAACACATCTCACTGTGGCCTCTTCTACTCTTTAACCATACGTAAAAATGGATTTAAAGAGTTATAATCCTGCTGGGTTCACACTTCTAATTCCTTTAGTTATCATTTAATAAGCATTGCCACGGGGCAGCGGGGAGGGATAAGTTGGGAGACTGGGATTGACATATACACACTACTATATATAAAATAAATAACTAATAAGGACCTACTATATAGCACAGGGAACCCTTCTCAGTACTCTGTAATGACCTATATGGGAAAAGAATCTAAAAAAGAGTGGGTATATGTATATGTATAACTGATTCACTTTGCTGTACAGCAGAAATTAATGCAACATTGTAAATCAACTATACCCTAGAATTTCTTTTTAAGTAGAGTGAAGGGACAAAGGCCCATTTTAAAAAAAGCATTGCCACATTCCTATATTGATTTTTCTTAATATCTGCATGCAACTCAATCAAGCTTGTCGGTGGTGACCTGACCAGACGAGGCCAATGAGAGATGCTTCCTTGGTATTTAGATTTGAAAGAGAGTCAGAGAGGAAGTTTCCATGTGGCCGGACCTGTGCACAAAGACAGGGGCATTGGGGAGGCCGTATTTTTCCCAGAGGGGTAGCAGAGAGAGAGAGCCTCCTGGAAGGAAGGGATGTAGCAGCTGTGCATCACAAGCAGGGTGAGAACAGTGTTCCTGCCATGGGTTCCCGGCAGCCTTCGAGGTCCTCAGCTATATTTTTACCCTTGGGTTTACAAAACTCCTCTAATGCCTTCAACACAGTGTTCCCCTTTGTGTACACTACCAGAGTGGGTTTTATCTGTTGCCTGAAACCCAAAAGTCCTTAGCTAACATTTTGGGGCTATATTTGGGTCGCCCCCGGCTGCTTTAATCAGACATGGTCAAAGAGCCCAGTAACCCCCCAAAAGCGTGTGTTAATCAGAGGCCCTGAACAGATGTTTTGCGGTCTCTCACTCCCCCGCTTCAAAACATGCCCCATGGCTTTAGCAATACAGCGGGGGAGGCCAGTGCTGGACACTCCAGGAGGCAGAGCTCTGGGTGGGAGTGTGGCACTGAGATGCCCCTCTAACTGGGCAGCAGGCACTCTAGTTCATTCCCACCTGGAAAGTGGCCTCTGCCTCTGTCATTGGCTGGAAAGAGAACAGGCCACCTGGACTCTAGGCAGATACATTCCCAAAGCACCTCTCCGGGTGGCCTGGAGTATCTGAATTGGCAGAGTCATAAGAGAGACAAAAGGAATAAAGAAGTAAGGTACAGATTCACCTGACAACCTACCACCCCCTTGCCCCCAGAAGGCAGCGTGGTGCTGAAGGAAGGATGCTGCTTTGTAGCCAGACTGTCTGGTAGCCAGCCCTGCCATCAATAAGTAATAGTAATAGTAATAATAAAACTATTATTTATGTTATTACTTTTTTTTTTGTGGTCCGTGGGCCTCTCTCATATTTAAAATTTTAAATTTAAAAATTTTTAAAAATGTTATTACTTTTAGAAGAAGAGAAAGAAAAAGAAGAAGAGGAAGAAAAGAAACGAAAAGAACACCAGCAGGTGCTGACATTCGTTGATGACTTACCAGTGACAGGCACTTTGGATTTTCACAACAGCGCAATTTACAGACAGGAACACCAGGCCTCAGAGGAGTTTCACAGCTTGCCTAAGTTCAAGCAAGTGTTAAGTGTCAGAGGAGGCACCAAAACCCCAATACTTGTCTCGGGCACACCTGTTGCCTACGTTGCTGACTCAGCAGATACGTGACAAGGAAATTAACATCTCTGAACCTTAGAATCCTTACCATAACTTCTACATGGCCGGTTGTTGGGAGACAAAAAGAAATTATATAAAGCCCCTGACACTAAGTAGATGTTCAACAAAGGGGAGTTGCTGCTGTCATCATCACCATCATAAGTACTACCTAGAGAACCAGTAAGTGCTGGGAGATGACCATCACAGCAATTATGTTCTTGTTATAAATATGATCAGTGTCACAGTGTTGACATTTAACAATACTCCGTGGGGTTCATCAGGGCAATTACTCCTAATTCTTTCACCAAACCCCTCAAATCCCCAACAACCCAGCATCCATCTGGTCTATAGGATGTCAGACTACCATTCCATTCATGCAATGTCATCATATCAGGAATCGCTCGTAGGACCAATCTCCCCATCAAGAATGCAACTACTGTTTTGTATGTTCCTCAAGCCTATGTTTTATCCCCCTCCCACTGTGTCTAAACAGAAACCTGGTTTGTACTACGCTTAATCCCCCTCCCATTCCGTCCACATTCGTAACCTGTTTGAACCATTCCTTCCTTTCCCCTCCCCACCCTGCCTACACATATAACCAGCTTTTCTATTTAGTCTGGATTGATGGATCCATTCAATCCATCAGACTGATTTTCTGGTCTGTAGTAACTGTCTGCATTGACTCAACAATCCAGTAAAGAGAAGTTATGCATTTGGCAGTCTGTTAGGCTTAAAGACACAAACCACCTTATTCTTACCCCTACCCAAGTGCCTGGCAGAAAATGTGGCACAGGGTGGGTACTCAGTCTGTGGGGTAGTCAACATCTCTATTCCCACCCAGGCCCTATTTTTTTTTTTTTTAATGCGGTACGCAGGCCTCTCACCGTTGTGGCCTCTCCCGCTGCAGAGCACAGGCTCCGGACGCGCAGGCTTAGCGGCCATGGCTCACGGGCCCAGCCGCTCCGCGGCACATGGGATCTTCCCGGACCGGGACACGAACCCGCGTCCCCTGCATCAGCAGGCGGACTCTCAACCACTGTGCCACCAGGGAAGCCCCCGGGCCCTATTTTAGAAACACTGTTCCCTGGATCATGGGACTGGTCCATCAAGTTAATGAGCGCCTTTTAAGTGGACATAGTTAGCTACATCCTCCAAGAACACTCAAGACGGGATTCTGACCAGTTAGAAGCTTTAAAACTTCTCAATTCAGATTGCAGGATGAATTAAAGAAGCTCATTGACTGTCATGGGCCTCCTTCTGCATCTGTACTTTCCGCTTCCTGAAACAGCTCCAAGGAAATACCTGCCCTCGCCGACCCCCGTCAATGCCAGGAGAGCAGAAGGCCCAGCTTCTGAGAATAGGTCCCAGTATTCACAGCTGCACCCTTTGTGGAGCATGGATGGGAGGCCTGTGTCAGCAGGTCCCAGACCTTTGGGGACTGCGCTGGCGCTAGCCTCATCAGATTACAAAGCCCCAAATGGTGCTGTCAGCCAGATCCTTTATCCAACACCAACTTTAAGTTGTTCACAAACTCTGAACCTTCCGGTTGGGTATTTGATCATATCTCAGGGACGCAGGGGGAAAGTGAATGTCTAGTGTCTCCAAGAAAGAAAGAAAAAAAAAAAGCACAACACCGTCAGTAATGTCAGGAGGAGAGGAAAGAAGATGTTATCTGAACATGTTTACCTGCTCTTGCCAAGCCCAGCAATTTCTGGGAGATGCAAGCAGAGATGAATAACCATTTATGAAATTTCAAATTAATAAAAATACTGGCTCCATCTGAGAATTGAAAGAAGGCGCGCTTCTTAATCAGGGAACCATTAACCAGGTCGTGCTCGTTCTGCAAGCATGTAACCAGTAATGACTCCGCCCAGGAGCAGACATAGGTGACATCATCCCTGCCCCCAAGGACCTCCTAGTGTAGAACGGAGACAGGTGTGCAAAGAATACATTTTCAACACAGTGAGATAATGGCGACCAAAGAAGTATGCGTGAGGGCCGGTGCCAATGTCATGCAGAAAAAGGACTGATAAAGGCTTGGTGTTTAAGAAAGGAGGCATTCAAGAAAGCAAACACATCTGAGCTGGATATTAAAGGCGGAATAGGGGTTTACAAAGTTAAGGGGAAGGAAAGAGCAATCTGGACAGGACGAAGTGTAAAGTGAGGCATAATCTAGGCCAGTGGTCTTTAAACCTTGCTTTAGGAATAGACCTTTGTTCATGCACAGCGGCAAGTAAAGCTGCTCTCCACGAGGCAGGGTGGGCCCTTCTCCCGTTCTGTCCTCCCCTGCTCTTTGCCCCCGACACTTACACACAACGGTCATTCAGGGGCCCCACCCCAGACCTGCTGAATCAGCACCTGCATTTAGGAAGATTCCCAGGGACCCTCGTTCCCATTCAAGTTGGAGAAATGCTCCTCCAGGACGAGGAAATCTACAACAAGAGCCCCCCAGAGAGGGGTTAGGGCTAGGAGTTTAGGAACACTGTCGGTCTACCCTTTTTCTCTTCCTGAAATCTTCCTCCACGGCCAAGCCCAGGCCACCCAAAGCCACAGTTCAGAGGAAGAGCTAGGGAGAGAAGTAAAAGGATGTCATACGGCAGTCGACTTATGCCTCAATCCCGACTAAAAACAAAACGAGGAAGGAGACAACCTGGAAAATCCAGCCAAAGCTGATTCTCCAGCCAGGTTTCACATCTCAAGCATTGGGGGATCCCTGGGGGCACCTCAGCCACCAATGAGTCAGCCAGTTTCCACGTGGCATCTCCACGACCTTCACCTTCGCTGGCTCCAAACCTCCTTGGCGCTCCTACCAGAGCTCTGGGCTCCGAACATCACAGATAACCTCCAGGTACCACCCCCTGACCCGCCACCACCGTCTCCTCCTGTGTCAGGCACAACTGCCACCCGTGAGGAAGGAAATGGCTCACCCCCCTTTCTGCTTGGGCTCCTTGTGAAGCCCACCTTTCAGTTTTTACACACACGGACTTTTCCTGAGACCACACCCCAATCTACAGTCAGATGATTCTTCCACTCACAGAAGTGAGGACTACAAAGCCCCCGTGCAAACAGGTTTCTGATGGCACCAGCCCACAATTGGCCTGATGTGCCTGGATCCCAGGGTGGGCGCCAGCAGGCTCCTGCACTATTTTTTCAACACCACATACAGTCATGGAGCCCAGGCCGTGTCCAGGTTCTTTATGATGTTACCCCATTGACCTCAAAATAACCTCACCTGGTAGACTTTATGCATCCCCATTTTCCTGACAAGGAAAATGAGGTTCCCATGAGGGCAGTATCTTGCCCAGAGTCACACTGCTTGACCCAAAGCCCCTTGAAGCCTGAAACAAGTCTTATTTATCATTGCCCCCCAAACTCGTGCATTGTTGAGTCTGCATTTAGTCTACACTCCATGTAGAAAGTTTGGATGCAGAATAAATGAATCGTGCGTGTGGTATAATCCACATCACCGGTTTGGCGGGGGGCAAATAGGGGCACACACTTTAAAGAAATAAGGGCAATTTTACCACTGGAGCCTCCACCTCCCAGGTCCATAGGACATCTGAGGTCTCTCTCAGACCTATTCCTTCCCAGAACTTCCCAGAATATTGATTCCCGATTTGGGGTTGCCATTACTATTTCTACTGCCGTCAGCACTGAAAAACAGGCTGTTCTGCTCTCCAGATTAGGATACTCAGCTCCCACACAGCCATAAACACTATGTTTATGTGTCTGAAAACACACACATGTGGAAAGATTTTGAAAAATACACACCAAGATATTAACAACAGTGATTTCTGAGTGAGTGGGATTATGCCTGATTTTATTTTCTCCTTTTTACCCTTCTTTATTTTTGTTTTTCACCTTTCTACAATTTAAACTGTGATTGAAGTGGGATATGCAAACAAAAAGCACATAAAACATAAGGATGTAGCTCAATGAATCTTCACAAACTAGACACTTAGCATCCAAATCGAGAAACTAAACACGTCTGCCTCCCAAGAGGTGCCCTTTGAGCTTCCCTCTGGTCTCTAATGGCTGCCCCAAGGGTCACTAAGAGCCTGGCTTTTGTCACCAGAGATTATTACTTTTTTCTCTTTGTGTACTTTGGATAAGCGGAATTTTTTAAAATTTTTTTTGATGATGAGAAACAATGCCATATTTTATTTTATTTTTTTTTTTGCGGTACGCGGGCCTCTCACTGTTGTGGCCTCTCCCGTTGCGGAGCACAGGCTCCGGATGTGCAGGCTCAGCGGCCATGGCTCACGGGCCCAGCCGCTCCGCGGCATGTGGGATCCTCCCGGACTGGGGCACGAACCCGTGTCCCCTGCATCGGCAGGCGGACTCTCAACCACTGCGCCACCAGGGAAGCCCAAGTGGAATTTTTTGTGTCTAGCTTCTTTCAACTGTCAGTACACTGGGGAGTCATCCATATTGTGAGTGGAGGGGTAGGCGTCACTCATTCTCATCTCCATTTCTTGATTTCTTAAGTGTAGAAAATGTGACTTATGCATTTTTTCTTTGGGGGCAGGAGGGAGTCTATATCGAAGGAAGTATGGAGCCAGGTCTTTCCTTGCAGAAAGCAGGTCCACGAAATCAGGGCTGATTTCATTCAGAGAGATGGCAGAAAGAAATGAGAAAGACTGATGCTGCCAGCCACTGGTTCCCAGACGCCCACAGGTCCCCCATCCTGGTGCAGCGGAAAGAACATACACCTTGAAAGCTTAGGTTCAAATCCTGATTTGGCCACTCACCTCTCCAGGGAATGATGTTTGACACTAAGCCACGGTAAAATGGGGATGTCAGTAAAATTGTGTCCTGGAGCAGACATGCTTGCTCTCACCCACATCCCCTGCATTCATTCTACCATTTCTGTGTGCTCTTCTGCCGGCCTCCGGGGGAGGGGGGAAGGTTTGCATCCACCTGCCCTTGGGTGGAGCCACTTTGTGAGCACACAGAGAGAAGCATCAGAGCCTGGCGTTTGCAAACCCTGACCCTTGGGGCCCTCAGCCAGTGGGTGCTGGGGGCAGGGTGTGGAATCCAGCTCCTCTGCACCCAGGAGAGGCACAAGGTACCGCCCAGAGGCCCCGGCAGGAGCAGACTACAGCTCCCCTCCATAGGTCTTGGCCTGAAGTCACACCTTTGCTGGGCTCCTTCCTCTCCCCTGCCCTGCTCCCCATGTCCCTTGCTGGTTTCCCCAGGGAGCTCTTCCTGAACTAGTCACATGCACAGGAACCCTTGGGCAGGGCCCACTTCTAAGGAACCCACCCTAAGACAAGGGTCGTGGATAATTGTGGTAAAATCTACCCAGCACCCGGCAGGTACCTGAACCTGCTAAATCTCTTTCCCATGTCCAAGGCAGGACAGCCCTCCTGTGTGGGCACACGCCTCGAATCATAAAATCCCCAGGGTCAGAAGGAACCGTAAACGTCCGGGCCTCCTGGAGTCCTGAATCACCGTGAATCACTCTCATCTCTCCCTGAAGAGTATTACAGTAGCTTCTGAATGAAATAAGCAGGGACAGCAGAGCCATCCCGGCCATCACTCCTGCTTTATTGCGCTATAATCAGCACGGCCATCTCGCGTGGAGATGAAGCTGTGAAGGGCGGATATTAAAGCCACGGGCCGCGCTCAGCTTCCCCAGATCAGAGGCCAGATTCCCCACCAGCTGCTCCAAGCCACATCTGCACCCCTCGACCCCTGGCTGGCGGTGAGGCGGTTGTCCTGGGGCGATGGGGGCTCCCCTGTGTGTTAGCACTCACTCTTCCTGAGAAGAGGGTCTTCCTGCAACATAAGCTAAAAGAGCAAAAAGATATTAAAGAGATGGAGGTGGGGGGGGAACACAGCATGCATGGAATTATCCTCTCTTTTGAAAAGAAGATTCATTGTTTTTGAATAATCCGTGGCATTGATCTGTATTTTAAGAGCAGGCTTTGACCTCGTCCCCTCAGCAGAAAGGGATCATGGGGGCCTCATATCAACAAGGAGGACTTGGTTCATATTAATAGTTGCCATTTCTGTGCCAGGCACTACTTTCAATGTTTAACAGTCTTTGAAGGAGGTCTGTCCATCTTTGATTTACAGGTGAGGAAATGAAGACTCCGAGAAGGTAAATGACTGATCCCCGCCCATGTGGCTGGTGGTGATGAGCTGAGACCCACGCCCAGCTCCGTCTGCCTCTAAGCTGGATTCTCAAGCAGAGCTATTGCCAGGGATTTGGGTTCACAATATGGTTTAGTTTCCTAGAGCCGCCGTAACAAAGTATCATAAACTGGGTGGCGAAGACAACAGAAAGTATTGTCTCCCAGCTCTGGAGGCTAAAATTTTTCCTGGCCTCTTCCCAGCTTCCGCTTGGTGGCCGGCAACCTTTGGAGGGCTTCAGTTTGCAGCTGCATCAGTCCAATCTCTGCCTCGGTCGTCACGTGGCCTTCCTCCCTGTGTGTGTCTCTGTCCCTGTTCGTCTTCTCATTTTCTTAAAAGGGCACCAGTCATACTAGAGGAGAGGCCCACACTATGCTAGTATGACCTCGTCCTAACTAATTACATCTGCAATGACCCTATTAACCAGTAAGGTCACATTGTTAGGTTCTGTGGAGAGTTAGTACTTAAGTGTATCTTTTGGGGGGACACAATTCAATCTGTAACAGAGGACAAGTACCCAGAAACTCAGTTTTGAAACAAGATTCAGAGAGAATGAGGAGAGACCTGGCCTCCTCCCCGACAGAGGGACCCCCAGAGGGACACTTAATCCCTTTGGTCTTGAGTCTCTCTCTCCATCTTTGTCTACCTGCTATGAGGGGGATGAGCCCAGAGGAAGAAGCCAGCTCACCACTGCACTGTAGTAGGAATAAGAAAGAACCTGGGGGGAGGGAGGGTCAATCTTTTAAATGTGGCACCCTCCAAACTGTAGTGTTCTGGGGAAAAACCTCTCCAAACCCATTCTGGTTAAGACTTTACTCTTATGAAACACATCTCATTAAACTGAGACAGGGTTCTCACTTGCAAGCATGGAAACAAACTCGAGATGATTCTACCTGAAAGGGAATCTATTTTAAAGAGAGGGTCTAGCTCACACAGTAGCTGGGAAGAATGCAGGACCTGGCTGTAACAACAGCCAGGAACAAGAGAATCTGAGAGCCAGAACCACAGTCAGAGTAAGAACCAGCACAGTGAGGACGCCGGTGCCACTGACCGTGGCCTCACTGCCATGGACCCATTGCCACAGCTGCCCACAGGCCTCGGATATTACTGCTGAGGTCACCACAACTACCAGCAAAGATTCTCTACTGTCCCTGATTTGGGGGCCACTAGCTCCAGATTTAAAATCGTTGGTTGCCACAATGAGGTATCGCCTCACACCAGTCAGAATGGCCATCATCAAAAAATCCACAAACAATAAATGCTGGAGAGGGTGTGGAGAAAAGGGAACCCTCCTGCACTGCTGGTGGGAATGTAGATTGATGCAGCCACTACGGAGAACAGTATGGAGGTTCCTTAAAAAACTACAAATAGAACAACCATATGACTCAGCAATCCCACTACTGGATATATACCCTGAGAAAACCATAATTCAGAAAAATACATGTACTGCAACATTCTTTGCAGCACTATTGACAATAGCCAGGACAGCAACCGAAATGTCCGTTGACAGATGAATGGGTAAAGAAGATGTGGCACATATATACAATGGAATATTACTCAGCTATAAAAAGGAATGAAATAGAGTTATCTGTAATGAAGTGGAGGGACCTAGAGTCTGTCATACAGAGTGAAGTAAGTCAGAAAGAGAAAAGCAAATACCATATGCTAACGCACATATATGGAATCTAAAAATACGGTACAGATGAACCTAGTGGAAGGGCAGGAATAAAGGCGCAGACGTAGACAACAGACTTGAGGACACAGGCGAGGAAGGGGAAGCTGGGACAAAGTGAGAGAGTAGCACTGACATAGATACACTACCAAATGTAAAATAGCTAGTGGGAAGCAGTTGCATAACACAGGGAGATCAGATCGGTGCTTTGTGACCACCTAGAGGGGTGGGATAGGGAGGGTGGGAGTGAGATGCAACAGGGAGGGGATATGGGGATATATGTATGCATATAGCTGATTCACTTTGCTGTACAGCAGAAACTAACACAACACTGTAAAGCAATTATACTCCAATAAAGATGTTAAAAACAAATAAATAAAATAAAATCATTGGTTGAGCCTCACACATCAGGGATCTAGCTGCAAGGGAGTCTGGGAAATCATGTATTTAGCTTTTTTTAGCTTTAATAGAGAGAGGTGGCCTCCTACAATAAGCCATACACTAAGAAATTTCTCAAATGTGGGAAGGAGGTTCGAATGTTGGGCAAATAGTGAAAAACAGCTCTCAGGGAAGATTAAACCTGCTTATCCAAGAGCAAAGGTAAGACGGGGATGTCAGAAAGTAAATTAGGGATTGCCACGGGTTACAGATGGGGGAGTAAGAAGAGGGCCCACATGGGTGCAGGGTTTCTTTTCTGAAATGAAGAAAATGTTCTGAAATTAGTGATGATAGTCATACAACCAAACTGTATGCTTTAAGAGAGTGACTTTTATGTTATGTGAACTATATCTTAATGAAAAAAAGAAGTCTCAGAGAGGGATCCAGCCTCCTCATATTTGCAGGAGAAAGAGGACTCCGGGTCACAGCAATGTAATAGGCTGGACATTGGGGCACGTATATACGGGGCGGAGGAGCATCCCCTCAACTTTCCCACGATGAGAACACAACTTGATAGACGCGCGCTGGTCTGGGGGAATGGAGCAGAGTGAGCCAAATAGGTCAGTGGTCCCAAACATCCCATTTCCTCTTGGAAAATATTCCACTTCACTGCTAATTGGGTCACAATGAACATACACATTCCTGCTATTCCTGCTCAGAAAGTCCACTGGTGATGGTCTTCTACTTGAGATGAAAACTTTAAAAAAATAAACTCACTGGGGGGAAGGCGATAGAGAACTAGGATATGGATTATATCATACATGCCCTAGACCCTGCGCCAGGCACCGCCTACTGAATCCCATCCCCAGTTCTGTGAAGGGAAACTATTATCTCCTTTTGTAGATGAGAAAAGTGAGCCACAGGGAAACCAGATGACTGGCCTCTAGGTTGTCTGACTTCAGAAAAGCCCTGCTACCTTCACCACCACAGCTTCCTTGAGTGTATTTAGACAGGATGTAACGTTCCATGAGAATAACTGAGGTTGGGCGGTGGGGAAAGCAAGAAGAGAAGGAACAGAGGAGTAGCTACAGGAGGTAATAAATGACTTTTAAGAACAGGGATGTTTAAATTTTTAACTTTTGGGGATGTGCCTCTGCAAAGCCTTAGCCAAGTCTGTGGGAGAAGCACAGGTCTTAACTAAATGAGGACTAAATGAGGACCTTTATTGGCAAGGGCTGGTTGATTGGTTGATTAAAGAAAATGTTTCTCATTTGGATAAGGTTTAGAGATGGAACTTTCTAACAGAAGCCAGAAGTCTGATCTAAAGTTGAACTTGAGGTTGTAAAACCACCTTGGAATTCACAGGCATTGCAACTGATCATAGCTCAATCTTAGGGGGCAGGGAGACCCCCTTTATTGTGAGGATCCCACATTTCTTACCCCCAACATTAGACTTGGAGCCCTTTCTGGGCAAGATCAAGATCTGGTTCACTTTAGAACAAATAATCCTAAAACGTATATGGAACCATAAAAGACCCAGAATTGCCAAACCAATCCTGAGGAAAAAGAACAAAGCAGGAGGCATAACTCTCCCAGACTTCAGACAATACTACAAAGCTGCAGTAATCAAAACAGCATGGTATCAGCACAAAAACAGACATATGAATCAATGGAACAGAACAGAGAGCACAGAAATAAACCCACACATCTATGGTCAATTCATCTTCCACAAAGGAGGCAAAATATAAAATGAGAAAAAGACAGTCTCTTCAGCAAATGGTGTTGGGAAAGCTGGACAGCTGCATGTAAATCAGTGAAGTTAGAGCACACCCTCACACCATACACAAAAATAAACTCAAAATGGCTTAAAGACTTAAATATAAGACATGACACCATAAAACTCCTAGGAGAAAATACAGGCAAAACATTCTTTGACATAGATTGTACCAATGTTTTCTTAGGTCAATCTCCCTAGGTAATAGAAATAAAATTAAAAATAAACAAATGGGACCTAATGGAGCTAACAAGCTTTTTTACAGCAAAGGAAACCATAAACAAAATGAAATGACAATCTACGGACTACGAGAAAATATTTGCAAATGATGCAACCAACAAGGGCTTAATTTCCAAAATACACAAATGGCTCATACAACAAAAAACTAAACAACCCAATCAAAAAATGGGTAGAAGACCTAAATAGATATTTCTCCAAAGAAGACATATAGATGGCCAACAGGCACTTGAAACGGTGCTCAACATCACTAATTATTAGAGAAATGCAAATCAAAACTACAACGAGGTAGTACCTCACACCAGCCAGAATGGCCATCATTTAAAAATCTACAAATAACAAATACTGGAGAGAGTGTGGAGAAAAGGGAACCCTCCTACATTGTTGGTAGGAATGTAAACTGATGCAGCCACAGTAGAAAACAATATGAAGATTCTACAAAAAAACTAAAAATAGAGTTGCCATATATGATCCAGCAATCCCACTCCTGGGCATATATCCAGACAAAACTAGAATTCAAAAAGATACATGAACCCCTATGTTCACAGCAGCGCTATTTACAATAGCCAAGACATGGGAAGCAACCTAAATGTCCATCAACAGAGGAATGGATAAAGAAGATGTGGTACATATATACAATGGAGTATTACTCAGCCATAAAAAAGAATGAAATAATGCCATTTGCAGCAACATGGATGGACCTAGAGATTGTCATACCAAGTGAAGTTAAGGCAGAAAGAGAAAGATAAATACCATATGATATCAGTTATATGTGGAATCTAAAATATGACACAGATGAACTTATTTACAAAACAGAAACAGACTCGCAGACATAGAGAACAGACTTGTGGTTGTCAAGGGGGAAGGGGAATGGGGGAGGAATACATTGGGAGTTTGGGATTAGCAGATGCAAACTATTCTATAGAGAATGGATAAACAATAAGGTCTTGTTGTATAGCACAGGGAACTATATTCAATATCCTGTGATAAACTGTAATGGAAAAGAATATGAAACAATTTATATATATATGTATGTATGTGTATATATATATATACGGATAACTGAATCACTTTGCTGAAAAGCAGAAATTAACACAACATTGTAAATCAACTACACTTCAATAAAATAAATTAAAAAAAAAAAAAGACCTGGTTCACCTTTGTGGTACCATTGACTAGCACATGGCAGGGACTCAGTAAATGTTTGTTCAACGAATAAATTCAGGAATAAGTCCTCACATCACTAGATCACTAAATAAGTCAGAAACTGTATTTACCTAAATAAGTCAGAAATTGTATTTGCCTACAAGTAAGAACCTAATTGCAGTATTAAAATGGATAAGAAGTCTGAAGGTGAGCAGTTGAAGTCTATGTCACAATGTTACAAATGTGCTTCTACTGTTCTGTTCTTTCATCTTTATCACCCATCTTCATGATGTCAAGATGGCCGCTGTATCTCCAGTTATCATACCCACATCTAGAGGAAGAAGAGGGAAGAGACCAGTGGTTTTCTCTGAGCCAGGTTCTAGTTGAGAAGGGAAGCCTTCCCCAGGAACTTCTGCCTAGATTTCACTCATCAGAACTGTCTACAAGAGGTGCTGGGAATTTAAGTAGAGCAGAAGAGAGTTAAATAAATAGATGATTAAAGCAAGATACAGTAACTGAGGGAGGGAGGATCTCCCTCGTCATTCTTTGCAACCAAACTGGGGATCTATTTGGAATTCAAGCATTGCTCGTATGATTCTGAGAGTGATGACTGCTGTGAGAGAGCATGGTAGAGGGAGGCCTGCCAATGAGAAAACCGAGGCTTGGGGAGATTAAGCTGTCTGAAGTTACACAGCCAGAGCTCAAAACCAACCCGAGGGGACTTCGAAGCTCAGTGTCCTTCTGTTCCCTCCCTGGGCCAGGCCGGTGGGATTCTCCAGGCCCAGGGAGAGGGTGGCCTGGAAGGGAGGTGTGAGTGGCCCCTCATCCTCTTGTCCTCCAGGACTGGTCCTGGAGATGTGTGTGGGAGCTTTCTCAGAGGCCAGGCCAAGCCAGGCCTCACTGGCAAAGCACACCGTCTGCCGGCAAAGTCTTACATCAAACATATTAAAGGCCTCTCAGCTCTGCAGCCCTGTTCCTACCTCACAGCCAGGGATGGAGGGATGATGCTGGGGCCATGGGGACTCTGACTCACCACCGGGAGCTGAATGCTGCGGCATATTAGATGGGGAAGGAGGGGTGTGGGTGGGGTGCAGCCTCGTGCTCTCGGGGAGCAGGGGTCTGGACTGGGCTGGACCCTGACTTGTGGGGGACCCACACGGCCTTCCCCTCACCCTGGGACATCCCTGCCATGGTGGCTCGGGTCATACACCAGTCCCCTCTACCAGCCTTGCGCAAAGTTCATGAAACCGCCTTAGGAGAAACCACAAAGTGCTCAGAGGGTAGGGGATGGTCTCTCCTGTGACTGATTTACCAGGATCCAGACTCAGCAGGAGAGAGGGGGCAGACGGAGAACCCAAAAGCGTCCCAGAGAAGTGCTGTCCAACCTTGCCTCGGCCATGAGCAGACACATCACACCCTGGTAGATCCAAATACAGAATGGAACAAATCTGCACAAAGCAATCCTTACCTTTACTACCTGCAATACCCTGTCTGTGCTGCACTTTATTCTATCCTGTTTTCTTTTCCTTTTTAGTTTTTTGCAAATGCTGGCTGTGACCCACAAAAATGACGTCACAAATCCATGAGGGAGAAGCCTGCAATTAGAATTTCGGTGACTTACTACGTGGGCACTGTGCAATTGAACTGGGTTTGAACTGGCTGGCCTCAGAATCCAGCCAAGTGACTTAGCGTCTGACATCCGGCCACTTTTCTTAATTGCTAATACCATAATCCCAGTTCCTGGCCTCCATTCTGGACCAGGGCATGGCCTCCTGACTGGTCTCCCTAAAATGCACCCTGGAACCCCCTCCTTGCACATTCCGTGCACAGCCTGCGGTGTATTTGTAAGCACGAGCATGCCAGCCCTTGCTCAAGGCCTTCATGCTTTCCCTTTGATCTCTGAATGAAGACAAAGCTTCTGCCTTGGCTGACAAGCCAGTGACGTCTGAGTGGTCTGACCCACCTGTTCCACCCCTCCCCACCTAGAGCACAGCCCGTACCTCAAGCCCCCTCCCCCTCCAACCCCTTCTCACAGCTCCAGACACACCCATTCTCCTGAGTGTCCTGTCAGCATCCTCACCATGCTCCCTGTCACCACAGGGACTTTGCACGTCCTTTTTCCTCATTTCCTCACCTCTTTACCTGCTTCACTCCTATCATGTCCTTCAGTTCTCAATTCAAAGTCACTTCCTCTGAGAAGCCTTCCCTGACTTCCTGAGCAAAGTCAAACCCCCCAGATGACCCCTCTGGACTGCACTCCTCACCTGTCACGGCTGCAGTTCTACATTATTTAGAGAGTTACTAAGTTAATCCATTAGACTCCCAGACCAGGACTTCTCAGTCCCCCTGGGCATTAGAATCAACTAGAGACATTTCTAAAACTGCAGAAGACTGACTCCCTGCAACTGGACTATCACCCCTACCCCCCCAACCCTTCCAATTCAGTTACTCGGGGTGGGGGGGTGTGTGGCTTCCCAGCAGGGAAGAGAACCACTAGGCTGGTCTCTCAGCCTCATGATGGCAGGAATGAGGTCAGCTTTCCACCCCACCATGCGCCCTAGTGCATAGCTCTGCTTTAGAGTGTGTGGAAGGGAGGGAGGGAGGGGAGATGGAGAAAGAGGAGGGAAGAGGGGAAAGAAGGAAGGAGGAAGGGGGAGGTGAAGGAGGGAAGGAAGTAAGAGAAAGGAGAACAAGCAGCCTCCTTAAGGAGGCTGTAACTTCCAACACAAAGAAGCTATGGCTTTGCTTCTCTCAGTTCCAGTCCCTGGAAGATGCTGAGGGCCTGGAGGAACCCAGCAGGCTGGCAGCGTCAGAACCTTCGCTCTCCTCGGGGTCCCAGCTTACTGGGGTGCGTCTGCTGGCCCTGCAGCCTCCCCCAAAGCAGAGAAGGTGCCCTCACAGCCGGGGTGGGGTAGGGAATAGCTCTGAACAGCTGTAGGACAGGACAGGATTTCACCTCCATTCCCCCTCCGACCTCACACAAAGGGGCGCAGCTGCACTGACTCTTGTCCAAGCTCCATCCTGTCTGTGTGACAGTACCCCAAGCCCGTGGGGCTGTAAGGGCAGGAGGACCGCTGGTTAGGGACAGAGCCTGTCCCTCAGCTAGGGGGTCCTGGGAATAGAGCACTCAACAAAATGACAGCCCTTGGCCTCCCACAGCTTGCAGCATAGCAGGGAAGAAATATGTCAAACACGTAAATTATAATAACCAATGAACTAAAGCTTCACAGCTGTGCAAAATGCTGCTGGCGGGGGAGCGGGGAGGGTGGTGATGGGGAGGAATAAGGAGCAATGGCCTTGGAGCCACTCAGACCTGGGTCTGGGATACACCTTCCACCTGTGGAATCTTGGACAGGTGGCCCCACTTCTCAGCCTCAGGTTTCCTAACTGTAAAATGGAGATAATAAGATGCCCTCATCAGGCTGTTTGTGGGGCAGAAATGGGATAATCTGTCTAAAGCGCTTAGCACTCTGTCTGTCCTGGAGTGAGCACCCGTCAGAGATGTGTGTTATCTCTGTTCCCAAGCGCAGACGTCAAAATTAAGTCTCAGAGGACAGAAGTCGGGCACTGGGGAGACCTGGTCAGCTCTGTGTTTGAGGAACATTATTCTTTTGCTGGCTCCTCTCCACTCCAGCTTTGAAAGCTCATCACCTTCTGCTCTTCCTGACACTTTTTTCCCAGGTAGTCTTATCCTGTCCCGTGGTTAGAATTCTACCTATAAGCTGATGACTCCCACATTTATATCACCACCCCTGGCCTCTGCCCTCAATGCTAGACTCATCCATCCAACTGCCTACTCAGTCCACTCGACTGTCTAGTGGGCATCTCAAAATAAACACGGCCAAGGAAACCTCTTGATTGGCACCCTCACCCCCAAGTCTGCTCTCTTCCCATCTCAAAAAGGGACCTCGATTCCTCCCTTCCCCTCGCAGCCCACAGCCCATCCCTCAGCAAGTCCTACTGTTCCTGCCTCTAAAATAAATCCCCAATCCACTCACTTCTCTTCACTACCACAGGCATCATCAAGGGCTCCTTGATGGCTCACTCCTGGGGTCAGCAGGATAATGGCCCCCAAAGATGCCCACGTCCTAGTCCCTGGGATCTGTGGATGTGTGACCTGACACAGCAAAAGGGACTCTGCAGATGTGATAAAATTAAGGATCTTGGGATGGGGAGAGGATCTGGGGTCATTCAGGTGGGTCCAATGTAATCAGGAGGGTCAGAGGCAGAGAAGGAGATGTGACAGGAACAGAGGTCAGGAGGCTCAGAGGCAGAGAAGGAGATATGACAGGAACAGAGTTCAGAGAGAGAGAGAGAGAGAGATTGCAAAATGTCATGGTGGCAGCTTTCAAGGTGCAGAAGGAGCCACAAGCCAACCAAGGCAGGTGCCTCTAGAAGCTAGAAAAGAAAGGCAAGGACCAGATTCTCCCGTAAAGGCTCCAGAGGAGCCAGCCCTGCCCACACCTTGATTTAACCCAGGGAGACTCATTTCAGACTTCTGACCTCCAGACAGTAGGACAATAAATTTCTGCTGTTTCAAGCCACCAAGTTTGGGTTAAGTTTGTTACAGCAGCAAGAACCTAATCCACCTCTGCACTGCCCTCACCTAACTGGTCCCTCTCTTCCTTCTGTTCCCTCCAGTCCATTCTTGCCACGGCAGACAACATGGGCTCTTAAAAAACATATATCAGATCACAACATCTGGTACATAATACCCTCTGATGGCTTCTATTGTATTATATATATATATATTTATTTATTTATTTGTTTGTTTATTTATTTTAAATTTTTGGCTGCGTTGGGTCTCCGTTGCTGCGCGGCAAGCAGGGGCTACTCTTCGTTGCAGTGCACGGGCTCCTCATTGCGGTGGCTTCTCTTGTTGCGGAGCATGGGCTCTAGGCACACGGGCTTCAGTAGTTGTGGCGCATGGGCTCAGTAGTTGTGGCGCGCAGGCTCAGTAGTTGTGGCTCGCGGGCTTAGTTGCTCCGTGGCATGTGGGATCTTCCCAGACCAGGGATCACACCCGTGTCCCGTGCATTGGCAGGTGGATTCTTCACCACCGCGCCACCAGGGAAGTCTGCTTCCATTGTATTTAGAATAGAATTTCATCTCTTTATTGTGGCCGAAGAAGTCCTTCGATTCCTGGCCCCTGCCAGTCTCTCTGACCCCCTCCTCCCTCCAGGGATCCCCACAGCCCCCCACTTTTTCCTCCAGGCTCTAGTCGCCCAGGACACCTTTCTGCTCCATGAGTAAGCCTAGCTTGTTGCCACCTCAAGGCATCTGCTCTGCTGTTTCTCTTCCAAGGACACTTCCGTCACTTGTCATCAAGGGTCTAGCCTGAGGTCTCCTCTGATGACACCCTCCGTTGAAGAAGCCCTTCTTGCCTTAACAAACGTTGGCCATGTTCCCCCACTTTACTTCCTTCCTGGCATTTATCAGTAGCTAAAACGATCTTGTTCATTTATTTATTTTTTTTGCCTACAACTGTGCGTTTGCGGGGAGGAGGGGTTTTTTGTCTCCCCTCTACATCCCCCAAATTATCAGCTCCATGGGAGCTATTTGTCTAATTGTTTCTTGCTGCTCTGGCACTATAATGATTCCTGGGGTTAGCAGTGCTCAAAACTTGTCTGTTTTAATGTCTGAGTGAATGATTGACTGAACGAGTGAATGAATGAATGAATGAATGAATGAATAGTGCAGCAGCTGGTACAGAATCAGTGCTCAATAAAGGTTGTTTATTTAATATTATCCTCATCATGACGATCACCATGAGAAAGCTTGTTGTTAGGAACAGAGCCCTGCATACACGTGTGGCATCCTCATGACTTCATTAGCTCCCCTCTAAGGGGATAACCAGCTGGGATGGCTTTGGGGCTCAGCACCCACCCCAAGAGTCAAACTGGAAGACACAGGGGCCCGTGATGGGTGCAGGAAGTCTGGACTGGCAGAGACCCAGTCTGGTGGCCAGATGGGAGGGCAGAAACTTCCTTGGGGGAGATATTTGTGTTACTACAAGTGCTAAACTCAGAGAGGCAACAAATGTCTGCTCTCAGTGCACAGACACACACACACACCACCTCAGCCCCAACAGGGCCCTGCCAGGAAGATCCAGCAAATGAGGAACCTCTGGAGAATGGATTTGCAGGCGCCTCCCTGCGCACTGTCTGGAGCGGCCCTCGCATCATTAATACCCCCTGCAGCTGAGCACATGCTTTTTATTGGGATGAGTATAAATAAACAGCAACAGGAGCTTTGAAAGAAATGACCCCCAAAGGAAACCTGATCCTCAGGCAATTAGAACGCTTCTGTTCGGCTAATTGCCGGCTGAAACAGTGATCTGGGTGCCAGTTCTCAAAAGGCGCCAGTGCTGGCCACCCCAGGCTGATGGCAGTCTCCCATATGGCCTGGCGCTGGGAGATGGCGCTCCAGCAGGTGTCCCGGAGGGTGTGGAGAGGAAATTTTACCCCTCCAGGGACAGTTAGCAAAGCCTGGAGACATTTTTTGTTATTCCAACTGGCATTTAGTGGGTAGAGGCCCAGGATGCCACTAAACATTCTGCAATGCACAGAACGGCCTCCACACCAGCGAACCGTCAGCTCAGAAGGTCGAGAGCGCTGAGGCTAAGAAACTCTCGTCCGGGGCGGGGAGAAACCCACAAGGGCAGAAGTTTCTAATGAGTTCCAAACACCCACTGCAGGCCAAACACTTTGTCAAACACAGATCGCAGTCACTGAATACTCAAAACATTATTGTGAGGTTTAATCGCCATCCTCATTTTACAGTTAGGGAAACTGAAACTTAAAGTGGTTTTTAAAAGGGGGCAGCTTGCCCAAGATCACCATGCCGGTCAACACAGAGCCAGATCTCAAAGCTGAACTGAGGCCACAAAGCCTGAGCTTTCCCCTCCAAGCTGGACCACCACTCACCGTTATAAAGCCCCACCCTATGCTGGTCACTCTGACATAAGCATCTTCTGGACCCTATGGGAAATGGGAAATGGTGGGAAAAGTGGGGCCTTTGGCTTCCTGTGGACCTGAATTCAATGCCCTGCTCTGCCATTTTTACCTGCCACACAACAGGTTATGGGCATGCTAGTGAAACTCTCTAGGCCTCAGCTGCCTCATCTGTAAAATGGGCTGATAATGTGATCCATCAGAGGGTTTTCAGGATATTTCACTTTGAACAGTGCCCAGAGCATCGAGGACCTCAACAAACAGTAGCTCTAAGTGTGATTGTTACTAATGAGTTTGAAATTCAGAGCCACAGAGGTGCTGACTTTCATTAGGGAAGTGGGGCCATGTGGGGCAAGTAGGAGGAACTGAAGGTGGAGGGTGAGAAGAGGAGGGGGTTTGGAGGGTGGTGGGGAGTTGTTCCTACGGCTGCCAGAACTCTTGCCTCTAACTCCCCTCTGCGCTCCTTCCTTTGGGGAAAGCCTTGTATTTTGTTTACTGGTGAAAGTAACAAAAAGTAATGATTCTCTGTCTCACCAAATACCCAAATCTATAAAGTTCCAAACAGGACAAACCCGGTCTAGAGAAGCAGGCTGATGTGAGGATGGGGGAACTTCCCTACAGCTTGCTAGGCCACCTGACTTCGAACCTCACCCTGGCTTCGAACCTCTCCCACCCTGGCCTTCTCTCCAATGGAAGGGAAGAGAACTAACACTTCACAACCTGTTCTGTACAAGTGCTTTTGACACAGCTCTTCCAATTTTCCCAGAAGCGCCTATGAAGTCCTGGCATTCCCATTTCACTGTTGGGGAAACTGAGGCCCAGGGAGGTTTATTAATTTTCCCAAATTGCATAGCTGGGAAATGGAGATCTAAGCCCTGACTCCAATGCTGGTGTCTTTAAACACTTCACCTCAAGCCCAGGGCGCTTATGCAAGATGGTGGTGGCAAGACTGATGGAGTCCACGAGGAGCTTCTCTCTAGCTCCTATCCCACTGGTATATGTTGGCCACGGTGAGCATATTCCCCAAGTCCCAGACCAGCCCCCTGGTCTGAAAAGATTAGTGTACTCAAAGGGCACAGGGGACTGAGAATCAAGACCCTCTAGAACAGCACCAAGAGAACTTTTTTGCAACGATGCAAATGTTCTATATCTATGTATCTGATATGGTCACCACCAGCCACAGGTGATGGTACATGTGAAATGTGGCTAGCGTAACTCAATTTTCCATTTTATTTTATTTTAAATAATTGAATGTTAAAGTTTAAATAGTCACAAATGGTCAGTGGCTTCCATACTGGACAGTGCAGAGAAAATGTAGGACTCTCAGTCTCTGAGCTTTGTGCCAACCATGTGCTTCTGAGAGCTCCCTTCCACAGGAGTTTCAGGTTTAAGATCCATTAGCCCTCAACTGCTCTGGGCACCTGGATGAGAAAGCCTCTTGGATGAGCTGACCTCATAAAGGATTGCCTCATTCATGTTTCCAGTCTACAGACACGTGCTGAGACCCTACTGCTTGTCAAGCCCAAACTGGGTATGGGTACCATCCCAACCCAGAAGGAGCTCTAGGGCTACTAGGAATAGTTAAAGAATAACAATAATCATGACATAATGATAATAATGATGGCGAGGGTAGTGCTGATGACGATGGTGATGACGATGGTGATGATCGTGATGGCGATGATCATGATGATGGTGATGGTGATGGTGAATGATGATGCTGTTGATGACAAAGGCAATATATGTGTGGCAAGAATACGGACTTGGAGTCACTCTCTGGATTCAAATGCACATTCCACCATTTACTAGCTATGAGACCATGGGCAAGTCATTTGGCCTCTTTAACCCTCAGATCTCTTTTGAAAAATAAGGTTAATAAAAGCATGTCTCCCTAAGGTGGTTGAGAGCATTAAATAAGATATATAATGTGCATAGCATAGCCTGACACATAGGGAGGACCAATTAAATGTTAGCTATTATTATTATTATTATTATACAGTACCACTGATTCAGGGCACACTATTTCCCAAATTGTTTTACACAATCTCAATTAGTCTTCACACTGACTCTACTCTCCTTCCCATTTGACAGGTAAGAAAACTGAGGCTCAGATAAATTTAAAGGATTTGCCCAGGTTCTTAGAGCAAGTGGCAGTGCTGTGATTTGAGCCCCGGTCTACATGTCTTCAAAACTTTTTAAGTTGCTTAATTGCCCAGGATGCTACAAATCAGAAACGTTAGGGGCTCTCAACATGGCACTTGCAGAAAGAAAGAAAGAGCTGTGTGACATGGATAAGTCCCTTCACTTCTCAGATCCTCAGGTGCCTTGGCCGTGAAACACTGTACAGATGTTACAGAATCACATGGGTGAGTAAATAAGACAGCCCGTGTAAAAAGCGTTTCATGGGGCTTCCCTGGTGGCACAGTGGTTGAGAGTCCGCCTGCCGAGGCAGGCGACACGGGTTCGTGCCCCGGTCCGGGAAGGTCCCACATGCCGCGGAGCGGCTGGGCCCGTGAGCCGTGGCGGCTGAGGCTGCGTGTCCGGAGCCTGTGCTCTGCAACGGGAGAGGCCACAGCAGTGAGAGGCCCGCGTACCGCAAAAAAAAAAAAAAAAAAGCGTTTCATGGAGCTTTCGCACATGGAACACTCATTAACAGCTCACTTTATCAACTAGCATTAAATCACTGAGCGTAAGCCTGGCACACAGGCTATGAACGCTGCCCCCTGACCTTTTCTCCATGCCCCCAGCCCCTTTAACGACACAGCACTAATCTACAAACTGTTTTATCTCAGTGGGACAAAGGCAAGTGTTATTTCCCCACATGGCTTTTGACTGCCTGGCAAGGCACAGTGCGGAGGGAAGCAGTTCCCGGAAGCAGTTCTCTGCAGGGCCGCGCCTCTGCCGCAGATCCTCCCCGGGGCTGGGGGTGACCCGCCGCCCCTGATTGTCACCCTGGGGAATCGAAGTGCAGAGGCTCTGTGAGAAACCCTGAAATTACTAACAATCAGCTGGGGTCAGAGCCGCCGGGGGAAGGGAGAAGGTATTTATAAACCGGGCGTCAGTGACTGCGCCCTCGGGAACCCGAGAGGGCAGCAGGCTCCCCACCCCGCAGGGAAACCAAAGAGGAAAAACACCAACACGCTCCGAGCTTGGGCCCGGTCAAAAGCCACAGAGGGTGCATCCAAGTCCCCTTGTTCTAAATTTAGAACATTCAGCCAAACCAGTTCTCCGGCTCACCCAGCATCTCTCCCCTTGGCTGGACCGGGACGTTCTTCCAAGAGCCAACCACACAGATGGGAGCCCAGATCCCAGCCCACTTTGTCTCCGTTTTTGTTCCCATCGCACCGACAGCCAGGACCCCTGGGGCCTTTCTCACACCTGAGACAGCGAGTTCAGATGTTCTTGCTGGCTGCTGACGCCAACCAGCTGCAGATCCTCAGACAAGCATCTCAAGCTTCCTACGTCTCAGATGTTCATCTACAGCATGAGTGAACCTAACCCAGTGGCATATGGTGGGCACCCAACCCTTGTGGCTGGACCGAGATGGAAACTGGAACCTGAAAGTCCCTGTTCTGAGTCTCTCTTTCCTTCTCTTTGACAAAGTTCAATACATTTACTTAAATATTACCTGTGTGTTCCAGGCTCTATTTTTAGGACAGGGATAAAAACAGGGGTCATGGTAATTGTAATCAAAATGTATTTCTCTATCCTTGACCCTCATCTACCATTGAGTGGCATCTAGCCCATCTTTAAAGGCCTCCTGTTATTCTAGTACCACTACCTCCGCTGATAACTGCAATAATAATAATAATAACAGCAATAACCATAGCAACTAGCAGCTACTGAGGACTTACTGTGTACAGACATTTGGTAATTTTATATAATTTAATTATTTATAGCACATATATCTATCTATCTCAGAAACAAGGTTCATTTGACCCAACAATTTAAATTATACAACAGCAATACCGGGGACTTCCCCAGCGGTCCAGTGGTTAGGACTCCATGCTTTCACTGCCAAGGGCCCGGGTTCGATCCCTGGTGGGGGAACTAAGATCCCACAGCCAGGAGACGTGGCGAAAAAAAATAAAAATAAATGTAAAAACCAGTAATATCAATAACAATGCTCTTCTTATTCTCTCATGTAATCCTCACGTTGGCCCTATGACACGTGACCTCACCTCCCTGATTGAGTCCACAGGGGCGTCGTACATAAACTCAAGAACACGCCCCTCTTGGGTACCCCATGGAATCTGACTGCCATGTATCCCTCCTGGCCAGTTCGGGCTCCACCTCTCTATGGGAGGGTCACTGTTGTCCCCAAAGCACCATCGCCCTGCACTATGCCCTCTAGCATGACGTCATGCTATGCTCCAACAGCCACCCCAACTGGGAAAGTACCTGTCCCCATTTTGCTACATCCTGTTTCCCTGGTTACGAAACCCCGCAGCCGTGGGCGCTCAATGTCTCACCACGTTTTGATGGGTAGCAGGCCTCTGATTTTGTGCTCAGGATTTATGGTAGCTGCCTTGCCCTTGAGAGTTCAGCAGGGAAGTGCGTCCCTCACACAGCCCTGTTCTTGGTCTGGAGTCCATCTTCCCTCAGAATGTTTCTTTCCAGAGGCCTTGGGCAAATAACCCCATGAGGCCACTCCACCATCCTCTAGACTGGCCCGGATATCACCGCCGCCCAGGTGAACAAAAGAGTTTGTGCTGCCCAGCTGGGACTTCCACTCAGAAGATGGAGCTGCTGAACGGCCATGTCTTTGGGTTATCTTCTTAGTCCCGGGCTGGTTTCACAATGACTCATCCGTGGTCTCCCTCTGCTGTTGTAAGAAGCCCTGTGCATTGCTGAGACAACTGGTTAGCAGTACGAGTGCTTCTCTGCTCATGGTAAGTGCCCTGTGATGCAGGCTAAATCCCCTTCCTGCGTCCATGCACTCATCTCATCAGGAAGGTAAAGGGTTCTTGTGAGGTCAAACTCACGACTTCAACCCTTCAATTCCACATCCCCACCCCATGGGCTAACTGTAAGGAAGATGAGGTTCTGAGTTGTCGACCAGAAACTCCAAAGCAAGATGTGCTTGAACTCTGCGCGTGTTTGGAATGAAGAAGCATCCCCCGATGTGCAATGACCATTGTCAACTGTAAGAACAGCCTGGCCCACACGGCACTGTGAAGATGGCAGCTGGCTTATGAAATGTTCTTGAAAGAAACAGCCCCGGCCACTTGGCTCCCGGCTGCTACTTGCTACTCACCACGAAACTGCACGTGTTTGAAAAGTTGATGACATCTGGAGTTTCGGTCTTAATCAGGCTGCTTTTGGCACTACCTTTCCTGGCATGGAGCTCATTCTGGGTATTTTTCAAACTTGTATTTAGAGAATTCCATAGAAAAACCCCTACGCTGAATCTTGCTAAAGCCACACCTTGAAATTCCTTGACTTGCACATTTGTCTCATGGTTTGATGTGTATCAACACCGAGAAAGTTAGACCAGAGACCGTAAAGGTACAGCACCAAGCTATAACTAGATAGATTTCCCTCCATCTCCAGCCTCAGGCCCAGCTCTGCCATATCCCAGGTGTGAAGCTGGCAAATCACTTCTCTGGGTTTCTCTAACTTTGTCTAAAAAATTGGGGGAAATGACGTATGTAAAGCACTCAGAGATTACATATTTTTAAAACAGAAGAACACTTTTAAAAAGCATAACTATCGTGTCATTATCCCACCAAAAAATTTACCAATAACTCCTCAGTATTATTCACACACACACACACAGTTTTTTTGTTCAAATCAGGATCTGACATAATCTTCACATGGCATTTGGTATGTATGTCTCTCCTAAATTCCCTCCTTCCGTTGATATTTTCTCCTTTGAAATTCATCTGATAAAGGAACCAAATGCTGAAACACTTTGTTCTGTACTTTTCCACATTCTGGATTTGATTAGTTGCATTGATGGAGTTTTAACATATTTCTCTCCCATATATTACCTGGACATTGCAAGTTCTATTTGGAGGCAGGTGGTATTGTGTTTTGCCATGAGGAGGAAAATAATGTCCAGTTGTCTCACTTTTGGTGAAATTAACAGGAATGGTGATCATTACCAAAATTTAATAACTCATGAGGGGTTGCGACTCCATCATTTTTTTTTTTAAATTTTATCTTTGGCTGCATTGGGTCTTTGTTGCTGCGCACAGGCTTTCTCTAGTTGCGGGGAGCGGGGGCTACTCTTTGTTGCAGTGCACGGGCTTCTCATTGCAGTGGCTTCTCTTGTTGCACAGCATGGGCCCTAGAACACGCGGGCTTCAATAGTTGTGGCACGCAGGCTCAGTAGTTGTGGCTCGTGGGCTCTAGAGCGCAGGCTCAGTGGTTGTGGCACATGGGCTTAGTGGCTCCGTGGCATGTGGGATCTTCCTGGACCAGGGCTCGAACCCATGTCCCCTGCATTGGCAGGTGGATTCTTAACCACTGTTCCACCAGGGAAGTCCCTCAGTCACTTTTAAGAGCACAAAAGGGGCCTAAGACCAAGAAGAATGAGGACCATCAGTACAGAGTAAAGGTCACAGAGCTTAAAACAAGACCACCCCACATTACAAACCCAGCAGCTGCCATTTACTAGCTTGGACTAGTTATGGACTTGGAAAAGTTACTTAACCTCTTTGAGACTCAATTTCATTATCTGTAAAAAGAAGATCATAATATTACCCAACCAACTGGCTTGCTGTAAGGATTAAACAATGGATATAAAAGGCAGTGTATGAGAGCTGGAGGAACCATACTCCCCTACTTCAGACTATACTACAAAGCTACAGTAATCAAAACAGTGTGGTACTGGCACAAAAACAGACACACGGATCAATGGAACAGGATAGAGAGCCCAGAAATAAACCCATGCACTTATGATCACTTAATCTATAACACAGGAGGCAAGAATATACAATAGAGAATAGACAGTCTCTTCAATAAGTGGTGCAGGGAAAACTAGACAGCTACATGTAAAAGAATGAAATTGGAACATTCTCTAATACCATATGCAAAAATAAACTCAAAATGGATTAAAAACCTAAATGTAAGACCACATACCATAAAGCTTCTGGAGAAAAACATAGGCAGAACACTCTTTGACATAAATCACAGTGATATTTTTTTGCATCTATCTCCTGAAGTAAAGTAAATAAAAGCAAAAATAAACAAATGGGACCTAATTAAACTTAAAAGCCTTTGCACAGCAAAGGAAACCATCAACAAAACAAAAAGACAACCCCCTGAATGGGAGAAACTATTTGCAAAAGATGTGACTGATAAGAGATTAATATCCAACATACATATAAACAGCTCAACATCAAACAAACAACAAACAACCCAATTAAAAATGGGCAGAAAGGGCTTCCCTGGTGGTGTGGTGGTTGAAGGTCCGCCTGCCGATGCAGGGGACACGGGTTCGTGCCCCGGTCTGGGAAGATCCCACATGCCACGGAGCGGCTGGGCTGGTGAGCCATGGCCGCTGAGCCTGCGTGTCCGGAGCCTGTGCTCCACAACGGGAGAGGCCACAACACTGAGAGGCCCACGTACCACAAAAAAAAAAAAAAAAGGGCAGAAGAACTAAATAGACATTTTTCCAAAGAGGAAGTGCAGATGGCTCTTGTTGGTGGTGGCATGGATGGATATTATTGAAGATGTGGGGAAGCCTAATCTCTCTCGGTTTCTTAATTGGGAACACTAAAGGTAGAAAGTGGGATATCAGGATGGATTGATTAATGGGAGTACAACTATCCAAGTTGAGCTTCCTGGTAAAACATGAGTAGAAAACACCACAGGACCGCCTACCTACCTTCTACCCCCAAGTGAATCTATTCCTTCTCCTCCCCTCATTTGAGACAGAGAAGCCAACGAATGGTAGCCCTCTTCCCAAGGGGGAACACCCAACCCCAGGGGAGAGATGCATATTTTTGTCTCCAGGACTTAGTCTCTCATTGAAAAACAAGGTCCAGTAGATGCTGGGTTCTCACTGATTAGGGGAGCACCCTCCTCGCCCAGAGAGATATCTGAACAAGGGGTGGAAGGAGGTGGGAGCTGTCACCCCAGCACCTTGGAGACACTGATGGGATTTCCTATAGGACAAGCAAAAGTGGGAATATGGGGAGGGAGAGAGGGCTTACCCCTGCAGTAATGAAAATTTGAAAGCGCCTTCTGTGGCTAAAATCTCCCCAAAATGATAATACCAGATGCTGACAAGTATATGGAGCCACAGGAACTCTCGCTCACTACTGGTGGGAATGCAAAATGGTACAGCCGCTTTGGAAGACAGCTTGAGAGTTTCTTACAAAGCTAAACATAGTCTTTGCATACTATTCAGCAATTGCACTCCTACGTTTACTCAAATAAGGTGAAAACTTATA
The DNA here is from genome assembly GCF_005190385.1 of Monodon monoceros. Taxonomy (NCBI): domain Eukaryota; kingdom Metazoa; phylum Chordata; class Mammalia; order Artiodactyla; family Monodontidae; genus Monodon; species Monodon monoceros. The sequence continues at coordinate 7,642,424 of NW_021703766.1, read as the reverse complement.
TTCAGACAAAAAACTGCACGTGAATATTTACAGCAGCTTTACTCATAACTGCCAAAACTTGGAAGCAACCAAGATGTCCTCCAATAGGTGAATGGATACACACACTATGGGACATCCAGACAGTAGAAATATAATCCAGCAATAAAAAGAAATCAGATGTCAAGTCACAAAGAAAACATGGAGGAAACTTAACTGAAATAAGCCCATTTGAAAAAGCCACATACTATATGAGTCCAACTATATGACAGTCAGGAAAAGGCCAAATGATTGCTGTGTAACAACATACCACAAACTTAGCAGCTTAGAACAACATGAATTTATCATCTCACAGTTTCCATGGGTCGGGAGTTGGGGCACAGTGTAGCTGAGTTCTTGGCTCAAGGTCTTGAGGCTGAAATCAAGGTGTCCCTTGGGGCTTGGCTCTCATCTGAGGCTCGGGTCCCCTTCCAATCTCACTCAGGGTTTTGGAAGAATTCACTGCCTTGTGTTTGTAGACTGAGGTCCCTGTATTCTTGCTACAAGCCACAGACTGGTGGCTGATCTCAGCTCCTAGAAACCTCCTGCCATTCCCTACCATGTGACTCTCTCCCTTTGGTCTCTCAAGTCTGAATCTCTGAATACTCCATCGCTGACCTCTAGTCTCATAATGGTTCAACTGATTAGGGCAGGCCCACCTGCACTCAAGAACAGGGGATTATGTGGGGGTTTGCAATCTTGAAGCCATCTCAGCCTTCTGCCTACCATAGCCCCAAATCATTAAGCAGCTTTCTTAAACTAGACAGACTTGGTCTCCATCTGCAAAAGACGCCAAGAAAGACCAAAGATAAGAAAATTATTTTATTTTTACACCCCCAGGATCAAAGCAGAAACACTTCTGTTTAGAAAAGAGAAAGAGCTGCAAAAAAAAATTGTTTTCTTTTTTAAAAAATAAAACAGCCATTTTCCCCTTCCTCCTGTAAGTCAGGAAATATCCACCAGGAAGAGTTAAGTTTCTTTCACTCAAATTTAATTGAGTACCCAATGTTTGTAGGCACTATAGAAAGTAAACGTAAATTTTCCTGCCCTCAAGGAGCAAACTGAACCAAGAATCCCATTCACTCATGTGTTCATTATTTCATTTCTTTCTTTTCATTCAGGAAACATCATGTGGGCTCTCCCTCTGTGCAAGGCACAAAGTGCTGGAGATTTAAAACTGGTTTTTGCCTGCAAGCAAACTCACAGGGTAAAAGCAACATCTTGAGTTGCAATATCATTTAATATTATTTTCAACTGCTTTAACGACAGTATCAGTTCTGACAGTTTGAATACAGTATACAGAAATCAGATTGTGGGTAGCATGGTGCAGTTGAAAGAAAAGAAGCCTTGGAATCTAAACCCAAATGATCAAGTTGACATCACCAGTGACGGAACAAATGGGCATGATGGGATGCACTCTGAAAGATATAACATTGCTTCTGTAATCGTCCTGCCAAAAATGCAGAGCCTGAATTTAATAATGGGGAAGGATGAGACAAACCCAAATAGAGGGGCATCCTACAAAATGTAACTAGCCTGTTATATTCTCTTCCAGCTGTCAAGGTCTAGAAAATCTTAGTTCCAGATTAAAGGAGAGTAAATAAATGTGATGCGTGATCTTGGATTGGATTCTGGACCAGAAAAAGGACACTCATGGGACAATAGGTAAAGTCTAAATAATGAGATCATAATATCGTTATCAATGTTAATTTCCTGATTTTTATAATTGTGCCAGGTTTATGCAAGATGTTATCATTTGGGGGATCTGGGTGAAGGGTATGTGCAATTTGGGGGGTACAATTTTTGCAACTTTTTTATAAGTCAAATTATTTCAGAATGAAAAGACAAACAGAAGATACATTGGAATTTCTACTCACTGCTTACTACTGTGTGTCCTTGAGCAAGTCACTTCACCTCTCTGAGCCCCAGTTTTCTCTCCTATTAGATCAAGGCATGCAAAGAGACTGGGCATAAAAATACTTAATAAGTAAGGAACTAATCTGAAATGAGTGTACATTATTCAGTTGTATGTCTGCATACGTTATTTCTCAATTCTTAAAACAAACAAACAAAACCTGGAAGAGGTATCTGAAGCCAAGAGGAGCCGAGTCATCACATTACGTCACACCATGATGGCGGAAGAATTTGAACCCAGCTCTATTTGATTCCATACGTCAGGCTCTTCCTACTCCCCCAGGGCTGTTGCTATGATGATAATACTACAAGCAAGGCAAGACACCAGGAGGAGAAGAAGGGGGAGGAAAAGACTCCGCAATCAAACAGGAAATGTGGCCCAGAGGAGCTAGAATCTTAAAGACACAACCACGAGACTTCTAAAAAAAATTGTCAACCACAGCTCTGTTCTGCCAGAAATTGGCCCACAATATCTGAATTTTCTCCTCTTTGTCAGTAACTGCTTGTCACCATCCAAATGTCTGTGAGAGCAGCCCATAAGCCCCTCTTTGGAAGTGAAAGTGTAAGCAAGTGTGGCTGCACAGGTGGCATCTTGGGACACTGAGTGTGGCATGAAGCTAGAACCCATCGGGTCCCCTGTCACCTCGAGACAGCTCATTTGCCATCTGTCCTGGCAAAGCCCAGGGCTCTGTGTTTGACCACAGCTGGAAAATCACAAGGACAAGCTTTCCCCACCCTCGCCCACCGGGCACATCCCCGAGTGCTCTATTAGCGTGTGTGAGTGTGTTCCGTACACGATGGCTACACCTGCGGACCCCAACCGTCCTACAGCCACAAATCATTTTTAAGGCCCCTAATCCAGGAGGTTATTAAGTTACTTCCCACAAGTCACCATCTGGCTGGGGGGTTTCCCATGTGGGTGGGGTCTCCTGGCACTTCTCGAATTTCCACAGCTTGGATGTCAGTCCCTGATGACAGACTTGCAGAGACTCTCCCCGCCTCCCAGTTCATGTCCTCCCTTCCTCCCCTGCACTCCAGCCACGTTTCCACTGCTTTAAAGGGAAAGGGGAGGAGGTGGGTATCGGGCAATCAGCATGTATAGGACACCTACTACACGCCAGACCCCGCTACGGGAACTTTCTGCATTTGGTTCACATGAGCGTCGTAATAACCAGTAATAGGAGTGATTGTGCCCATTGTACAGATTAGGAAATCAAGAGTGTGCCATTCATTAAAGTCAAATCAGACATTTGAATGCAAGGTTGTCTGACCTTATAAAAATCATATATGTCATGCTCTTTCCACTAACAACCTTGCCTTTGATCTCTCCAGTTGCTTCTTGGCAAAATCTCCCCACATTTCTTACAAACTGACCGTCCTGGAGGAGGAATTCTCATTGATCTATGCAGACACTGGTGCTTACTGCCTGCCCGGTGCCCTGGACAGTCTATCAAGTGCACAGGTTTCCCCTCCCACCCTCCGTCCTGAACCCCCATGGTGGCTCTTGCCCCTGCTGTCCATTCTGGCGCTGGGTGCTGGTGCTCAGCCAGCCACTCCAGATTGGTGCCCTGATCAGGCTCGTTGGCTCCTGGATGCTGACTTCTCGACTTGGCTCAGTGCCCAAAGGGCTCTCGCCCTCATCCCAGCTTAGGAAGGCTCCCGGCCCATCCCTGGTCCAACGCCACCGCATCTGCATTTCCAGGAAGGGGTTTGGAGGATCGAGAAGTACAGACCTCACTGGAAACCTCAGAAGCCAAGAGTTTCTGATGCGGCTGCATTAGGGAATCCCCAAGGAAAAGGGCACCAGGCCTCACACACGCTCGCATTTAATCCTCATGACCATCTTGAGAGAGGCAGTGTGAGCTCCACACGCAGGAGGACACAGAGGCCAGAGAGGAAAAGGGTGTGCCAGGGTGTCAAGAGTCCGGGGACTTCTCTGGGGAAAAGGCTCCATTTGGCTATCAGCAGAGACAGGGTCTCGGCTGGGAGAGCAGAGGGGCATTACCTGCACTGAGTCCCTGACTCTCGCCCCTGGCCTTCACCAGCATAAGTACTGATACAGCTACTCTTGATTCCATAACAATGCCGTGCCAACAACGGTCCTAAAGATGTGTGTGTGTGTGTGTGTGTGTGTGTGTGTGTGTTTGTATATGTAGGTAGGTAGGTAGGTATCCATCTACGTACCTAATCTCATATTTTATATAAATCATATATACGTATCTAATCTCATGCATATATGTAAAGGTCATTTCATCACTAAAGACTGACTACGCACATAGTGAAGACATGGAAACAACCTCAATGTCCATCGACAGAGGAATGGATAAAGAAGATGTGGTACATGTATACAATGGAACATTACTCAGCCATAAAAACGAATGAAATAATGCCATTTGCAGCAACATGGATGTAACGAGAGATTATCAAACTAAGTGAAGTAAGTCAGACAGAGAAAGACAAATACCATATGATATCACTTATATGGGGAATCTAAAATATGACACAAATGAACGTATCTATGAAACAGAAACAGAATCATGGACATAGAGAAGAGACTGGTAGTTGCCAAGGGGGAAGGGGTTGGGGGAGGGATAGAGTGGGAAAGCTGGGTGAGCAGATGTAAGCTTTTATCCAATATATAGAATGGATAAACAACAAGGTCCTACTGTATAGCACAGAGAACTATATTCAATATTCTAGGATAAACCATATGGAAAAGAATATTAAATAAAAAGAATGTATATACGTGTATAACTGAATCACTTTGCTGTACAGCAGAAATTAACACAACATTGTAAATCAACTATACTTCAATTTAAAAAAGAGAGTGACGAGTGCCAACAGCTGTTCTAAACATTTTGTATATAGATAAAATCTCATAAAATTTACATATGTACATAATCTCATTCATATATCTTTCCTATATGTGTATAAATCTTATTTATATAAAACCTCACATACATATACACATATGTAAATAACATTAAACCATTAAATAGTAACTATCTCTCAACTGTTCCAAAAATTACACATAATGACACTTTAGATAATCTCATCTGTGTGAATCTTGCATATATAAAATCTTACATATATAGGAAAATCTCATTTAATCATTAAAAAGGCTGTATGCCAACTCTTTTAAATATTATATATAATCTAATTTTATATATTACTGTCTTTTACATATTTAAGTAAATCTCATATATATCTCATATATACATCAGTCACGTGTGTGTGTGTGCATGCACACACGTGTAAATCTCATTTAATCATTTAAAAACTCCTTAGGAGGCAGGCACGGTTGTAATCCCCAAAGGCTGAGCGAGCTCAAACACCCCGTGCATGTGATACCAGGACTCAGCTGAGCTCCTGGCACCTCCACTCAGACCTGCTCCCCCAAGCCCTGGAGCGGTCCCTGCCTCAATTTGGGGGCAATTCCACCTTTTCAGCTGCTCAGGCCCCAAATCCCAGGATCACCCTTGACTCAGTTCTCTCTCTCTTAGTCTGCCTTCAAAATACACTCAGGACTTCACTCCTTCTCATTACCTCAACTGCCCCATCCCTGAGTCAAGCCTTCGTCAAAGGCAGATGGTCAATTACAAGAGTCTCCTGTGGGTTCCCCTTGCCCTCAGCCCCCTTTTGCCCATAGTCACAGAGCGAAATCTTAAAGCGCAAGTCAGTCCCAGCCACGCCTTCCCACACCCTCCCACCTCCCTTTCATCTGAAGTCAAAGGAGAATGAGGCTTTAGCGATTTATATGTGCCCCCTAAAACTTAGGGGACACAGCAGATTGGCATCTGACTCATGCCTGAGAAATTCAGCGAATAAGAGGCCAACTAGTTGACTAGTTATAGTACACCAGTGAGGCAGAAGCTCCTGTCTGGAAGTTAGCTTGCACGCCCTGATCTGTGTGGACAGAGGTTGCATGAATGCTCCCCTGAGCCACACGGTGTCCGGGAGTGGCAAAGGGCTGGCATGGGGATCATCTTACCCTAAAGGGACAAACAGACCTCAACTGACGAAGCTGGCAGGGGACCACCGGACTCCTAGGGACTGAAAAGGGAGTGGTGGGCTGATGATATAGAGTTTACTTGGCAGTTATAAGAGACTGGCCACCATCAACTGAAGAGGTCACCGAGAAACCCATACGAGTTCCCTGAGAGTCTATGAGGCCCAGAGGAGGAAAGCCCCCATGTGACAACAGCACCATTTGGTCCTTATAAAATCTTTCCAGTTCTCCCTAATCCAACCAGAAAAAGAAATGAGAGTCAGCAGGAATGAGTGAAGTCTTGAATGAAGTTGGAAGCACTGATGCTTAAATGGAACATGGCCATCTTCGACTACTGAATTGATACTGTGTTTGCGACTTTATATTATTTATTGGAAAGGTCCTACAGCCTACCTGTGCTGTCATCTAGGGTGCGGTCAGGACTATTCCGTTAAGTCGACTTAAAGGGACAGTGAGAGACAAAATAAAGTTGCTTCTGGGATTATACTCCATTACTGCTTATTCAATATATTGGTGAGTCATTTAATTGTTGATGTGTCTAACCAGATGGGAGCCTCAGCCCACTTCCTCTCACGATTGGGCAAGGGCTTCTTTCAGTATCATATCACATCAGTGTTAGCCTGTGACAGACAGTTAAAGGAAGAAGGGTTTGCCTTATAGATGCTACACTCTGAAACATCTGAAGGGCCTCGTCCAGTCTCCTAGAAGGACCAGAAGCAGTCAGGAGCAAAGGACTTCCCAGGTTTGACCTTGACTACTTGGGATGGAGTCAGGACCTCAGAGAAAGGGTAAACAGGCACACAAGACGACAATGATGACACCAAGAACAAGAGAAAGGGAAAGGAAAGGGGACCAGCACAGGGAAGATCCTGGGCTCCAGCCAAGGCTGGCGGGCCCACACCGACAGAAAGGGGACCCGAAAGAAGATTAACAATTAACGCTGCACAGTCTTCTAGACTTTGCAGGTGTTCACGATTGTGTAAAGTGTTCTCTCTGGTACTGCGCCGTGATCACTCTGAGAATCACAGCAGGATTACGTGCCTTTCTCACATTCTTGGACCCCAAGCTTCTGTAAAACGGGGACTGTCTGAGTCATCTGTGCCTTTCAGCACCTGTGCAGCCCGCGAGAGAGCAGGGGACTCAATACTGCTGCTGGATGGACGGACAGGCAGATGTGACCTTGTGCAAATCCCTTTCCCAGAATTCCCTGCTGCCACGAGCCCCCGAAAGTCTCCTTCCTCCTATTTCCTGCAGCCTCCACGTCGTCTCCGGAGCCAGGCATCCTCAGCAGTGTGTCTTTCCTAAGAGCCACATTGTGATGACCGAGGCAACGAGAAAGGATTCTGCATAATTCCTCAGTGACAAATACGGTCGTTAGCCACGTGCGGCCACTGGGATTGTACAAAACCAAGCTCTGTGGAGGCTTATCTCGAGTGAGGAGGGGTCCCTATGCAAAGAAACATTCCAGGTATACCAGGGAAGGGGTGAATGAGCCTATCAACCTTCTGAAAAACAGTACCAGTGCCCTCCCAATCAACCACCAGCCTGAATAACTCGAAGCCTCAAGGCCGATGTGGGTGAGGGCATCTCTGCTCCCCAGGAAACCAGACACAACTTAGAAGCCTCAGATGTCGCAACCCCCTGGAGGCCCCAGAAACTTCTCTGTTCAGAAACCACGGAACCTGTTTGTGAACCTTATGTGCAGGCTAACGAAGGGAGAACACAAGCAAACGCAGACGGAGTTTCAACCTTTTTATTCAAAGCAGCTTCTCACAATGTATAAATACTGCATATTGGCACACGTGAAAAATACAACTTCTAAGGCACCCAGAAATGTGTTCATACACGTTACAGGACCATTCACAAAGAGAGTGTACAATTTGCTCTAGACGGTCAGCATTTGATAAATCAGAAGGTTATTATCCCTCCGTACTGCACCCAGTCTCAGGGAATATTTACAGCATGGTGAGAAAGGGGCAGCTGTACCTGCTTTAGCAGTCTATGAATTACTCATACTTACAGATACTCAGAACTAGTTAAAGACTCTCCCATGATAACCTGGCGAAAGAAAATGAGTAGCCTAATTTGCAAAGGTCTCCTTGGATTTTGGTGTGTGTGCTATATCCATGATCAAATCGGAACACTCCCAGGGTAGGCTGGATACTTTTTTGGTAGCCTGCTTCAATTATCAGAGGTTTGGTAATAAGCCTTACCACTAGAATCCCGCTTCTTCAGTATCAATCATTTCTCAACCGGTTAATGGATGAACGATTTCATCATGGATGAAGATGGAGCATTACCTAGTGTGAGAAGTGAAGAAAATTCTTCTCGGGCTAAACAGGAAGTGGAATGGGTTGATGGAGAACAAAAAGGAGGTGGAAATCTAGCAACTGCAGGATCTCAGTGCTCAGTGTAGACACATCTGAAGAACTCACGCTGGAGGTTTCTATTCAGATGGAGCAGTCCACACTGCTCAGATAACCTGAAGAATGCCAGCCCCCCGCTCCTTATGGTACCGGTATGGATAAAGGCTGGGACTACACAGCAGAAACACCAACCTGAGACAGTGCATTTCAATCCGAGAAGCTCATCTGTCAGAGCCTTCTCAAGGTGACGACAAATCCTTCTGTAGGGCCAGCCAGGGGGAGCATGAGGTCAGCGGATGGGAGCAGATTCTCTGTGCCATAAAGCATGTACGTCTCTGCCTAGATGTGCCCACAATCTATGAAACTCGTACTCTGCTGGAATAATGGAATTCTTTGGTCCTTGGTTTTATGAAAGGCAATATTTTCACAATCCTGTCAGCATGGACATCAGCAAATGACTTCAAGCTGGGACGAACGGCACAGGGACACATTAAATACTAGATGGAAAACTCCACACCCTCCAAACTTCCCAGAGTCGCCTTAAGGAGCACCAGCGTGAGGCCAGGTGTTGGGCCAATGAGGCGTGGTCAACCCACAGAGATGCCAGAGCTGAAGCTGAAAACTAGATGTCAGTTTCTCTGATTGACGCACACACTGCAAATATTTGAAGCAAATCTCCATCCTAATGGGAGATAAGTTGACTTTATGAACACTTATTTGAGATGAACCAAATAACTTGACTTTAGCTATTCTATGGCCCTGGTCTCAAGATCATCTTTAAAGCCTTGGTAAGGAGAACCAGTAGGTAAGCAGGGCCAACTGAAAAGAATCATAATTTTAAAAAAAAGAAATTTAAGTTCCAAAGTTTAGTTGGTTTTTATCAGATCCCAGACACAGTGGACACACTGCCAGTGAGCTCCATGACTTACACGCCATTCAAACAGCCACGGGTAGACTGGCTCAGCTGATGTGTACGTTGTGCATCTAGTTTGCCTGTGCCCTGCTAAACTCAGGTTCAGTATGGCTTAACGCACCTACTTCACTGATAAGACACTCAGGACATGTGGGAATGCGGATTATGTAACTGAAAGCGACTTCAGATTGTCTACACAGTAAGACTCACATGTAAACTTTGTTAACATCTCTCAAGGAGTGCTGACCACAGCCAGACTGGACATTTCCAGGTCACCTGCAAGGAGCCTGGAGTCAACCACCAAGGTCAGGAGCAGAAAATGCCATTGGTTCAAAACAAATGATGGACCAGTAGCCCTCCCTGTGACCACATCTACACCATGTGACTAGCATGAAGGTGGCTCCAGAACACCTGTCCGTGGTCCCTTCGTGTGGCCAAAGACAATCACCAAGGTGTCTATCTGGGCCCTGCCGCCATCAACTCAACCAAACTCTCCAGATTAGCCATGGCGTACAGACTGCACAGAGTCCATCCACGTGGCTTACGCTACTTGGAAGAAACAACCCGTATTACCTTTTTTTTTTTTTTTTTTTGCAACAAGCTTAAGGCTCTGTTCACAAACTCCATCAACTGGCACACAGTGAGAATTTATGGAGAGATCTTCAACTACATATGTAGTTGCAAAGGTTGGAAAATCTACTGATCCTAATGGTAAGGCTTATTCACAAATTCAATACATTTTCAAATTATACTTCAAACTCACTTACTTTGAGAAAAGGAAAATTAACCGGCTCTCTTACAATTTAAGAACACTAGATTCTAATGGAAAACAAAAAACAAAAAACCATTGGCACCAAACCAGAATGCTATTTTTTTGAAAGAACAAGTGATATTAATGGAAAAGATTGCCTAAAACGCATATCCTAACTTATCACAGAAATATAAAAGTTTATATTCTGAAAATATATATTGTATTAAAGTCTGTAAGCATTTCAACCAAAATTTGCAGAAATAACTAAGCAACACTTATCTACAACAAAAATATACATGCAAGACAACCCCCAAATGGTTTCCGTTAAATATCTACAAAGGCAAAGTGTAGATTTTTAAAGATTATACAAAACCATTTACAGAGAATAAAATAAAATACTTAAGAAATCTCATTTAGAGTCTTAAATACTGTGTATATTAGTGAGGATGTCTAAACTAATATATACAACAGATCTAAGTATCTGAATACAGAAACACAGAAGAGAAGCAATTCTGCATTTTAAATATTCACTTAGGAAGATCTGAAGATGTTTCTACCTGTTTCTCTTTGTTAAAAAAATTTCCACAAAAACTAGATTGGAAAATTACATGAATGTGACTAAAATTTCAAATTAAAAAAAGTTTACAAAATTTTTTAAACCAACAATTAATAATGGGAAATGCAATTCAGCATCCAATCAAGGCTATCTTTTAAATGTGGATATCTGGAGATACAGTTGCACTGATCGAAGTCTACTGTGATTATCATTTTTCCATCCTCATACTAAACTTCATATGGGAAAAACATATTTTCATGCTTCAGAGAGAACATCTCCTAGTTTACTTTATACCAAACAAGAATAACATTTAAAATCAATTCTCTACTATTTTCTCAGAGTTATCCACTTTCATTCCAAGAGGGTCACTTTTGATGGTTTTCACCCACAGACATTATTTCAAAGCAGGGAGGGACATATGGGTATATCTACCTTAGGCTGAGGCTTCCAAATGGTGAGGAACTCTGATCCTCTTAGCAAAGTTCTCCAAAAAGTCCTCCTGGAACAAGGCTGTTAACATAAATGTTCCACTGCAAGATGCTGGATGCTAATCGCCAGGGGTTGGAGAAGAGGAGAGTTCTAACGCATGGCTAACAGGATGGCAAGGAGTGGATTGTCCAGAAGGCTGCTTGACTAAAGAAGTACCCTCATCTTCCCACCACAGCTCTTCTTCCAACCCCAAAGGTAATTCTGGGATGGGGCTACCAAGACCAAGCATGATTCCTCCAAGAACCTGCCCAGGCTCTGGGATGTGACCGCCTGGGTGGGGAGGGGGCAAAGCAGAGTAGAGAGAAGGGAGAAAGGATCCTATGGGTGGAGAGAAGGTCCTGGGGTAGAAGACAAAAAGTGGGCCTTGTCTCAAGAGAGCTATGAGGTTAAACCCTGACACAACAACAGGTCTGGCAAATTCCAACCCAGGTCGATCAGCTGGAAGTTTCCTGGATCTCATCTATACATTATCAAAACAACTAACCAGAAAGTGAAAAATTCAGTGGTTTGGTCTACCCTGTAGCAAAGAGATGTAACTGAGTTTTGCCCAATATGTGGAACATCCTTCTAGAACTGACTGTATGGAAACAACCGAAACACAGACTGTCTTGTAAAACACCTCCTGTTATACACGAAACCTACAGGTTAACACCAGGCATTCCATCTTAGTGATGGTTTCACATTCCTACCTCATCATCAGAGATCCTTGAGGTGTTTAGAAGTTTAGATTTGATGATCCAAAGCTATGTTTTAGTTCAAAGCTAAAACACTTCTGGTTTTTTCAGCAGGGAACAAAGATGGGCACTGAGCAAAAGGAATTTCCAAACATCCTCTTCCATTCCAACGAGAATCCTAACACTGCTTCTAGAGACGTTGAACGTGGCTGCCCCTAGAAGGTAAAAAGAAAACGAAGTGCTCTTTCTTTAGATGACTTAGTGATGGCTGAGAAGTTATCTGTCAAGGGTGAGGTCGTCTAGGGCCTTTGGTCTCAAAGGAAAAGACAAACCCAAATTGAGATGTGACAACAGGTATTTGGGCAAAAGCAGGTGTTTCCCTGTAGAAACTCCCCATCGTCTAGGTCTGCAGTTCCTACAGGAACCCCCATGGAGCAAGGGGAGGGTACACAGGACTTCAGCCCCATCTTCCTCTGGCTGGATTCAGCCAGGGTGGCTGCCCCCCAGCCGAAGCGAGAAGAAAGTGAGACATGTCCTCTTCCCTGAGCCTCGAGAAGTCATGGGGAAACTCAGAAGGAGAGAGGCTTTCAACAGAGGGAACCAAGACCATCTGGAGGACGGAGAATCCAGGTAAACTCAGGTTCACTGTTTAAAGGCCTATGTCTCTAGTTCTGCTATAGACAGTCCACCTGTTCTCCGAAACACAAAGCTCAGGGCCATGAGTCCTCTCCACCTGCCCAGTCTAGTGCATCCAGCTGCCTTCAGGGGAGGGAAGAGGACCAGAAAGGGAGAGAGAACTGTAACAATGACCCTCCCTCCCCTCAGCTGGCCTCACCTCCCCCAGCTGTGCCTAACTCTCACTGCTCAACTTTCTCTGCGGAAGGGTCGAGAGGGGCTGGTGACTAACAGAGGGTACTAGTAGGAGACGGGTGAGCAGAGGTCCTTGAGGACACCTGGGGGGGGGGATTGTGATGGAAATGGAAAAACCCCGCCACTCTGGGAACCTAACTTTCTCTGGTGCTTGACCCTCATACAGAACATGGTCCTGTCACTTCTCTGCTTGAACTCTGATGTTTACGTTCTCCTCTCCAACCAAAACCAAAACCCCAAACCAAAACCCCTCCTTCGCCACAGCTGACCCAGGGACTTTGGGCTGATGGTCTGCATACAAATGCTGGAGCCCCCCTGCGGCCCACGCGCCCTGGGACAGGAGGCCTCATCCCTGGTTACTGCTCCATTACTGGACCATTCAGGCGGGAAGCCCCATTTATCTCCTTAAAGGGAGCAGAGTGAAGAGAAAACTCTTCCATGATTTCTCCTAAGAGCAAGTATTCAATTGTCATAGAACTGTTTCACACGCAGGAAATCTGGGGCAGAGCTATTCCTTTTATTCACAGAAATCCCGTTTTCATCTCTCTGAATTTTATTTCTACATGGTTCACTGCTAGAATGCACCAAATGGCATGAACCTTGTATGGGATTTGGTCCAGGGCAGTATGAAAATAATATCTGTGTGAACAACAGATATCATAATATATAAACAAAAATAAATAAATTAAATAAGTCGGGTGAAAAAAAACCATTTTCCTAGTAGTTATGTGTTTGCAAAACTAGCTTTACATATAATACACATAAATTATCAGAATTTCCACTTACATTGTTTTAAAAATATATATTTAACAAAATGCTCCTAAATGTACAATATCTGGGTTTGTAAATCACTCAATTGGGTTTTAAGACCAAGCCCTAGAAGTCACGCAGATTTGCATCAGAGAGGAGACTGAGGCTGGATCTACACAATCGTTCTGCTCATGGGTCTAGAAATTCCCTAAGATTGGTCGTCCCCTGTCACTGGATCTGTACTTAACCAGACAGAGCCATGGCAGCCAAGTTTCCAAATCAGAGGCACTGTGTAGACACAGCCTGAGTCAGAGGATGGGGAAATGGGTCTTCCCCTTCCTGGACCAGGATGGTGCATTTCAGCAAGTGGGGAGAGGACAAGGGCACCTGGCAGAGGACTGGGAAGATACAGCCCTCGATAGCTCTCCAGCCAGTTGGGGTGGGGACACAGGGGAGGCCAAGTATGCTGCGTTTCCCATCGTTACACAAAACCAAACCAATGAGGAGCAACCAAAGGACACGAGGAAATGGACACGACCCTAGGTATAGCGAGACACCTTGACAGACTCCTTGGCCGGGAATACACTGTGCTCTGATTTCTGAAACACAGGACAGAGCTGGAAGTCACCTGCCCTTGAGCACTGGGCCCTCAGACTTCATAAATTTTGTCCTGCAGGTAGCTGAACAGGGAATCCAGGCCTTTGGAGGAACCCCAGAGCTGTTTGAGCATGAGGCATTCTTTCTCGTTCACATCTTCAAGCACTGACTTCAGGAAGCTCCGGACGAGGCATTTCGACTCCTCCAGCACCTGGAGGGAAACACACAAGCCTCATTAGGCTGGCGCCAGGGACTCTGCTCCAGAAGGATGTACTTAACCTCCTCATGTCCAAAGCCAGAGGAGGTTGCCTCCTCTGGTCCGGGGCTTCCCAGGCCTCTGCCCTTGGCAACGGCCAGGAATGGATTGCAGGCATGCTGAGACGTTGAGCCCTCAGACCTTGGGATGGCTGAGTGGGACCCGCATTAACCTCAACTGCAGGAGTGACACTGACATATACTCAGAGTCACTTTCTATGGATGTCATGAAAAAGTTTGGGAAATACTGCTTTCACCTCCCCATGCTACCTAACTTAAGAATGGCTGGGATCACAGAGTAAGATAATGAAATGAACTAATGGTTGTCAAAGTATCCATGGGACCCACCCTGACAGCAATGCCCCTTGGTCAGGCTTAGTAGTTAAGAGTAGTAGTAATAAAAGTAGCAATCATTGTAATAGTAATAACAATTGCAGTAATTGTAGCAATGAGCAATAATAGTGGTAACAATAGTAACGCTATAGTATTATAGCGATAACAGTAATGTTAGTGGTAGTAATAATGGCAACAACACCATAGTATTATAGCAACAATAACAGTAATGCCAGTGGTCGTAATACTACTACAGTATTATAGTAGTGATAATGGCTGATATTAGTAATATAGTAGCAATCACGGTAATAATAGTAATAAATCATAAACATGAGTAAGAACAATGGTAGCAAGCATAGTGATTAGAATAACAATGCCACTACCACCGTTAGCTGACCAGCTCTACGATAGGCACTTCTGCATTCTTTTATTTCTTCCTCAAGTTAACTGCACAACTAGGTAGCCATCTCCGCATTACAGATGAAAGACGTGAGCTCAGGAAGTGAAGGTGCCCCGAGCCGCCTGATGGGTGTGCCCTGCCAACGCCTGGCTGATTCTGCAGGCTCCACGCTGCCTCGGTCTGGCAGAGGCATAGCCGGAAGCCGGGCGTCCGAGCATCCTTCCGCTGGCCTCCACCACCCTCTGTGGACCTGGAGGCTCTGGTCCTCAGTCTCACAAAGCGCTTTCCAACAGAAAAAAGCAAGACAAGAGCTCCCTTGCTCAAGCAGGCTGGAAAGGGGCAGTGATCTCCCTCAGCTTGGGCTGGAGGCGAATGGATGGTAAGAAAGGGCTGGCAGACCAAGGGTGCCTCTTTCCTTCCAAGAATTGCTCTCCTGGGGTCGTGGGGTAGATTCCCATCTCAGGTGAATCACCCCAAAGCTCCTGAATTCATACCTGTGGGTGGGAGAGGTTTCCTCGCAGTATTTCTTCAAAAGCCGGTTTCATCTGAGCACCTCCACTGCCCAGAGACCAAACTCCTCAGTGGAGCCTTGGGGCCTTTCTCCTCCCTGCCTTTTCAGTCTTATCATCCCTCAGCTAGCCCCTGCACCTGCTCACACCACCAGGAGCCGCTGCTTAGACTCCACGCAGGGTTTTGGACTTTTGTGGCCTCACTCACACCGTTTGCTCCGCTGAGAACTTCCACCCACCTCTCTGTGCAGCTGCCCCTATGTCACCAATCATCCCCGTTTGCCCAGGCTCACGGGGTTTCCTGGGACTCGAGATTTTTGGTGCTAAAACCAGGAGAGTCTCAGGCAAAGTGGGACAAGTTGGTCATCAGAATCATCAGGAAGATTAAAAGAGAATTCACATAAAGGGATAAGCAAAGTGCTTGACCCAACAAGGCTGGACCATCCCCACCCTGCCACTGTCACTGGGACCAACAGGCTTCCGGGGGGCAGAGCTGACACACAGTATGTGCCCAGTAAAGGCTGATGAGCCATATCAAGAGGGGAGTGGCAGCTGGGTGCAGCCTCGGGGTAGACAGGGAGAAGGACAGGGGTGGCCACGGGTCAGCCCCACAATCCAGCCCAGCACCCCTGTGATGCTGAAGCACACAAAGCGTCCGGGCCTGCTGCTCCCAAAGCACCTTCCTCGTTTCCCACTCGGCCCTTTCTCCACCTTCAACAGGATATTTCCATACAGCGCTCAGAGAGACTTTGATGAGATAAAATCGACACAATTAAAACCCGGTGTCTCCACGGAGGTGTTATTTATCTGTTTTTCAAGGTGTCTTCAGAGTCGAACCGGTTACATGTGCCAAGCACTGGACAGGCAGGAGAAATGAGGTACCAGGACAGCGGAAACCACTTTTTCTCATCTCTCAACTGGCTTCACACCCTCTGTCCTTATTCGTCTTTGCTTCTCATTTCTTTGAAAACCATACATGATTTGTATTTTCGTGCATGTTTAGGACTTTCTTTAAAGGCAACCCTTCTACCCCAGGGTATAAATCTCTTCTGTGAGGTTTTCACACTAGAGCTGATGGGGAATATCTAACAGTGCTGACCACCTCCCTCTGGATTTAAGCTCTCAGCACCGAGATGCGGCATCTGTTAAATCACATACTCCCTGCGTGACCTTTGGCAAGTCGGTCACTCCCTTCCGGCCTCGTTGCCCTCACCTGTAAAATGGGTCTACTGCAAGGACAGGGCACAGAGACTCGGGAACTCACCACCGCGCTGCAGGAGGCCATCTCCTTGACCCGCAGCATGACCTCCTGGCTGAACGTGGTTGGCCAGAAGACCTGTGACACCAGGCCTCTGCTGCATGCCTCCTGGGCGGTGAGCTTCCGCCCGCAGAAGAGCATCTCGTTGGCCTGAGAAAGCAAAGGCAGGAGAAGGCTGAGAGCTGGCACGCCTCCAAGCCTGCTCGCGAGCCCGCCTGCTGTGCGCAACTGTCCCGGCTCCCAGAGGCAGCATCCTTAACTGGGGGCCAAAGATGCTCTGGGGGCTGCTTGCACACGCCTGTGTCTACGTGCGTCTTTCTGCACAGAGGGCCCACAGCTTTCACTGAATTCCCCTAAGAAGCCATGTCCCTGCAGGGGCTCCGCCTTCAATACTCACTTCACCCCCGCCCCCGTCTGGTGGCAGGGCTGCAGGAGGAGACGTGTGTCGGGCTGGGAACAGTTCACAGCTGATACCCCTTCCTCAGTGACTGATTCAGGGATGAGCAGATGAGCCACCCGAGATATTAAAGCTGTCTGTGAGGTCTCCAAGCTGGAGAGGATGGGGAAGACACTTCCTCCCTCTCTCGTGGCTTAAGTCACTGAGCCCAGGGCCACCCACTGCTGTGGAGAGGGACGGGCTGCCAAGACAGCAGGGATGGAGAACAAGAGCCCTGCCGGCACTGGGATTCCTGGGCGTGACACCCCCAAAGGAGGCTCTACTGCTGGACGGCAACATTTAACGGCAACCGTTAAATTCCTTTCTTCCCCTCTTTAAGCCAGTTAAAGTGTTTCCATCACCGGCAGCCAGAAAGGTCCCAAGTAAGACCATAATCCCAACGCAGAGAGGCGCACCCCTCCCAGTGACCCGGGGCTGTGCATAGGCAGTGCCCAGGTACGAAGGGCAGAAACACCTCCTGCGTCCTGCCGTGTCCTCTGCGCCCCACCCCCCAGAGAACTTCCCCTGACTTTGAAGTGTGCAGCTGTTGTACACGGTCTGGGAAAAGCAACGTGGGAAAGGTCCTGGGCACAGACAGAGCCCAGCGCAGTCACCCACTGACACCAACAAATGACTCTCCCGCTGATAATTAGGGCAAGATGGTCACGGTCCCTCCCCCACCGCCTTCACACAGCAGACAACCCAATCCCTTCCCTGACTGCTGTCCACCTGCCTCCCCTGTCCCTCCCTTCCCGGCCCTGCAGGCTTAGCCGCTCTCAGATGGATGTTGAAATGTCAAGCTCTCCCAGCCTCTGGATCTGTGCACATGCCTCCCCTTTTGTTCTGGTTGTCACTGGAGGGTCATGATGACCCAAGGGACAATCTTTCACGCCCGAGGAGCAAAATTTGTCAGGTCGGTAATAAGCCTGTGGATGCATTCGGCTGGACGTTTGAAGACAAATACGTGTCATTGAACGTATTCAGAAACACCGTCTCAGGAAGGAGGAATGCGAGGAAGGAACCCAATAGAAGGAGCCCACCAGGACGCAGTCGGGGGAGAACACGTCTCAATCAGCAACATCCTTGGAGTTTCAGAAATGATTGAAATAAAAGAAAGCGATAAGGCTGTACAAGGTTAACATTTTTGTGACCACGAAGGAACCGGGCAGAGCACAGGGGCCGAGATCGAAAGGGAAAGTGCCTGCTTTCGGGGCTCCCTGGCTGCCCCACCTTCCTACCACTGCTGAGATGGAAGCCGCGGAAAGCAGCCCCAGCTCCAGAGTCCGAATGGCCTTGCAATCCACCTGTCGGGCCTGCTGCTAGACACCGGCTGGCAGCAACTCTGGGAAGGCAGAGGAAGCTGAGACGGCCCCCAGATTCCACAGGCCAGGAGCACCCCCGGGACTCGACCCACATGAAGGGCTGTATCCTAAACCCAGGACAGAGGAGGGGTGCTGTGGGACCCAAAACCCATGGGTCACAGGGAAGGACCCGCCACAGAGAGGAGGCTTACCAGTGCGACACCCAGGATCTGGGGGAAGGTATAGGAGGAACAGCCGGCGGGCGTGAGGCGGATGGTGGCGTAGGGGGTCTGAAACCAGGCTTTCTCGCTGGCCCACACGATGTCGCAGAGGGGCAGGATGGAGGCTCCCAGGCCTAGCGCGGGCCCATTGATCGCCACCACGATGGGCTTCTTAAACTGGATAAAGGCCTTCACAAAGTCCCTGGGGAAGAGAGAAGACCCTCTTTAGCAGGTGAGCAGGCCTGCCGAGACCCACGGACACCCTTGATTCTGTCGAGGTGGAAATAAGTTTCCCCAGGTGCTGGGAAGCACCCACAGATCATGAGGGAAGTGGGTGCTCAGCAGGGGTCTCATTCTCCCAGACACCGAGCCGCAGAGCTGCAGGCACAGGCGTGGCACACTTAGTGGGTGGTACCAGATTTTCAGAGGGAAACTCATGGGGTGATCACGGTTTGCCCAGAGGGCCCCAGGTCATGCCCGTTGTCCCAGCACTGCACCTGGCTACCCTGTCCTTCCACCCCCTAGATATTGACAAAGTGTAAATATCCTTAAGGAAGATCGCTTGAACGTTAAGGTTCTGAACAGAACCAAAAGGAGGGCGTTACAAGGAAGGGTACGTGAACTCAAGGAGAGAAGGAACATTCTAAGGGCACTGGCGAGGGTGGAATTGGTGGCTTTGAGAGGATGAACCTCTTATTATTCGAGGTGCTCCAAGTTTGGTCCAATGGTCACCCTGGGTGATGCTGTAGAGGGCATTCAAGCTTCAGATGGGAGGCACAGGTGGGGATTGATGACATTTAAGAATTCTTTCAGTCCTAGGATTGTCTGATTCTCAGTTACCTAAAGACATGCCAGACTCACCCGGGGTGGATCCAGAATGCTGACAAGGGTCTCTATATTTGGGTGGCTTTGACCAAAACTGGGGAAGGACGCTGGGCTCCCCTGGAGGTGTGAGGCATCTGGCACCATGCCTACGAATTAGGCGATATACTATCTCCCTGCCCTTCTGCGTTGAGCAAGGTTACAGGGTGCATCTTTAATATTAAACAGAGACACCTACAATAAACCTCTACTTCCTTGCCTTAGAACACTTTTCACCTTTCCCTTAGTTGCTGTATTAAGGTCTATAAAACTTTAATATTCATGTGGACACAGAGGAAAGATCCAGGATGTCTAGCAAAGCTTGCATCCCTCATTATTCTCAGGTGGAAGATCGGAAATTAACAAGAACTCACAAAAATAAAATCCAAACTCCTGACCATGACCTTGGTCTGCCTCTGCTTACCTCTCCAGACTTATCTCCTGTCTCTCTCACCCCTGTTCACTGCGCAGGAGCTGCACGGGCCTTCTGAGAGTTCTTGGAAAACACCACTATCACAATTTGCAATTATCCTAATTATTTGCTTCCTTACTTGAATTCTCCTCCCCCTTTAGGAAACTCACAGGTCTGCCTTGGGCACTGCTTGGTCTCCATGCATACTGGAATTAACACTCAGTAAACAATCTCCCAGAATGAGAGCAAAGACTGCAGATGTGTAGCGGTGATGCACGAGCTATTCACCAGACCTGGTTTCCCTTCCCTCTTCTTCCTGAGGCTGCAACTGGAACACGGTCCCCAGGCTCCCTTGCAGTTGGCTGTGGCCCAGTAACCAAGTGCTGGCCGATGGGATGTAAGTGGAAACCAAATACACACTTCCGGGTCTGATGCAAGGAAACCTCCCACCACACAGCCCCCCAAGCCCTCTCATCTTGACAAGCATGGCAGTCTTGGAAGACCTTTGTTGAGCCGCAAGATGGAAGGAGTTTGAGTTCCTGAGTCACCACTTGGAGGATAGTCATGGGCTGATCAGCAACTTCTGTTCTAGGTCCACATACATGTGAAGTAAATTTCTATCACAGCTGAGCTGTTATATACATTTGGGGTTCATTTGTTATAGCAGCTAATACTTAACTAATACAAATGTCGAGCTGATTTATCCCTTCTCAGTTGATACTATTCTCCCCGAATTCTTATCAGAAGATGTGGGTATCACGGTGATATGCTGGGAGCAGATGGAACTGTGAGAAGACGGCTTAATACTCCACTGGGGTAGGGGGCATCTTAGGACCTCCATGTTGTCATGAAAGTACATGCCCAGGCTTGAGACGTCAGATTTCCTGACATCCGTGTGATTCTGTGAGTAGATTCTCTGTGAGGTATCTCAGTCACTGCTGCCCCACTGTGGCTGACCCCAGAAGGATACTGCTACCCAGAGGGAGACCTGGCACCATGGCCTTCTGAGTCCTGGTTTTCCAGTGGCCCATTTCCTGGCTCGACTTTCTAACTTCACGGCTTCAGTCACTGGTTTTAACAAGTGCTTTTTACCAAATGCAATTTGGAGTCTGCAGGAGATGTGGGGCTTCCTTGTAGGGTCCTTGGAACCACAGGGTTTGGGTATTTTTAACAGATGTTCTACTCCTAAATCCCCTCATATGATTCCAGGATCTTGGATCTCAGAGTTGGGAAGGACTTTAGGAGGCACAGAGCCATATGACAAACCCACAGCCAATATCGTCCTCAATGGTGAAAAACTGAAAGCATTTCCACTAATATCAGGAACAAGACAAGGTTGCCCACTCTCACCACTCTTATTCGACATAGTTTTGGAAGTTTTAGCCACAGCAATCAGAGAAGAAAAAGAAATAAAAGGAATCCAAATCGGAAAAGAAGTAAAGCTGTCACTGTTTGCAGATGACGTGATACTATACATAGAGGATCCTAAAGATGCTACCAGAAAACTACTAGAGCTAAGCAATGAATTTGGTAAAGTAGCAGAATACAAAATTAATGCACAGAAATCTCTGGCATTCCTATACACTAATAATGAAAAATCTGAAAATGAAATCAAGAAAACACTCCCATTTACCACTGCAACAAAAAGAATAAAATATCTAGGAATAAACCTACCTAAGGAGACAAAAGACCTGTATGCAGAAAATTATAAGACACTGATGAAAGAAATTAAAGATGATACAAATAGATGGAGAGATATACCATGTTCTTGGATTGGAAGAATCAACATTGTGAAAATGACTCTACTACCCAAAGCAATCTACACATTCAATGCAATCCCTATCAAACTACCACTGGCATTTTTCACAGAAATAGAACAAAAACTTTCACAATGTGTATGAAAAGACCCTGAACAGCCAAAGAAATCTTGAGAACAAAAAATGGAGCTGGAGGAATCAGGCTCCCTGGCTTCAGACTATACTACAAAGCTACAGGAATCAAGACAGTATGGTACTGACACAAAAACAGATAGATCAATGCAACAGGATAGAAAACCCAGAGATAAACCCAAGCACATATGGTCACCTTATCTTTGATAAAGGAGGCAGGAATGTACAGTGGAGAAAGGACAGCCTCTTCAATAAGGGGTGCTGGGAAAACTGGACAGGTACATGTAAAAGTATGAGATTAGAACACTCCCTAACACCATACACAAAAATAAGCTCAAAATGGATTAAAGACCTAAATGTAAGGCCAGAAACTATCAAACTCTTAGAGGAAAACATAAGCAGAATGCTCTATGACATGAATCACAGCAAGATCCTTTTTGACCCACTTCCTAGAAAAATGGAAAAACAAAAATAAACAAATGGGATTTAATGAAACTTAAAGGCTTTTGCACAGCAAAGGAAACCATAAACAAGACAACAAACAAAAGACAACCCTCAGAATGGGAGAAAATATTTGCAAATGAAGCAACTGACAAAGGATTAATCTCCAAAATTTACAAGCAGCTCATGCAGCTCAATAACAAAAAAACAAACAACCCAATCCAAAAATGGGCAGAAGACCTAAATAGACATTTCTCCAAAGAAGATATACAGACTGCCAACAAACACATGAAAGAATGCTCAACATCATTAATCATTAGAGAAATGCAAATCAAAACTACAATGAGATATCATCTCACACCGGTCTGAGTAGCCATCATCAAAAAGTCTAGAAACAATAAATGCTGGAGAGGGTGTGGAGAAAAGGGAACACTCTTGCACTGCTGGTGGGAATGTGAATTGGTACAGCCACTATGGAGAACAGTATGGAGGTTCCTTAAAAAACTACAAATAGAACTACCATATGACCCAGCAATCCCACTACTGGGCATATACCCTGAGAAAACCATAATTCAAAAAGAGTCATGTACCAAAATGTTCATTGCAGCTCTATTTACAATAGCCAGGAGATGGAAACAACCTAAGTGTCCATCGACAGATCAATGGATAAAGAAGATGTGGCACGTATATACAATGGAATATTACTCAGCCATAAAAAGAAATGAAACTGAGTTATTTGTAGTGAGGTGGATGGACCTAGAGTCTGTCATACAGAGTGAAGTAAATCAGAAAGAGAGAGACAAATACCGTATGCTAACACATATATATGGAATCTAAGAAAAAAAAATGTCATGAAGAACCTAGGGGTAAGACAGGAATAAAGACACAGACCTACTAGAGAATGGACTTGAGGACATGGGGAGGGGGAAGGGTAAGCTGGGACGAAGTGAGAGAGTGGCATGGACATATATACACTACCAAACGTAAGGTAGGTAGCTAGTGGGAAGCAGCCGCATAGCACAGGGAGATCGGCTCGGTGCTCTGTGACCGCCTGGAGGGGTGGGATAGGGAGGGTGGGAGGGAGATGAAAGAGGGAGGAGATATGGGAACATATGTATGTGTATAACTGATTCACTTTGTTATAAAGCAGAAACTAACACACCATTGTAAAGCAATTATACTCCAATAAAGATGTTAAAAAAAATAAAAGAGGCATGGAGCCCAGTCTTCCACTTGTGCAGAATCCCCTCCACAGCCTCCCGAGGACGCATCATGGCCTCTGTTGAACATTCTCAATGAAGAGGGTCCATCCCTATAAAGGCGCCTCCCTGCCGAGGCCCTTATGTGGGCCCCTCCGATGCTCCTATTTGCTCTGCTTCACCATCCACACGACAGTTCTTCCAGCATTCACCTGGGCCCTCATGACTTTCCAGAAGCTTCCCCTTCCAGACCCAGAGACTTTCATGCTATTGTTTCCAACCTGAGCTCTGTGCAGAGGCACCAAGGACCCCCGAGGAGGGCTAAGGGGCCCAGGTGTGCTCAGCTCCGACCCTCCACCCCCAAGCTCCCCTGTTTCAGTCCAGCAGCCTCATGAATTCATTTCCTTGATATAAAAATGTGATGCACAGGCCGCTCTCCCCATCCTTTTCCTCTCACCTCAAGCAGTAGATCTCTATCGCGAGGGCCCGCCGGATGTGGGAGCCAGACAACACACAGGATATTGCATTACAGACACTGCCGCTCAGATAGCTGATGCTGGTCTGCGTGGCAGGGCTGCGCTGGGGAGGTGGCTGGCCGTCTTCCCCCCCGCGTCAGAGTCCCTCAGGCTGACACCAGCCCTCGCTTCTCCCTCCCAGGCTGATGTGGCAGAAGGAGCAGGAACTTCGGGGTCTGAAAGACTTGGGGTCAAGTCTCAACACCGCCCCTCACTAGTGGGGAGACCTCGGACAAGTTACCCAGTCTCTGGAGCCTCATTTTACTTCCTGGAAAATGGGAAAGCCAGTGGGGGTGTCCACAAGAATTAAATGTGATGGTCCACCAGAGGCACCAGCACACTGCCTGGCACACAGGCCACTGTTATCACGGTTGGCGCATCGGCTACGGAGGGTGGACACAGCTTTCACTCCATTCTCAGTGGTCTGTAATCTGCTCACCTGGCCTGAAGGAGACTCAGCAAAATTCTGCACACGGGTATTTCTGGATTTCACCTGGAGCACTTGGCAACTGTGACCCCGTTATCCAGTCCCTTTAACCGGAGCCGTACAGTGCAGTCCTCCCACTGCCAAAGTTCAGAGCCAAGGCAGCCGGGACGGGGCCTGTGAGCACCAGGTACACACGGTGACAACCATCCTGGGCCGCCCCCAGAAGCCCACCCCATAGTCAGACCCAGGCTTAGCTAGAACTTGCGGCTGGAAGTAACAGGAGTAACAATGAAAATAATTCTTTACACTTATTCTAAGTACTCATTCGGGCCAGGCACGGGTCAAGCATTGCACACAAGTTATCTGATTCCTCTTTGTCCCAGCAGCCTGCCAGCAGGCCACCACATCCCCTGTGAGGAGTTCAGGTGAGGGCAGCCTCTCATCCAGGATTGGGCGGACAGCTTTGCTTGGATCCTGGATAGAGGCGTCTTCGGAATGAGTCATCTGAGCTCTTCCCACATCTGCCAGTCCATTCAGCGAACATCTGCAGAGGGAACGCAGCTTCCCGGGCCATGTGCACGCATGTTTTCTTTACGAAACTTTGAGGATGGGAAGGGAGCACCGCTGGGGGTACTGTGGCTGCGTGGCCCAGCCGACAGCGTGCGTGTGCCGGGAGAATTGCAAGGGATGCCCGCAGGTGATAAGGTCCTGTGGCCAAAATATGTCTCAGCCATGCCAGATTGTGAACGAAGTTCTTTCACAAGAGACTGCTCAGACAGTAAATACGTTAACTGGAAAATCCGAAGGAATGGGGACAGAACTCATTTATTGACAGAGCCCCTCGCTCACGATGCTGCTCTGGAAAGCTACAGAACAGTCTTTGGGGAAGGCTTCTCTGCACTGTGTTCCTGAAACTTCTGGTGCGCTCAGTCAAGGTGCAGAAGCCTCTTGGTTGGTACGGGGCAGGGGTTCTCAACCCTGTCTTCATATTAGAAACACCGAGGGAACTTTAAAACCCCCACCTCACACACATTAACTCAGAAGCTCCTGGAGGGACAGCCGAGCAGCTGGGTTTTGGAAAAGCTCACTGGGCTGAGAACTGGTGGCCCAGGGGACACCCCCACTCCATCTCCCTGGGTCCCTGCCAGCCCACGAACTAGGAAACTCCGCTTCCTCTGCCGCCTTTCCCTTTGCTCTGCCTAAGAGAAACTCTCCTTCCTGAGGAGATGGCAACTGTCTGAGCTCCACTGGCTGCGTTTCTCCAGAGATGAGGTCATGCGTTCAGCATCTCCTCCAGTTTGAGACTGCAGCTAATGCCACCAGTGAAACTCGTAAACCAGGTGAAGGCTACAGCCACGACTTTGCTCAGGCCACAGAGGTAGGCGCCCCATCTCTGAGAGTCCCATAAATGAGGAGGGACGCTTACGGGGGACCCTGCTGCTCCCCTCACTATGTGACAAAGTGCCTGTGAAAGGACACAGCCGAGTGGAGCAAAGAACAAACCTCCGTGTACACGGCTGGGCTATCTGCACGTGGGCAGCCCGAGAGCAGCCTGAAACCACGACGCCTTTTCTAATAACTGCCTTCAGGTAGCCCACGTCTCTTCCAGCAAGAATTCTGCCACGGGAAGTGCACAGGGGTTTTAGAGCAGAGATTCTAGGGGATGCTTCCCCCTAAAGAGGGACTCGGAACCCCACATATGCAGGCGTCCCTGTGTCACCTCTTGGAGGCTCTGCATCCCCTGGAAGCCTCCCTTGCCTGTGGGAATCAGCTTCCGGGAGACGCTGCCAGAGCCCAGTGAGACTGGAGGCCACAGAAAATCCCTAACATGCGGCCGGAGGCTCCACGACTCCACGCAGAGTAACTGCTCCTTTTCAAGGGACCAGGAGGCATCCCTGAACCGTGGCTTGTCTGAGGACCACATAAGATGCAGCAGTGGGCATATGCGCCCTTCCCGGGATGGAGGACCCGTGACACCCTTGCTGGAAATCATGACCACTTGCTTTTGACAAATGCATAAAGAATGGGGAGATAACTACCCTTCAGTGTCCCAGAGGAGATACTGATCTTTGGGATTGGCTATCACCCCGAGGATCCCACTTTTTGCCCCAAAGGCAATAAGACAGTGGGGGAACATTCCCCACCCCATTGGATCTGCATATACACAGCTCCCCACATCCATCCTTCTCCCCAGGGCTGAGCCATGTCAGCTCCAGGACGCAGGGACCTCCAGAAAAACAAAGATTTCACCATCAGGCAGAGGGTGGGAGTAGTGTGTATAATACTTGGGCATTACCAGACACTGGGCTTAATATGAAGAAATAAAATCTCTTTTTGATCAAAAGAATAAAGTGGGATATAACCTAGAGTGTAAAAGCATCCCTAAGTTTGGCAGGAAAACACTGGATGCCCAATTAGAATCTGAATTTCAGATAAACATCAAATAATTTTTTTAGTATATGTATATCCCACGTACTGCATGGGTTGGGATATACCTGTGCTTTAGAAAATGTTTCATTGTTTGAAATTCAAATTTAACTGAGCAGTCTGTATTTTTTTTATTATTATTAATTTTTTTGGCTGCACCGCGCAGCATGTGGGATCTTAGTTCCCCAACTAGGGATGGAACCCGTGCCCCCAGCCATGGAAGCGTGGAGTCTTAACCACTGGACCGCCAGGGAAGTCCCTGAGCAGCCTGTATTTTTCAGTGGTAAACGTGGCAGCCCGAGGCAGGTCCCCAAGTGTTTGAACATGAGCAGGGCTCACCTGATGGCCTCTGCAATCCGGGTGCTCTCCTTCCTCCGGTCACTGGACAACCGGCCAATTAGGTAGGAGTAATCCAGGCCACTGCAGAACACGCTGCCCACGGCGCTAAGCAGCAGCAGTTTGCTGTCGTCCGTGGCCGCGTTGCAGAGCGCGCGCCGCACCTCCTTCATGATCTGTGGGCAGAGACGGATTTGTGGGGGTGAGTGTCCATTTGTAAGCCAGGGGCCTTCAGACCTATGCCGACCCCTGCGTGCAGAGGCCAGTCAGTCTACTCGGCCTGTGCAGGGAGCCTCCCCTGAACACACGCCACGTCCAGACCAAGCAATGAAACGCCAAACCAGACACCCTGCACCATCCCGGAAGCAGCACAGGGCGCTAAGGAGGTGCCAGTGGGGTCACTGGCTGCAGACTCGGAAGCCTGGCGTGGAGCCATCTAAGCCCTGGTAAATCTCTGCAGATCTTCCTCCAGCATTCGCTTGTTTAGCCCTTTCTGAGGGGTGGGAAAATACTCCTGTGCACAGCCCAGGTGAGGTATGTTAGCCAGCATTAGAAGGCCCGGTTTAATTACACTCTTCCTTACCCTGAACTCCACTAAAATGCTCACGTGGCTCATAGGTGGCACGTAGGAAGTGGGCTTTGGCAACAGACCCATAACGTTTTCCAGGTGCTGAGGAAAATAGCCATTAAACACGTATTCTGTCTCCAGAATCATCATTCAAAGGCAAGGGTAAAGAGTAGGCATTTTCAGTTAAAAGAATGTCTGCCACCCTTAGGCCCTCACTGAAAGAACTAAAAGAGGATGCACTTCAAGAAGAAGAAAACCATGTTCAGAAAGAAAAACTGACATGTAAGGAACAGCAACCGGCACAGAAAGTGGAGAATGTGTTAGTAAATCAATATAAGAATTGACTGTAGGGCTTCCCTGGTGGCGCAGTGGTTGAGAGTCCCCTGTGGGTTCATGCCCCGGTCCGGGAAGATCCCACATGCGGCTGGGCCCGTGAGCCATGGCCGCTGAGCCTGCGCGTCTGGAGCCTGTGCTCCGCAACCCGAGAGGCCACCACAGTGAGAGGCCCGTGTACTGCAAACAAAACAAAACAAAACAAAACAAAAAAAGAAAAAAAAGAAGAATTGACTGTAAAAATCATCATACTGATAATGGCTAATTGGAAGCTGGGGTTTTGCACAAGGTAGAACTATAGCCTTAGGCAATAATATTGGGTTAGATGACGAGAGTTAGGGCGTGCCGAGGTTATGTGTCTGGGAGTGGTGCAAAGGGTCATGATCACGTTTAGGCTCCGCTACGTGTACATAGCTTAAGGAAAACTTCTTAAAAGTACGTGAATTACAACTAATGGCTGCAGGGGAGGGGCAAAATAAAGAAAGCTCCATCACTCAATCCAACAGAAGTTAGGGAAACAGGAAAAATAAGTGCAAAAGGTGCACGGTAAGAAAAAACAAGGCATTTACTTGCCTGAGTGGAGCTGACAGTCCAACAGGAGAGACAGTAAAGGAACAGGCTTTTAAAGGATTGTTATTAATTATTCAAAAGGCAGAATCACAGGGTATAGTGGGGAAATTTTATGAGAGCATTGTTTTTTAAATTGTACTTTAAATGACACACACCCCCGCCACCCCGCTTAATTAAGCACTTAAGAGGGGTCAGGGATTGCATCTGTTAACTTCCACGTAACATTTTACTCCAAACAAAATTCCTGTAAGGTAGGGAATGGTATCCCAATCTTGCAGATGAAGCAAGGAAGACTCAGAGAAGCAAAGTAAGTGGTTCAAGGTCACCAGTAAGAGGCAGAACCTCACCCCTACGTCCCTTCTCTGTCCATGACTGCACACTGTAGGATGACTTAAATAAATGGATGAATCTTTGTGGAAAAAAAACCAGGCCTAGACGTCAACCTGAATCACGACTCTCGGGGTCTGAGCTCTGTGAGAAGGATGGGAGAAGTACTTTCTGCTCTTAACAGGGGATAAGCCACAGATACTCACTTTGAACATCAGAAAAGCTAACAGGCCACTATCATGTGGGTCCTTTAATCCATCTGACTCCAGAAATAGACACACTCTCACCTAGATATGAACTCTATTTCTCCGAGAGGCAAAGAAAACCCTGCTCTGAAGACATGAGCTGCACTTCTGCGTGTGACTCTCCATGCGAGGGCACACGTACTTGTCAGTTAGTAAAAACAAAATCAAACACGGCGGCTGCCTCCTTTACGAATTAAGTGGAAAGTGGCTTTGTGCTTTGTTCATACAACAAAAGTACATACTACATTTTTAATTTTAAAAAACGTATATATCTAGTTAGTATGCCCTTCCTTTCCCTTTCTCGTGTTGATAATCCGATTTGGACTGATGGCTAAGGTGCCACCTTCTCGAAGGACCACGCCCCATCCCACCACCTATTTTATAATGTAACTGGTGTGTTTAGAGTAAAAGGTTCTAAAATTATTACACATTCCTTTGCCTCCTTAAACAGAACACATGGCACACGTGTAACTACCTCTCCAGGGCAAGTGCTACAACCTGTAAAGGAGCAGTCCCCTCAGAAGCTCCCAGGGCATGCTTCTGTTACAAAAGGGGCCAGACCGTGGTGCATCTGGAAGTCCCAGGTCCGTTCTGGAGATTCACTGCCCCTGCTCTGCTCCTGACAGCCACTACCTGCTCCTGCGTGAGTGTCTGCTAGAGAAAGCATGCTCCTCCCTGCCACTTCTACCTTTCGATCTGCCACGGGTTGGAAGCAGATGACCAAATCCATTAAAAGCGGGTATAGGGATTCTCTGGTGGCGCAGTGGTTGAGAGTCCGCCTGCAGATGCAGGGATGCGGGTTTGTGCCCCGGTCCGGTAAGATCCCACATGCCGCGGAGTGGCTGGGCCCGTGAGCCATGGCCGCTGAGCCTGCGCGTCCGGAGCCTGTGCTCCGCAGTGGGAGAGGCCACAACAGTGAGAGGCCCGCATACCGCAAAAAAAAAAAAAAGGGTATAAAAAGGGAGCAGACCAGGGTCCCCCTCTCTCCTTCATCTCCTTCATCTTTACTTGCTGAACCCAGTCACCCAGGGCCCGTCTCAACTGCGACCACCCTCACGAAGGCCTTCCCAAATACCACAGACAAAATGCCACCCCCTCCTTCCCCTGACACCCCAAGTACTTTAAATCCCTGCTCTGACACTTCTACAAACTCCCTGGTAGAACGGGTGTCTCCTTACTTTTTCCTGCCTCCTTCCTGATTTAAACCCCTGTGACAGGCAGCCTCTAAGGCAGCTGGTATTCACACCTGTGTGCAATCCCCTCCCCTCGAGTACAGACAGGACCTAGTGACCCACTTCTAACTGAGAGAATATGGTAAAGTGATGGATGCCCCTTTCAAGAGGAGACTAAGATACATGACGATAGCTTGTCTTGGCTGTCCTCTCTTTTTTTTTTTTTTTTTTCTGGCTGCACTGCGAGGCTTGCGGGATCTTAGTTCCCCAACCAAGGATTGAACCCGAGCCCCAGCAGTGAAAGCGCCAAGTCCTAACCACTGGACCACCTGGGAATTCCCTCGGCCGTCCTCTTTTGCCAAACCTCTTTCTTGGAGCTCTCGGTCCAGGGGATGCAGGCTGCCATGCTGTGAGTACCCCTATGGAGAGGCTATGCCATAGTCCATGGGGAGTAGCCAATGACAAGGAACTGATGTCTCTGGCCAGCGAGGACCTGGGACCTGCCAGCAGCCAGCTGGAGGTGCCTGAAAGTGGAGCCTCCCCCATCGAGCCTTCAGGTGAGACTGCAGCCGCAGCCAACACCTCAACTGCAGCCTTGTGGGAGACTCTGAGGCCGAAGTACCCAGCTAAGCCAAGCCAGCACACTTGACCCTCACAGACTGTATTTGTTGTTTTAAGATGCTAAGTTTAGGGCAATGTGTTATGTGGTAATATAACTAATACCATCCCTTAAGAGTTTAAATAAGGACTTCCCTGGTGGCTCAGTGGTTAAGAATCCACCTGCCAACCGAGGTGACACGGGTTCGATCCTTGGTCCGGGAAGATCCCACATGCCACGGAGCAACTAAGCCCATGAGCCACAACTACTGAGCCTGTGCTCTAGAGCCTGCGAGCTACAACTACTGAGCCCACATGCCACAACTACTGAGCTCAGGTGCCACAACTACTGAACCTGCATGCCGCAACTATGGGGCCCACATGCTGCAACTACTGAAGCCCGTGCTCCACAACAAGAGAAACCACCGTGATGAGAAGCTCACAAACAACGAAGAGTAGACCCCGCTCACCACAGCTAGAGAAAGCCCATGCACAGCAACGAAGACCCAACACAGCCAAAAAAAATAAAAGAGCTTCAATAAAATAGTATTCTACTCATCTGTTTAGCCCTATAACACCAGGAAATTGTGCATGTAACACAATTTAATAAATGTTTGTTGGATTGAGTGAATGGTACAGTGTTTACCTCCTCAAGAAGTTTAGAGTCTAACGGAGGCAATCAGACATTTCACAAATTACCACACAGCTACACATACACTGATAACTGGGATGTGTTCCAGGAGGGTGAGTGCAGAGGCCATGAGAGACAGACATAACCTGGTCCAGGAGGGGAGGGAAGACTTCCTTGTGGACGTGGTGGCTGTGCTGAGATCCTTAGGAACAGCAAGGTTCAGCTAAGCCAGGAGGGAAGGAAGGCTGCTTTAGTCAGAAAGACAGGCATGTACAAAGGCCCTGGGGCAGGTGTGAGCATGAAAGAAAGCCAGGGTGACTGGAGTGCAGCAAGAGAAGAGTGGAAGTCCCAAATCCTTTCTTGAGATTCACTGCCCCTGCTCTGCACTTGCTAGCCATGTGATGTGAGATGAAGCTGGAGGGTCAGAAGCACCAGCCTCACCAGCAACATTAGTTAAGGGTTTTGATTCTTATCAAGAACCATCAGGAGCCATTGATGTCTTTGAAGTGCGTGTGTGGGGGGGGTGACTTGATTGTATTCGCATTTCCAACAGATCACTCTGTCTTCTGAAGAACGGATGACAGGGCAGGAAGCATGACAGTGGGCAGACTTGTTAGTAGGTTATTACAATAGTGCAGACAAAATAGCTAGTAGTGCGGACTCTCATGTTTGTGATGGAAACAGAAGGAAACATATGAGAGCTATTTAAGAATTAACTGGCTTGCAGATGGTGTGGATATAGCAGGTATGATCAAGACGGTGTGAGGTGTGCCCCCGTGGAGGGTGGTGATCTGTCTGCCGAGGCTGGGAGCCACCAAGAAAACCAGGAACAGAGTGAGGGCCTGAGGTCCTCTCCTAATGGGAAAGTGAATGAGCTTTTAATCACCAAGACACTGGACAATCTATTTTTCTGGCTCTTTCCTTAAGGGGCATTTTCATTATTTTCCTGGCTCTTTGCTATATTTCAGACAGGAGAAATATTACAACACGCCTGCCAGCCTCAGAATCTAGTTAATACACCCAGTAATGTGTGAATTTCTGCCCATGAGGCCGATCCAGCCAATGTCTCATATACAACTAGAAAAAGAATTCAGTTATGACGGTGAAGGAGGCCTCCTTCCAGTCCGTCCATGAACGAGCAGGGCTGGGCCTGCTGGTGGCTGTTAAGTCACCTCCGTTTCATCTTAACAATGATAGGAACATTCACTGAATACCTCCAGGTGCCAGGGACTCTGAGAGCCTCTTTTGCAGATATTATCTCTAATCCCACAGGGAAGATGCTGTATAATTTCTGTAAACGAGAATGCTCAGAGAAGGAAAGTAATCCCAAGGTAACAGAAGAGGTAAATTAGTGGAAGGAGGGTTCAAACCCGGTCTGCTAGGTTCCTGCGCTAACTCTGTACCCCTCCCTAACACCACCTCCTCATTTCAACAGGACCTTCATTTCGGGGCTACTTTACCCAGTTTGCCAATTTATCCATAGAGTCAATCCACTTTGGTTGCGGAGGGAGCTGAAAACACCCGATCAATGACTGTTTCTCCGTCTTCCTCCTGCTCTGTTACTGACAGACACCAGTTAGGAGTAAACCCCCAAATTAACCAAGCCCGCGGCTCGGGAAGTGAGAACCCGGGCACCTTAAATCACTTGAATGCCACACGTTTCTGTGATGAGAAGGCAACAGTTAGTACACAGAGCTGCTCCCAGAATGAGCTGGGAGACTTCTCATTTATTCGGTTTATCAGAGGAAAATACTGCGCCTTTTTCAAGCACGCTTTTTTTTTTTTTTAATACATTTATTTATTTATTTATTTTTGGCTGCGTTGGGTCTTCGCTGCTGTGTGTGGGCTTTCTCTAGCTGCAGCGAGCAGGGGCTACTCTTTGTTGCAGTGCGCGGGCTTCTCATTGCAGTGGCATCTCTTGTTGCGGGGCACGGGCTCTAGGCACGCAGGCTTCAGTAGTTGTGGTGCGTGGGCTCAGTAGTTGTGGCTCGCAGGCTCTAGAGCACAGGCTCAGTAGTTGTGGCACACGGGCTTAGCTGCTATGCGGCATGTGGGGTTTTCCTGGACCAGGGCCTGAACCCGTGTCCCCTGCATTGGCAGGCAGATTCTTAACCACTGTGCCACCATGGAAGTCCCAAGCACCCTTTTTAAAAGTAGTGAAGCGGAAAAAAAGCCTAAGCAGAATCGGTCTCGTGTGAATGTTTCATGATGAGCTTAAAATAACAAGGCTTCCAGGTGTATAAACATGTGAAGGGCGGCCTTTGGGGTAAACCACAGACCCCAGGCTCTGAGTCCTACGCAGAGGCCTACACAGCAGAGAACCCTGAGGTGGTTCTGCTGAAGGTGGAGGGGGGAGAGACCCCCAAAACACCATGCTTAGAAGAGGGGCAACGAGCAACCAGCAGCCCCCCTAACTCCACAGGCTTGAGCCGTTCTCTTCCCTCACAGGTTGACAAGCATTCCTGACTGTCACCCCACAATCCCGAAAAAGAGCCACAGTCTATGTAAATCATAATGACAAGACACGTGATTGCAAGTTCAAGGACACAGCATCTCCCACTCCACCCACTTCAGGGGCCACGCTGAGTGCACTGGACATACTGGGCAGTGCCAGGCCACCTAGCCATCTCCATCTGGCTGGGCGGCCACTCCTTGACTGTGTCCCACCTAGAAGAAAACACACCCCTGTGGTTCACCCTCCAGGTCTGCATGGCTACGGTGGACACTGGAGTGCAGGATATCAAGGGACAGGAAAAGGGGGTTTTCACTGAACTGTCTTCAATGGGCCAGGCGCTGGGCTGAGGGCCAGGACAAAAGGATGGGTGAAAGTGGTGAGGGCCCTGCCCTCCTGAAGCTCTGTGACCCCAAGGCCTGTTCAGTTCCCTAGGCCTACCCTGTCTCCTCTGTAAGAGGTGGATCATAATGATCCTACATCAGAAGGGTACTGGTGGGATGAAATGGGATAAATAGCAAACATAAAGCCTGAAGAGCCACTACTAGCCACACCATAGTCGTTTTTGTCATTGATCACTCTACGTCCTGCCCAGGTCGGTCCAGTTGGAGAAGACTGCTTAGATGCCCGTTTTCCCACATTTGCACCGGTAACAATCTCTTCATTGCTCCCTACTAAGTATCCCATATTCTGAATGGTGTTGTCTACCTAACTGCATTAAGCATTCCGTTTCCCTGTTCTATTCATCTAAAACATAAGTAGCATTAGCATTTTAAAAAGTAATAGAGGGCGCTTCCCTGGTGGCGCAGTGGTTGAGAGTCTGCCTGCCGATGCAGGGGACACGGGTTCGTGCCCCGGTCCGGGAAGATCCCACATGCCGCGGAGCGGCTGGGCCCTTGAGCCATGGCCGCTGAGCCTGCGCGTCCGGAGCCTGTGCTCCGCAACGGGAGAGGCCACAACAGTGAGAGGCTCGCGTACCGCAAAAAAAAAAAAAGTAATAGAGGAAAAAGATAAATTGGACTTCACCAACATTTTAAAAATTGTGTATCAAAGACTACTATCTAGAAAGGAAAAATACAACCCATAGAATGGAAGTATCATAGCTCTGATAAGGGTCTAGTATCCAGAACATACAGAGAACGCTCAAAACTCAGTAACAACAACAACAAAAATCCCATTTTTAAAACTAGGCAAAGGATTTGAATAGACATCTCTCCAAAGAAGGTAGACAAATGGCCAACAGGCACCTGAGAAGATGCCCAACATCATCAGTCACTAGGAAAATGCAAATCAAAACCACAATGAGACAGCACCTCACTCCCACTAAAACGGCTATAATAGAAAAGACAGACAATAATAAGTGCTGACAAAGATATGGAGAAATTGGGACCTTCACATACCACTGGTGGGGATGTAAAATGGTCCAGCCACTGGGGAAAATAGTTTGGCAGTTCCTCAAAAAGTCAAATATGGAGTTACTATATGACCCAGCAATTCCATAATCAGGAATATATCCAAGAAAACTGAAAACATATGTTCACACAAAAACATATACACAAATGTCCATAACATTATTTTTCATGATAGCCCAAAGTGGAGACAATCCAAATGTCCCTCAACTGGAGAACTAATGGACAAAATATGGCCTATCCACACATGGAAGAGGAATGAAGCACTGATCATGCTACCACATGTAGAAACCCCCAAAACACCATGCTGCGTGAAAGAAGCCAGTCATGGAAGACCATGTACTGTAGGATTCCATGCATACGAAATGTCCAGAATAGGTAAATCCATAGAGACAGAAAGGAGATTAGTGGTTGCCGGGGACTTGGGCCGGGGGAGAATGGGGTGACTGTTAGTGGGCACAGGGTTTCCTTTGGGGGTGATGGAAATGTTCTGGAATTAGTGCCGATGGTTGCACAACCTTGTGAATATACTAAACACCACTGAATGGTACGTTTTAAAAGGGTAAAATTTATGGCATGTGAATTACATCTCAATTAAAAAAACTATAAGCGAGCTGAGTGAATATAATTCCAACTAAAGCAAAGAAATCTGACATGCTGATTATAATGCAGTCTCACTGGAAAAGCCCAAGATATGATGCTTGGTTTCTGGGGCTAATACTAATTCTGGGACCACAATCAGTTTATTGAATCTCTCTGTTTACCGGGGTCTTCATCTTCAAAATGGGATAATATGGTTACTGGTCGTAAATATCAGACGGATAACGTATGTAAGGTGATCAGTAAATGGGGTCCCGCGGTCAAGTCTGCACGAGCGTCGGCTGTCTCCATCCACTCCTGAGGGCACAGAGAGAGAGCCAGCGCCCTACTGTGACTGCCTCAGGGTGACACCCACCCCCCATCCTGCCCCCTCACCTCAGGGGTCAGCGCGTTGTTGTCCGAGGTCTGGCTGGACAGCAGGATGTGCGTGAAGCCCTCTTCCTTCCGCACAACAATGTCCCGAAAGCGACAGTTGCTTTCGTTCTGGCGGACGCTGTACCTGAGCCTCTTGTCAAAGACGTAGTCCTTCTCCGCTTCCAGCTTCCTCTTCACCGAGCTGTGCAGGTTTAGTCCCCCGTTGGTCAGAGCAGAGCCTTCCAAAATCAGAGGAACAAAGTGAGAAACTGACTGGGGAACAGTTACACAGGAGTGTGACCAGAGAATGCTCAGATTTTCATGGAAAGGGTCCGATGTGGCTGGGACCCGTGTGCAGCTCTGTTCTGGGTGGTGAAGGGCCTGGGACTTAACGGCTCCAAACTTGGACGAGCACAGAGAGGGCTCTCTGTGAATGACCCCATGCAATCCTTGATTCCCTCTCCCACTCATCCATCCGAGAGCACCCAGCTTCTGCTTGGATGCTTTCAGCAACAGGGAACCCGACAATGGCCACGAAACAAAACAAACAAAACCAAAAAACTGCAGCTTTACTCATAATAACCCAAAATCAGAAGCAACCAATATGCCCTTTACTAGGTGAATGGATAAACAAACTCTGGTTCATTCACGCAAAAGAATATTTGGCATACAAAGAAATTCATTATCAAGCCACAAAAATACGTGAATGAATCTGAAATGCGTATTACTAAGAAGCCACTCTGAAAAGGCTACACATTACATGATTCCAATTATGTGACATTCTAGAAAAGGCAAAAGTATAGAAACAGTTATAAGATCAGTGGTTGCCAGGGGTTCAGGTGCAATAAGAGAAGGGTGGAATTGGTGAAGCGTAGGGGATTTTTTTAGGGCAGTGAAACTACTCTATATGATATTATGATGGTGAATATGAGACATAAAGCATTTGTCGAAACCTGAAGAACTACAGCATAGACAGTGAACCTTAAAGTATGCAAATTTTTTTAAAAAAATTAAGAGATGGGGGGAATCCAAGGATGGAATGCAGAATGTGATAAAAGAATCTAACTGTATGACAAACGTATGAAACCACCTCCCTGAAGCGGGTGCGGGGGGGGGGGGGGGGAAGGCGCTGACCTAAGTAACTTTAGGAATGAGTGGAGTCTGTAAAATTAAAGGCCAAATAACCTGCACAGAAGCAGTGTACTCCAGCTGACAAAGTTGATCACATGGAGGTAAGTACGTGTTAACAATTCTGACATTATACATGAACGCTGGAGCTGAACAATTACATAAATGGATGGCAGATGGGGAGAAGAAGGTTTTACAGTGTTGGAGTGGCAGTTTACAGGTAAGCAAGGGGAGGGGGCTAGAATGAGCAACGTGGTAATGGATGAGCACTGAAGACCTCAGTATGAACTCAATACAGATACAGATGGTTACATTCAGAAATATTTACAGATAAGCGTGTACAAACAGGTTAGTATATACATGTGTATTTCCTTGCTCTGTCAGCTGAGAGGGCCCCAGAGTCTGACATCCCAATAGCAGTGAGCACACCTGGGGCCCAGAGCTTGGTTTCATTCTCAATAAAAGGAACCAGGGCTCTCTGGAGAGATGGCTGATTCCAGGACTGGGGCAAGAAACATGCAAGATAAGCTTGCAGAGGCCGAAAGGACGGAAGTACTAAAAAAACCCCACAATAAATAAATAATAATAACGACAACCTTCACAATGATGGGGGTATGTCAAAAGGACACAGCAAGTGAAAGAGCTCCCCATGGCCAAAGACGGCAGAATTTGAGCAACATAAAGTCGTATGTATTGCATTATAATTGAAAGCACAAAATAAATATCCATGAGTCCATACTGATATAATTAAATGAGATTGAATAAATGAATAAGTGGGAGACAAGAGCCAAATCTCCCATGGAGAAGAATTCCAAACAGTTTATGTAGATGCTCTGCTCTCAAGGGGGTAGAACATAACTTCTTTAAGGGCGGGCTGCACAAAGTGACTTCCTTCCAAACAGTGTGGAAAGTTGGGGGGCTCAGGGGGGAGAGTAACAGTAGAGAAACCTGACTGTGGCAGATGGAGAAGTCAAAGCCTTGTTGGCCACGTGATCAAGACCAACACCAACAGGGATAAGTCATGGCGTGGTGTGCACCCCTGACACGATGTGAGGAGAAGGGCGCTGGACCTCTGGGGTCTTCCTCTCAGAAACCTACATCCCCAGTCTAATCATGCAAAAAAGGTCAGACAAATCCCAATGGAGGAGAGTTCTACAAAATACCTGATCAGTATACTTCAAAACTGTGAAGGTCATTAAAAACCAGGAAAGCCTGAGAAACTGTCACAGCACAGAGGATCCTAAGGAAACATGACGACTACATGTGATGTGGGATCAGGATCTTGGAACAGACGTTAGGATAAGGGATGGACTTTAGTTGATAATGAAGCATCAACAGCAGTCCATCAGCTGTAACAAATGTACCACACTAGTGAAGAAGCTCATAATAACAGGAGAGACTGAGTACGGGGTATACATGAACTCTATTATCTTTCCAAATTTTCTGGAAATCCACAAAAGTGAAGTTTATTTTAAAGAGTACATTTTAAAATTAAGTTAATTCTAAAACACAAAACAAAACAAAAAACCCCCAAGAAAACCATTTCCCAGGCAATTGTGACTTACAGGCAGGTTTGAGACCCTGGACCAGTGGTTCTTACACTTTTTGTTTTTTAAAGATCATGAACATCTTTGAAACACACCTATCTACCTACCTACCTACCTACCTATCTATCTATCTATCTTGGCTGTGCCGGGTCTTAGTTGCAGCATGTGGGCTCTTTTAGTTGCAGCATGCGGACTTCTTAGTTGCAGCATGCGGACTTCTTAGTTTCATCATGCAAACTCTTAGTTGCAGCATGCATGCGGACCTAGTTCCCTGACCAGGGATCAACCCCAGGCCCCATGCATTGGGAGTGTGGAGTCTTACCACACTCCCACACTTACCACACTGGACCACCAGGGAAGTTCCCAGTTGTTCTTACACTTGAACAGGCATCCGGATCACCTGGAGAACTGTTAAACCAGCCTGCTGGGTCCACCCCATGCTACTGCCCCTGCTGCAGCGACCAGGCTTTGAGAACCAGGGTCTGGATAACATCAAGGTGGACTCAGATTCTTAGTTAGCATGGGGGGGTCTTGGAATCTCAAGAACCAAGTCAAAGGCAGGGACCAGGAAATGCTTCCCTGGACCCTTTCCCCGCATACCCCGTCCCCACCCAGACGAGCGCCCAGCCCCAAAGGGGCACAGAAGCAGCAGTGCCTGTGTCACCTGACAGCCTCCAAGAAGCCTCCTCATTTTGTACTTTTCCATTACCCACAGCAACTGGGCTTTGTCAAACACCATGATGTGGGTAAATGATTCAATGAACTCCGGAAAGTAAACGCGAGCATTTAATTAAAAGCCTTGTGTAAAGGGAGCTGTTTCTTCAGGGTCAACCTCAAAACCTCCAGCTCCTCAGAAGCTTCCTAATTAGAGCTGGCAGATCCGTGCTGGGGACCTGCTGGCAGAGGTCAGCGCATCATGGGAGCTGCTCTCAGCGGCCACCAGCTCTTGGCCGTGAGAAGTCAGCAGCTCGGGGCTTGGGAAGATCAGTGCTACCCGGGGCTGGGAGAGGTCTGATTAAACTCCTGCCCCACAACCAAGTCAAGGTGCTGCTTTACAATTATATTAAGGAGGAGGACCTGAGGGTTACCTTTTCTGAGCAGCTCTGTACGCTGCCTCTAAATTCCTCAACAGTCCTACAAAACTGCCATTCTTACTCCACTTTGCAGATAAGGAAAAGTGAGTAACTTGCTGGGAGCCGTGAAGGTTTGAAGTGGCAGAGCCAGGATTAGAGGCAGCTGCCTCTCCTTTTCTCCGTTCATTCAAAATCTAATTAGGGGCTTCCCTGGTGGTGCAGTGGTTAAGAATCCGCCTGCCAAAGCAGGGGACACGGGTTCGAGCCCTGGTCCAGGAAGATCCCACATGCCGCAGAGCAACTAAGCCCGTGCGCCACAGCTACTGAGCCTGCGCTCTAGAGCCCGTGAGCCACAACTTCTGAGCCTGTGAGCCACAACTACTGAGCCCTCGAGCCACAACTACTGAGCCCGCGTGCCACAACTACTGAGCCCGCACACCTAGAGCCCGTGCTCCGTAACAGGAGAAGCCACTGCAATGAGAAGCCTGCGCACCGCAACGAAGAGTAGCCCCAGCTCACCGCAACTAGAAAGAGCCCGCACGCAGCAACCAAGACCCAACGCAGCCAAAACTAAAAATAGATAAATTTTTAAAAATCTAATTAGTTATCACCTCCTATGGGCCAGCTATAACACTAGATGTTGGAGATGAAACAAAAATCAGAGAAATAAGGTCCATGCCGTCCCCGAGCTTGCTTCAGGCGTGGCAGATGGAAAGTAAACAAGTAGACTTAGTTAAAATAATGACAGATAGGAAAAGATAGGGTGACATGATAAAAAATATTGGGTGGGGGGTTCTCTGTGAAGGAGCCCATGGTCTTTCTGTTAAAGCATAAGGGGAAGCAGCCCTTAAGGAACCATCTGACCAAATAATCCATAAAACTATGTGAGGAAAACAGACCTGTTTATTCTCTATTAGGACACATGGCTCACATCTCCAATGGTGACTTGGAAGATGCACCATCTCTGGGCCAGGGAAGGGAGGAAGCCTCCGTGGGGGCCCGGATTCACTCACGTACAGCTGCGTAAAGTTACCTTTCTGGACCTAACTCTGACCTCACACGGAGGTGCTCTCAAGCCCACTCCTCTTCTGGGGCACCGTGCCTCTGGAGAGATGGGGGCAGGCTGGCAGGGAAGGCACCATGGGAAACAGAACATGCCAGAAGCATAGAAGTTTGGGGCTTTGCAGCCAGACAGCATGGCAATCCCAGCCCTGTGTTTGCTCATCAGGAGAAGCCAGGAAGCCACATGAGCCCTCGAGTGTCGTTTCCTTCATCAGAAGATGGGGTTAGTGGTACCTGCTTTTCATGGTTGTTCGGAGCTAATTTAATTAAGGAATCGATATGGGATTAGCAAGTGCCTGGCTCATTCTAGGCACTGCAGAAATGTTACCTGAAGGATGCCAAGTCATTCCAAAAATGAGGAATTATCTGGTGAGTCCTTGCAGCCCGCCTCTCGCACTCCCAGCCCCACACACTCCCTCCAAGCCCGGGGAGCAGACCCAGGAGAGATGGGTGAACACCCTGGTGAGCCCGAAGGCCAGAGTGAAAACCCAGTGGTGGCGGCGTTCAAAGCCCCGCACCCCGTCCTCTCAGGGCTGCGAGGCTGGAGGTCACTATCCCTCCTCCTCTGTGCCCTCACTTCCCGCACGCGGATGACTGCGAAGTGAAGGGACACGTGCTGTGCTTCTGGGACAAAGGAACCCCCCCGCCCCCGAATCAGGCTACTTTCCTTCCTTCCACTCCCTTCAAGCCTTCTCACATTCCTTCCTTCAGAGTACAAAGGAGTATTTCCCATTAGGAAGCCTCCATAAAATCATGCTCTGACACAGCCCCTCTGCTCCAGACGTGCAGAGGTGACAGAGACAACACTGGGCTCACAAACAACCATTTCTTTGTGTGTGTGGCAGAGCATCAGCACGAGGCTCGACACAGGGGTGGGGGCCAGGAGTGCTGGGTGGGAAGGGTACCCGGGGGGCAGCAGAAACCAAGCCTCCCACTCGAGACGGGAGGAGGGACCCAGGGGATGGAAGCCAGGCAATGGCGTGATGCCCTCCCACGAAGGCAGAACGACAGTGACAAAACCACGTGCTGTCCACGGCCAAGGCTTTCTCGGGAGCTCCGGGCCAGGTGGAGGGAGAGAGAGGAAGCAAAGAAAGACAGAAACCAACTTCCCTCTTGAAATGAGCCTGTACACCAAAATTCTGAAATAGGGAGATATTGAATGCTCAGAATCCTAGACAATAAAATCAATACTGGTGACATGAAGGAATCCAAATCAGATAAATTGAATATTATGAGACAATCTGACAAGGACTTTAGAATAGGAATGTTTCAAATGCTAAAAGTGATAGATGTGAGAAAAAGAGCCATTTAAAATCAATAAGAAATTCTCAGACAAAAGCAGACAGAAAGGAAAAGAGCACAAGGGTAAGGCAAAGGACTAATTAAAAAGCAAATGACAAACAGGAAGAAATGTGCATATCACAGATAAAAGATCCTCAAATTGTAAAGAAATTTTAAACAGTGAGGACAAGAAGACCAAAATTCTTCCAGGAAAAAAAACGGACAGAAGACATGGACAGACAATCCACAAATACTACATAAAAATAGCTCTTAAACGTAAAAAAAGATTTCATCTTCACTCAAAAGAATAATGCAAACTAAGACTCATAATAAAAGAAATGAAAGTTAAAACTACACTGACATACCATTTCTTACCCATTCACTGGGCAAAAGTTCAGAATCTTGACAGTATACTCTTCTAGAGAGGATGTGGGGAGCTGGGCATTCTCTTAATTGTGGGTGGAAAGCAAAATGGTACAACTACCATGGAAGGGAATTTGGCAACATGTGAGAAAACTGTTCATGCATGTACTCTCAACATAGCAATCCAACTTCTGGAAACATAACATAAAAATATACCAAAAAAAATATATATTTATTATTATTATTATTACTATTATTATTATATATATATTTTCCTCACAGCATTATTCACAACTGCAAAATATTGGAACTACCTAAACTTCCAAGCATAGATTAGGGATGTAAACTATGGTGTATCCACACAAAGGAATACTATGCAGCTGTAAAAAGAATGAAAACTATTTCTATGAATTCATGAGTGATTTCCAAAAACATACCTTCAAGTAAAGAGAGGCAAGGTATAAAAGTATTTTACCTTTAGTATAAGAAAGAAGGGAAAATAGATAAATCTGTTTATTTTTGCAAAAAGAAACAGAGGAAGAATAAGTCAGAAAACAATGAAACTGGACATCCACAGTGGTTGACAGAATAGAGCAGAAGGGATGGGGAAGGAGTATAGTTCTCTTCTACACTTCTCTGAGTATAGCTGACCCCTGAACAACACAGGGGTTAAGGGCACCAACCCCATGCAGTAGAAAATCTGCATATAACTTTATGCATATAACTTATGCATATAACTGTGGTCCTCTGTGTCCACAGTTCCGCATCCATGGATGCAACCAACCATGGATCACGTAGTACTTATGTATTCAAGGGGAGGATGATCAATACAAATAACTTTTGGACTCAATATTTAATGACTTATATACCCTCAAACAAATCTTGAATTCTTCTTAGTGGGTTTGCTTTTTGTAAGGGTAAGGGTGGAGCAATTCTAAAAATTATTTTATGTGAATTATAGGGTGAGCAAATGAGTAACTGTATGATGTTATGGAGAAACAGCGTTCTCTCTGTGGAAGAAGGGACACACAAATATGGAATGTGGGAAGGCAAGGAAGAGCTCAGTAGGATTAGAATGAAACTGGAGGTATCAGTATGAACTCATGGCTTTTAAAATTATATCTATTTCCTAGCTCCATTAGCTGAAAGGGCTTAGAAAAAATGAAGATCTCATAGCAATGAGCACACTTAGATCCCGGATGTTGGCTTCTAAACACCACCTCCACTAAAATAATCCAGGACTTCCCAGAGAAATGGCTGCTTCCAGGGCTGGGACAGGCAAGGTACAAAGTGGGCTGGAAAGTCTTATTGTACCTGGAAATAAGGAAGTGACCAAAAAAATAACCAGGCATGTCAAAAGGACATATGAGGCAGCTTGGAGGGGTTCCCATTGGCCAAATCTAGGACAATTTGAACATAAAAGTAAATAAGAGGAAGAAATGGATTATAAACCATTGCGTAAAATAATAATCTTCAAGTCTGAACTGATAATAGATAGATAGAGATGATGATGATAGATAGATAGATAGATGAGAGGGAGAGAGGGAGGGAGGGAGGGGGGAAGGGAAGAAGGAAAGAGATGGATGGGTAAGACAGAGGAAATAACATCATATCAAGTATTTCAGTGGAGATGAATAACTTGAATCTAGTCTTAAGGAAACATCAGACAGACTCAAAATGAGGAACACTCTGTAAAATAACTGGACAGTATTCTTCAAAAATGCCAGTGTTACTGAAGACAATGGAAGACCAAGGAACTGCTCCAGATTAAAGGGAACTAAAGAGACATGACAACTAAAGTCTTCATAGGATTCTGGCCTGGATTCTATATTGGAGGGAAAAATAATCTAAAGAGCATTACTGGGATAATAGGAAAAAAATGGAATAAGAACCAAAGATTAGGGCTTCCCTGGTGGCGCAGTGGTTGAGAGTCCGCCTGCCGATGCAGGGGACACGGGTTCGTGCCCCGGTCCGGGAAGATCCCACATGCCGTGGAGCGGCTGGGCCCGTGAGTCATG
The DNA here is from genome assembly GCF_005190385.1 of Monodon monoceros. Taxonomy (NCBI): domain Eukaryota; kingdom Metazoa; phylum Chordata; class Mammalia; order Artiodactyla; family Monodontidae; genus Monodon; species Monodon monoceros. The sequence continues at coordinate 7,597,570 of NW_021703766.1, read as the reverse complement.
GCTGCTGGGCCTGCGCATCCAGAGCCTGTGCTCCGCAATGGGAGAGGCCACAGCAGTGAGAGGTCCGCGTACCGCAAAAAAAAAAAAAAAAAGAACCAAAGATTAGATAAAAGGATTCTATCAATGTTAAATTTCTTGGATTTCGTAACTGTACTGTGTTGACTTGAGAATATCCTTTTTCTTAGAAATACCTTTACTAAATATCACTGGGGACGGAGGGAGGGATAAATTAGGAGTTTAGCACAGGGAACTATATTCAATATCTTATAATAACCTATAATGGAAAAGAATCTGGAAAACAACATACATATGTATGTGTGTGTGTGTATACACACACATATATGAAAACCTGAATCACTCTGCTGTACGCCTGAAACTAACACAACATTGTAAATCAACTATACTTCAGTAAAAACAAACAAACATAAAACAAACCACAAAATATATTACTGGGTAAAGAGGCATGATGTATGCAATCTACACTCAAATGGTTCAGGAAAAGAGTAATAATTTATATATAATCTGTATAATCATTTGTATATAAGTTCTAAGTGTGTACATATGTGTGAGTCTATATATCTACATATACATGTACAGAAACACATATACACATACAGAGAAAGAGACAGCAAACGTGGCAAAACGTTAAAAACTGGTAAATCCAAAAAGGATTACAATGTTTGATATAAGTTTGAAATTATTTTCAACTTATTATTTACAAGCAGTGACAGAGGCCTGAAAAAAATGAACTGTCATCAAAATGCTGAGAGAAAATAACTATCAACCAAGAATTTTATACCCAGCTAAAACCACATTTAAAGGACCAAGAAATGGGTATTTTCAGATACCCCCAAACTAAAAGAGTTTATCTACCACAGACTCTAAAAGAATTATAAAGAGAAACTTCAGCAAATCAAAAAGTTAATTCATAGGAAGACAAGAGATAAAAGAAGCACAGCTGATTATTTTTAATTTAGTAAATGTAATTCCTGGCTGCAAAAATGATAAAAATAGTTTTTGGTGTTTAACAACACTGACTGGACAAAACAAAAACAAGAGGCTCATTGAGAAGTTAAAACCAAGTAGGGCCCTCCTTGTTATATCAAGAGGAGGATATCACATCTATTAGAAAAAAAATTCATAGTTGAGTATGTATGCTAAAATTTAAGAATACAAATACTATCTATGGTTAGCTTCTAAGTCAGCTCAGGGAGACGGAATATATAAAATGTACCAATTCACTTTAAAAGTATGAAAAGGGTAGGGGCTGGGGATGGGAGAGCGAGCAGAGAAACAGAATGATAATATTAAAATGCAAAATAGAATAGAAAAAAAATCCAAATATATTAATAATCACATTAATTGTTGAGCAGGTTAGACTCCTATATTAAAAGATAGAGATGATCAGATTGGAGAAAAGAATAAAAGATCCAGGTGTCTGGAAGATTCCCTAAGGAGAGACTCTTGCAGACTGAAAAAGGCATCTCAACTCAGCTAGCAGGAGAAGGAAACCTGCCCAATCAACTGAGAAATGGTGGAAATACTCAAGAAGTGTCAAGAAATGGTGCACAGTTGTCACTGTGAGGCAGGAAGAGGTGTGTCAGAAAATGCACTGCAGTTTGTAAGACACACAAAGAGAAACAGAAGCTGTCCCGGGACGAGGGGTGAGCTTTCTGGGAGGACAGAGGGTAAAGGTCTGGGGAAGGCCACAGAGGACTGGACAGACGAGGGACAGACCACAGGACACCGCTGCACACAGCATTAGCCACTCCAGGCAGGGCTCAGCGTCCATGCCGACGTTCTCCACCAGGAACGTGTCAAACCCCAGCACCGAAGAGCACCAAGCTTCCTCTGGACATCGAGGACGGAAGGAGAAGTTCAGACAGGGCACCAAAGGATGCTATCCCCAGGGGAGGGTGCGTCACCTGTGCTGGTTTCACACTCGATTCCTCACCATAATGGAATAATCCGATTTTGTTGAATGCTTATTATGTGATTCACATAGCTTACATCACCCAATCCTAAGAAGAACCCTATAAGACGTCATCTCAGCCACATTTTAGAGGTGAGAAAAGCAAAGCCGAAGGTCATGCCACTAGGAAGGGTCAGAATAGGGTTCAAACTCTAAGAATCTTGACTTCAAAAGTGATGCTTGACTCAAGCAACAGGACTCGGAAACCTAACACTGGTCTCGGGCCCTCCCGCTGGTGCTGGTGCTGGCGCTGAGGGCTATTCTGCTTTTCTTCCCAAGAGCCCACTGAACAAAGGAGGAAGGAGAATCTGGGTGCCACACCTGGCTCCAGTGTCACATGCAACTGTTACCAAGCCGAGCTCGTTTTACTGCATCATCATCATCTCTGCACCTGCCTGATGTCTCCACCTAACGGCGGGCTCTTCGGGGACAAACCTGAGAGCCACTCGCTCTGTGTCTGCAGGACTGAGCACAGTGCCTGGAAAGCAGCACTGCTCAGCGCAGCGTCCATCAAGCGAATGAATGAGCAGAAGACAAACAACGGAAAGTAACTGGAGCAGCCTCCTCACACCACATGGCGGCCTCGCATTTAACACTCCTGATTTTGAAACACGTTCCTTGTTCATTTCTCAGCCTCTTGGCCACACTTCCAAATCCTGGTATTAGTCGCACACATAGGAGCGTCTGTTTCCTGAAATCAGGTTGCTCTCACACCTAGATGACTAACTCTTGTACTTGCATCACACCTGGCCCTTCTGCTTCACAACAGCCGGGCAAGACCTCACCTCTCAGAGATGCCCAGGGAGAGAACACGGTGTGAGCGCTATGAAGTTTCCTTCCCTTGCGAAGAATATAGTAACACTTTTTTGGGGTGTGAGCCATCAGGACACAGAAGGAAGACATCTCGAGACCAGGGTCGCTCTCTCCCGGAATGCCCTTCCTCCCTTGCCCACCTGGTAATGGTCTCCTCACCATTCTCAACGCAGCTCTGCTGTGACCCGCTTAGGAATTCTTCCAGAGCAGCAGCTAATCCCTCTTCTAGTGGCTGCTGGTACATCCTTTTTTTTTTTTTTTTTACAGCCTTTACTGCCCCGCCCTCCATCCATTCAGCATGCAGTTCATGAGTGTCTAGGACAAACCTGGCTCCTGGGATATACTGATGGGCAGAGAGATAGATCCTGCGCTTAAGAACTTACAGTCTGATTCAGCGCTGTCCTAGAGAACCCCCTACAATGCTGGAAATGTTTGATATCTGCACTGCTCAACAGAGTAGCCAACAGCTACATATGGCTACTGAAACTTAAAAACTTTCGTCTAATTTTAATGCACTGAGTTCTAACTTTAACCACATGTGGCTGGTAGCTGCCATACTGGACAGGGCAGGTAATCACGCGGCAGGATAATTACCTTGCGTACGTTGCAAATCCTGACATTGCTTTTCTGGCACATCTGGCTCCCTCTTCACCTGCACACAGATTCTTAAACGTAAGAGCCATGTTAGCCATTCCTGTATCTTTAGACTCAGTGCAACCCAGCACACAGAAGTGGCTCAGTCGCTGCTGAATAAATGAATGGGTGGACAAAGGAGCAAGTGCTCAACACATAACAGAGGACCTAGAGAAGTTTCTGTCTCCTAACCAAAACTGGGAGAGTGAGAGCGAGAGGCTGGAGAGCAGGATAAAGGAATTGTGTTGGATCTGCTGCTGTCCCCGTAAAAAGGTGCGAATGTTAGGCACTTCCCTTCTGGTCCTTCTCCCCCAGCATCCCAGTCACGATCACTATCTTGGAAAGCAGACACGATTCGCAGAGATAAGGGAGGGCTGGGAGCCCCCAGAGGGCACTTCACACTGGAGCACCTTCGGCTGCAAGCTGGGGAGAGGGCTGGGCGGAGGGGAGGCTTAAAACAAACAAGAGAGAAGACTCTCCAGTTCCGCAGTGGAGGGAAACCACCCTTTGTTGACTGCGGGATTAGGGTTTTCCAGCTGCAGTTCTTAGAAGAGAAAGTGATAGTCTTTGCGCTTGAGAACCATTTCCTGGTCTGTGGTTCACTCACCGGAGATCCCTAAAGCGTGGACCGGTCTGAGGGTGCACTGGGAGGGGAAGTATGAGAGTGCAGAGTTACCGCACCGGGGCCTTCTTGTCTCTGCCCGGCAGAAGGAATGAGGTGTCACCAACAGATTCCGCAGGTAGGGACAGCAGCGCCTTTCCACAGAAGCGGTGCTGGGGGTCAGATCTCTAGAGGTGGGTGGGCCGGGGGCAGTGTGAAGTTGAAAACACCCTCCAATCACTCCACCCACTCGTGTGATGAGAGTTCAAAGAGCCCAACATACACTCAGTACTTGCACCAGTCACTTCACAGCTGGTCACTGTCCCAGCCCCTAACTGTCACCATGGACAGAATCCCTGATCTCAGAGCTGAATTCAATAGCAAGGCTTGAATTTACAGGTACCTTAAAAAAAAAAATCTTATTTAAGCCATTATGCTAAGTGAAATAAGTCAGAGAAAGACAAATACTGTATATCACTTATATGTGGGATCTGAAAAAATACAACAAACTAGTGAATATTACCAAAAATGCAGACTCAGACATAAAGAACAAACTAGTGGGGCTTCCCTGGTGGCGCAGTGGTTGAGAGTCCGCCTGCCGATACAGGGGACACGGGTTCGTGCCCCGGTCCGGGAAGTTCCCACATGCCGCGGAGCGGCTGGGCCCATGAGCCATGGCCGCTGAGCCTGCGCGTCCGGAGCCTGTGCTCCGCAACGGGAGAGGCCACAACAGTGAGAGGCCCGCGTACCGCAAACAAAACAAAAGAACAAACTAGTGGTTACCAGTGGTGGGGAAGGGGCAGTATAGGTGTTGGAAAGTGGGAGGCACAAACTATTGGGTGTAATTAGGCTCAAAGATGTGCTGTACAACATGGGGGATATATAGCCAATATTTTGTGCTGTAACACACAAAAAACACACATATAATGGACTGTAACCTTTAAAACTGTATTAAAAAATAAATTAGCCAAATTAAAAAAAAATCTTCTTTAGCCATGTTAGTCACCCTCTGGCATGTTATAATCATGCCTTATAAAATCTATACACTAGGAATTTCAAGAAAGCTTAGGCTCCCAAATCACTTCAAAGTGTCAGGAGTGATGATAGTCATACATCTTACGATGTCTATTGTCAGTTGTCTAAATGTTTTAAACAGCGGAGCCTGAATTCAAAATGTAAAATAACCTGACTAAAAGGAAACTTTTCTACAGGTGAAATCACAGCTCCTGTGTTAAACCCCAACCAACGCCATGCCGATCCTCAAAGCACTGTTAGACCAGAATCCTGGCACCTGGCAAAAGACTCCCTAGGGTCTCCAAAGCAGAAAGCGACCCCACCGAAAGGTCATTTTCTCATCTGTTTTTGTCACTCCTCTGCTCACAAACTCTGCCTCCTGGCCTCACCCTATTTTCGAACCTCATCTCCCACTCCTACCCCTTAAACACCCTGATTTCCAGGATGACGTGAAGTTTCCTGCTTCTGGGCCATCTTCAGCTGCCCCTTGGCCCAAAATGCTGCTTCCGTCCACCTTCACAGCTGGAATCCTCGGGGCCACCTGAAATACTTCTCTTGCAGGCAGCTGACTCTTCTTCCCCAGGAATAGCCACCCCCGGGGGCCCCGACGGTGGTCTGTCTGGGGTCTTCCTGAGCGCTCAGCACACTCGGGTTTGCAGCTGGCCGTCTGGGGGGCATCTGATCCCTTAATTAGTTTAATAAGTTCTTTGTAAGATGAGGCTTGTTATCTCTAATCCCCAGTTCCCAACACACAGTGGGTACAAAGTAAATGCCTCTTTTTCACTACTGAACTGTAGGAAAAAATAACGATCTCAGAAGGCTAATGATCTCGGAAGAGCCAACTCTGACTACCGTTGAGGACACAAGTGACAGGGTCAGGCGTCCTACCACCCAGAAGGGGGGCCTCTTGAGTTTGCCTTGCTGGTTGACATGAACGGAATGACAATGAATATCCTAGTGTTGATGAGAAGGCAACAGGGCATATGGCGGTAGGGAGGAAAGCGTGCCTTTGAGTAAAGGGAGGGGCCCCAGCAGCAGCAAGCCTGCCACCTAAGAAAGGAGAGAAGAGAAATTAACACCCACCAGCACTGCCTGTGTGCAGGGACTCACCATTTAATCCTTTGTGGTGGGTACTGTTATCCCCCTAGGACAGAGGTGAAAACCAAGGCTTCAAAGCTGGAAACACTTGCCTAGAGTCACTGGCTCAACAAGAGGCAGTCTGTACTGGAACTCACAGACCCTCTGTCTCCAAAGCCCACCCCTCACTCTTTCCAGTCTCTTCCTCACCACGATGCCTCCAAAACCCACAACAACCTTACAGGAGAAATCCTGAAGCCCTTTATGTAAGTAGTCCTTCTGTTAAGAAGTCCGCTGCCTTTTCTCTTCCACGGCGAAGGACTACACAAAATACAGAACATGTGACCCAAATGAAACACACTCTGCTGAAAAGGACATGCAGTGCCCTTGATGGAGGACAGGCAGGGTCTGAACCCAGGGGCTTAATTAGGAGCCGGTGAGACTGCGTGAATATTAAGGGTGGAGGAAGAAGCACAGCCAGCAGGGCCATGGGCAGGTGGTGAGAACAACTGTCAGACAAAACTCTGGAAAGGGAATCCTTCAGGTGCTATCAAGAGCCCTGACAAAACCTCGGCTCTCCATGCCACATCACCAGGAGCAGGTGTGCAATGTGAGAATGTGAGACAGTCCGCCTGGGGTGGGAGGTGCAATGGGTGGACCTGACAGACGTGCGACGATTCACAGGGGCTCAGGACCCCCACGTCTCCAAGCAGGAGAGGCTCCCTGCTTCTCTCTCTGGTCCATCCATTCATTCACCCCCTCATTCGGTAGGTGTTTCTGAAGCACCTCCTATGTGCCCGACAGTGTTAGGTGTTGGAGCTACAAGTGGAAGCAAAACTAGAGACCATCCCTGCCCTCATGAGCTGACAATCCAGAGAGGAGAGCAGCAGCTCTTTGAGAAATCAGGCTGCGACCATTACAAGCCGAGGTACGTGCTGTCAGTGAGGAAACACGGTTCTAGGTGTGGAAAAAATGGGAAGCTGACCTACCCTGGGAGTCAGGGGAGTTTCCATGGGGGGGACTGCTGCTTAGTGAGCCATGAAGGATGAGAAGAGGTTAAGTGCCCACCTGAGGGCGGGCAGGGAGGGGCATACACGTGCCCAACACGGGGAGATGGCGTGGAGAAAGATGCAAGTGAGGCCAGACCACAGAGGCTTCGCAGGGCTGGGGTGTGTGAGCTGCACAAGGGACTCTCTCAGCTCCTTCCAGAAAGAGTCCCCAACACCCTCCTACTGCAGGCTCTACGCACCCAGGTCTTAAGCCAACACTGCAGCTTCAGCCTCCCCTGCAGGGTGGTCCAGAATCGGCTGGGCTGCCGTGTTCTTTGCGACGTGGTATCATGCACCCACATGCTGATCCTTGGCTTTATGCTTCGGTGGGTGCTGTCATCTTCTCCCACGGGCCCTGCCTTTTTCCTTGCTCATTCTGGCTCATTCTATCAGACTCAGCTTGCATGTCACCTCCTTCAGGAAGCCCTCTCCTAACCCCCTTCCCAAGCTGGCTTAGGCACTCCTGCTTGTAACTCCCTCAATGTCTTCTGTGTCTCTCCATCATGCTATGTGGGATAGCAACTATGTCTCAACAGTTCCTGGTATACAGTAGTCACTCAATGAGTACAGTTGAGTTAAAAAATATAACAAGGGATTAATATATACAATATATGAAATGCTCTGAAAAGCAAATAGGAAAATACCAAGACCCAGCTAGAGAAACGAGCATAGGATACAAATAATATAGCTAATATTTATTAAATGTCTACCATATGCCAGGCAATAGTCTAAGGGCTTTCTATGAATGAATTCGCTTATTCTTTACCAAACCCCATGAGGTATGATTATATCTACATTTTTATGAATGAAGAATACGGCCCAGAGAAGCCAAGCAATTTGCCTGAAGCCACATGGCCAAATGCCCTGGTCCACCCACCATACTGAGTGTCACCTCCTGCTCTACTTGGCATGACGATACTTGGGCCCCTCCCAGGGAAGGAAACACAAGTGGGGGGAACCTGAGAAGATGCTCAGCGTCATTTGTAAACTAAAATCGAAACAACAGAGCTTGGAGAAGCACGATGAAGACTGGCAGCAGCCAGAGTTGGCAAGAGTGTGTGCCTCTGGAGGCATCTTGAACGGCCAACAGAGAGAGGACAGCTAAGTCCCTGCATACCATGAAACCCCAGGCAGGCAGAAAGGGGAAGCACATCCACATGCCTGACACAGATGGATTTTTAAATTTAAAACAAGATGTTCTCACCACCTCCAGTCTTCACCCAGACGCCACCTTCTCAGTGAGGCCTTGGCGTCTCACATGTGTGTGCTCGTGCGCCCGTGTGTATATACACCCACCACACCCACAGACGTGGGATTATTCTTGTTCATCACTCCTTCAACAGATATGTGAGCAAACAGAACATTTTTACACATATATAATGTGTAATAAATAAATAAATATATATATATATATATATATATATAATTTGCATAAGCTTAGAGAGTGGTCCAGAAAGATCTATAGGGAAATATTAACATCAGTCACCTCTAAATAGAATTTGGGAAAAAAGAAGGGGGGAACTTGAATTTTTTAAAAGCTTATACTTTCCATAGTGTTTTAATGTTTTAAACTGAAATAAGTTACTTTTTAACTTTAAAAAGGAAGGAAAGAAGGAAGGAAGGAGGGAAGGAAGGAAGGAAGGAAGGAAGGAAGGAAGGAAGGAAGGAAGGAAGGGGGGAGGGAGGGAGGGAGGGAGGGAGGGAGGGAGGGAAAGAAGTAGGGGGGAGAAAAGGGAAGGGGCATTTTGGGGACCTGCAGTTAGATAGGGCACCATCCCAACCCATTTCTCTCTCATGAAACCACCCTGAAATAGCAGTGAAGGAATAAATTTTTAGAAAGATATAAAAACTCACAAGAAAAAGAGCAAGAAGGGACAACAGCAGATAATGCATGTCACCACGTGGCCAGGAAACAGGAAGAGGGAGGGCCAAGGTAACCCACCTGAAGTTTCCTCCAAGAGCCCAGGGAGGGGACGGGATGAGGCGGGGGCCGCTCCCCCAGAGCCTCTACAGCTCAGGACTTTGAGACGCCGAGGACCGGGGAGCGTGGCTGTGCCCAGCCGTGGACTCCAGGGGTGGGGGTGGGGGCCCAGAACCGAGTCAGAGCTGCAGGAAGCCCCGGGGGGGACAGGGATCCGGGCCAAGGGCACCGGAGAGGGTGCTGTGCTGGGCAGCCAGAAGTGGACAGGTGGCAGCAGTGGAGGGCAGTCACAATTCCCTTCTCCACCTTCACCACTGACATATAGGCCAGGAGGAGATTTTGCTATTTCTGTCTTTTCTGACAGTTCATCCATAATTTAGGATCACAAAGTCATCAGGAAACCCTAAATCAAAAATGTAGGATCAGTCCTTCCACTGATTCCACTGATGACCTGCACAGCAGCTGGTCCTGTAAGTACAACTAGGGTCAGGTCCTCAGGCATCCAGGCATCACCCACCCCGGCCCCGCCAGCCTTCTAGAAGTCTCCCTGAGTCTTTCCCTAAACACACCAGCCCCTCGGCCAAGCCCACCTCCTCCCCAGGCTGCAGGCACACCTTGCCCTAGCCTCCATCCTCCTTTGTCAAGGCTGGCAGCACACCACCCAAGTTCAGAGATGGGAGCAGACAAGCCACAAAGAGTCAATGAGCATGTGGAGAAAAGACCCAACCTCAGTGAGAAGTAAAGAAACGTGAATCAGAGAGAGACCGAAGTTCCCCCTTTTTTCCCCCCACAAACAATGCTGGCAAGACAATGGCAAAACCACAAATCAGACCTCGCTGGTTATTGTTAAATATTTGTACAGTCTTCTTTTTCTGCCAGGGAGAGGGGTAAAATCACCAGTACAATCCTGCCTCTGGGAATTTATTCTAAGAAAATAATTGAGGGCTTCCCTGGTGGCGCAGTGGTTGAGAGTCTGCCTGCCGATGCAGGGGACACGGGTTCGTGTCCAGGAAGATCCCACATGCCGCGGAGCGGCTAGGCCCGTGAGCCATGGCCGCTGAGCCTGCGTGTCCGGAGCCTGTGCTCCGCAACGGGAGAGGCCACAACAGTGAGAGGCCCACGTACCGCCAAAAAAAAAAAAAACGAAAATAATTGAGAAATAAAACAAGATAAAACCAAAGTAGTTTAGACCCAACCTAAATGTCCAATGACAAGAGACTAAGTAAAATATTGTATGTTCTCTTGAAAAAATATAATGGCATGACTAAAATTACAAACATGAAGACCTGCCCAATGTGGAAATACGCATATGCTACACTGAGTAGAAAAATGAAGATGTTGTCATACAAAGTGTCTTCCACACACGCAGACACAAACACACACACACACACGTGCATGTACACACATGAGCAGAACAGGTTTTTTTCCCACTGTGTGATTAGGGTCTGGTAAGAAAGTCAGATATCACACATTTAAGGCAGTGGAAGAAAGTTTTAAAAGGCCCTGGATCTCAAAAAAAAAAAAAAAGCTGGCTCAGAATTCTGACTCTACCACATTACCCTCTGGAGGTCCTAACTTCTGAAAGGCTCAGTTTCCTCACCTGTAAACTGGGGATGAAAAGATGACCTAGTTCATAGAGCTGTCAGGACTGCCTGAGCTACTGCATGTAAAATCCTGAGCCCCGCACCCGACCCACAGCAAGGATGTAATAAACATCTGTTATTGATGCCACAGCCGCTATTGTCATTATTAGTGAGGCTCAAGCATTCGGAGGGCTTGAGCCACCTTGTCTAAAATAAATGCTGACGTGGGATGCGTCACACGGAGATGCCTTGTGGAATTCAGAAAGTGCTTCCTGGCTTGTGGGAGCTGCTGTTCACCTCCCATCTCTAAGATCAATGAGCAAACTTAAGCCAACTTCAGTGCCCGCCAGTCATTTACCAGTCCACACCAAGCACATTATTCCATGTACATGCACTGTCTGATCCAGAGGACAAAATTCATGTTTCCTTGTTACCAACTGGTTTCTGCCCATACAAGAATATAAACCCACGTGTATGCCTCAATTTTCTTCCCTCCAAATTCTCCTATATGCCAGTGGTCTGCCAAAGATGTCCTCATTCTAATCCCTGGAACCTGGGAATATGTGACCTGACGCGGCAAAAGGAACTCTGTAAATGTGATTGAGGCTCTTGAGATGAGGAGATTACCCTAGATTACACTGAGTGGGCCCAGTATCATCACAAGGGTCCTTATAAGAGAGAGGCAGGAGGGGCGGAGTCAGAGAAGGGGATGTGACAACGGAAGCAGAGGTCAGAGAGACAGATGCAGGGCCACAAACCAAGGAATGCGGGCGACCTCTAGAAACTGAAAAAGACAAGCAACCCAGTCCTCCCCTAGAGCCTCTAGAAGGAGCACAACCCTGCCAACCCACTTTAGACTTCTGATGTCCAAAACTGTAAGAGTATAAATGTGTGCTGCCTTAAGCCACCCGGTGCGTTACAGCAGCTGCAGGAAACTCATATGTGCTGTTGGTCCACTAAGACCACTTGCATTTCGTAGGTGGGATCTGGTGTTCAGGAGTCGCATTGTGGCTCTATTCCAGCTCCACCTCCTGCGGCACTTGGACAAATCTGAGAGGTGTGGGAAATGGGGGCATCTCTGCGGACAGCACTCAGGAGGGTCCCTAACACGTGGCAAGCACTAGCCATTTTTTTTTATTCGACTTGTTGTTTCTTTTCCTTTTTGTTTGAAACAGCTTTGTTGAGATATAATTTACATACTATAAAGTTCACCCATTCAAAGTATAGAATTTAGTGATTAGTAAGTGTATTTGCAGAGTTGTGCAACCATCAGTCATTCCCCATTCCTGTCATTCTCCCAGCCTCTGGCAACCACTAATCTACTTTCTGTCTCTACAGATTTGCCTACTCTGGACCTTTCAAATAAACTGTCATACAGTAAGTGGTCTTCTGTGACTAGCTTCTTTCACTTAGCATTGTGTTCTCAAGGGTCATCCAGGTTGTAGCCTCTGTCAGTACTTCATTCCTTTTTATGACTGAGTAACATTCCATTGTATGGATATAACAAATTTTGTTTACCCTTTCATCAGCTGATGGATGCTGTTGACTTTTATTTTTTGCTACTTCTTCTAGCACTGAAATAAACTTTGATAATTAAGGGAGTTCCCTTGAAGTGCTGTGAGTGTGCAGGTGTGTGTGTCTTTTAATCTAAAGCCTAGAGGTAAAAAAAAATGATATAAATGAACTTATTTACAAAACAGAAACAGACTCACAGATTTCAAAAACAAACTTATGGTCACCAAAGGGGAAAAGTGCAGGGGAGGAATAAATTAGGAGTTTGGGATTAACAGACACACACTACTATGTATAAAATAGACCTACCAACCAACAAGGACCTACTGTAGAGCACAGGGAACTCTGCTCAGTATTCTGTGATAACCTACATGGGAAAAGAATCTGAAAAAGAATGAATACATGTATACGTATAACTGAATCACTTTGCTGTACACCTGAAACTAACACAACACTGTAAATCAACTATACTCCAATAAAACTTAAAAAAAAAATAGAAAATAAAGCCTAGAGGAAAATCCTCAGGACTGGCAATTCCACCTCCCTAGAACGCCAAGCCAGCATCTTTGGAACCACTGAAGATATCTCATAGGAAGACTCAGGGATGCTGGCCAGAATGCTGCCCTAGGACCCTGGGAAGAGCTTTGCTGGTTTGAGCTTAAATCCCTGAAGTGTCTTTTTATAAAACGGGTCACAGACTTCTGAGAGCTTCAGCATCGCCAGACCTGGCACCACCCAGCTCCTCCCTTTGGCACTTCATGTCCCCACCCCTCTGAGCCTCAGTTTCCCCATCTCTAAGGAAGGCTAATCATAGCTAAGCTTGTTGTGTTGCTATGTTGTCAAGTTGCTAGGTCAGAGAGCCTGTGAGGGGATGAAATGATATCACTGACTGGTTAAACACAAACAGTGAGGCTTCTGCTACAGTGGGAGCCCAGCACCACATTAGCAGCACCATTAATGGAGACTGGCTCTTTGCAGGGCCAGTGCAGGTGGAGCCAGAGCCCTGGTCCTGGGGGTCCACCCCGGTAGGGAGGACTAACTTTTTACCAACATCTGCAAACTGAATTTCACCATTGTTTTGAGACCCTCTGCAGACAATGTCCCCCTCTCACAGCTGTGACTGGGGAAGGGGGCGACTTCTACTCCCCACTCCCCGTCTTTTGTTCACCACTGATGAATGGGACTTGGAAACAGTTCCTAAGATTTTTTTTGAGGTAGTTGAGAGAGGAAAACAATATCGGAGCTGGCAGGGAAAGTAATCTGTCGATTTCCGAGTCTTGACAGTAGTCAAGATTCCATCAGCTTCCTCTGGATGCCAAAATCAAATCCGGAATTGGGGAACCCACAGGGAGAGTCGAATTCTCCCTTGGATTGGCCTTGCGTCAGGCTGACAGTCAGATTTTCCATCACAGTCAGGCACTTTCCACTCAGATGCAGCAGCCACGTTGGACAGGTCTGCACATTACCCATAAAAGGGTTTTAAGTTCATTCATTCACACAAGTTGCTCACTTGCCATGCTTTGAAAGACAAAACCTAAGAACCTCTTAGGCTTTGGTGGTTGTTATGTGTCTGGAAAATGACCCACTTCTGAAAAAACAAAAAGGTTGGTTAAAGTCTGCTGCCTGGGAGTGGGTGTTTCAAGTTTGTTAAAAGAACAGCTGTGCCCAGGGAAACGGATACCTGCCTTCACAAGAGGCCCCGCGTGGACACCCTCTTCAGGCTTGCTGTGATTCACCAGATGGCTTGGGGCCACTGCCCGCGCCACTGGGGACAAGCTGGGCACCTCCAGAAGCAGTGGTGATTCTAAAGGTCATGAACCGGGGTCAAGTTCAGGGCATGGAACAAGATAATGTTTTCTTCTTTTCTGTTCTCTGCAACCATTCGGATCTGAGAGGGAAAGTTTCCGTTCTAGAATATTAGGGAGGCTTGCCTGTAAAATCATCTGAGCCTTGTGTGCCTTCTCCCCGCTTTATATGAGAGATGTGTAAAGACTGATTTAATAATTTAAGAGTGATTGCCTGAGGGAGACCTTCAAGACGGCGGAGGAGTAAGACGTGGAGATCACCTTCCTCCCCACAAATACATCAGAAATACATCTACATGTGGAACGACTCCTACACAACACCTACTGAACGCTGGCAGAAGACCTCAGACCTCCCAAAAGGCAAGAAACTCCCCACGTACCTGGCCGTGTGGCTGACAGGCTCTTGGTGCTCCAGCCGGGTGTCAGGCCTGTGCCTCTGAGGTGGGAGAGCCAAGTTCAGGACACTGGTCCACAAAAGACCTCCCAGCTCCACGTAATATCAAACGGCGAAAGCTCTCCCAGAGATCTCCATCTCAACACCAAGACCCAGCTCCACTCAATGACCAGCAAGCTACAGTGCAGGACACATTATGCCAAACAACTAACAAGACAGGAACACAACCCCATCCATTAGCAGAGGGGCAGCCTAAAATCATAATAAGGTCACAGACACCCTAAAACACACCACCAGACATGGTCCTGCCCACCGGAAGGACAAGATCCAGCCTCATCCACCAAAACACAGGCACTAGTCCCCTCCACCAGGAAGCCTACACAACCCATTGAACCAACCTTAGCCACTGGGGGAAGACACCAAAAACAACAAGAACTATGAACCTGCAGCCTGCGAAAAGGACAACCCAAACACAGTAAGATAAGCAAAATGAGAAGGTAGAGAAACACACAGCAGATGAAGGAGCAAAGTAAAAACCCACCAAACCAAACAAATGAAGAGGAAATAGGCAGTCTACCTGAAAAAGAATTCAGAGTAATGACAGTAAAGATGATCCAAAATCTTGGAAATAGAATGGAGAAAATACAAGAAATGTTTAACAAGGACCTAGAAGAACAAAAGAGAAAACAAACAATGATGAACAACACAATAAATGAAATTAAAAATTCTCTAGAAGGAATCAATAGCAGAGTAATTGAGGCAGAAGAACGGATAAGTGACCTGGAAGATAAAATAGTGGAAATAACTACTACAGAGCAGAAGTAAGAAAACAGAATGAAAAGAAATGAGGACAGTCTTAGAGACCTCTGGGACAACATTCAACACACCAACATTTGAATTATAGGGGTCCTAGAAGAAGAAGGAGAGAAAAACAAAGGGACTGAAAAAATATTTGAAGAGATTATAGTTGAAAACTTCCTTAACATGGGAAAGGAAATAGTCAATCAAGTCCAGGAAGCTCAGAGAGTCCCATACAGGATAAATCTGAGGAGAAACATTCCAAGACACATATTAAGCAAACTATCAAAAATTAAATACAAGGAAAAAGTATTAAAAGCAGCAAGGGAAAAACAACAAATACATACAAGGGAATCCCCATAAGGTTAACAGCAGATCTTTCAGCAGAAACTCTGCAAGCCAGAAGGGAGTGGCAGGACATATTTAAAGTGATGAAAGGGAAAAACCTACAACCAAGATTACTCTACCCAGCAAGGATCTCATTCAGATTCAACAGAGAAATTAAAACCTTTAAAGACAAGCAAAAGCTAAGAGAATTCAGCACCACCAAACCAGCTTTACACCAAATGCTAAAGGAACTTCTTTAGGCAGGAAACACAACAGAAGGAAGAGACCTACAATAACAAACCCAAAACAATTAAGAAAATGGTAATAGGAACATACATATCAATAATTACCTTAAATATAAATGGATGAAATGTTCCTGTCAAAAGACACAGACTGGCTGAATGGATACAAAAACAAGACCCGCATAAATGCTGTCTACAAGAGACCCACTTCAGACCTAGGGACACATACAGACTGAAAGTGAGGGGATGGAAAAAGATACTCCATGCGAATGGAAATCAAAAGAAAGCCAGAGTAGCAATACTCATATCAGATAAAATAGATTTTAAAATAAAGGCTGTTATAAGACACAAAGAAGGACACTACATAATGATCAAGGGATCCATCCAAGAAGAAGATATAACAATTGTAAATATTTATGCACCCAACCCAGGAGCACCTCAATACACAAGGCAAATGCTAACAGCCATAAAAGGGGAAATCAACAGTAACACATTCATAGTAGGGGACTTTAACACCCCACTTTCACCAATGGACAGACCATCCAAAATGAAAATAAATAAGGAAACACAAGCTTTAGATGATACATTAAACAAGATAGACTTAATTGATAATTTATAGAACATTCCATCCAAAAACAACAGAATACACATTTTTCTCAAGCGCTCATGGAACGTTCTCCAGGGTAGATCATATCTTGGGTCACAAATCAAGCCTTGGTAAATTTAAGAAAATTGAAATCATATCAAGTATCTTTTCCGACCACAACGCTATGAGACTAGATATCAATTACAGGAAAAGATCTGTAAAAAATACAAACACATGGAGGCTAAACAATACACTATTTAATAACGAAGTGATCACTGAAGAAATCAAAGAGGGAATCAAAAAATACCTAGAAACAAATGACAATGGAGACACGACGACCCAAAACCTATGGGATGCAGCAAAAGCAATTCTAAGAGGGAAGTTTATAGCAATACAATCCTACCTTAAGAAACAGGAAACATCTCGAATAAACAACCTAACCTTGCACCTAAAGCAATTAGAGAAAGAAGAACAAAAAAACCCCAAAGTTAGCAGAAGGAAAGAAATCATAAAGATCAGATCAGAAATAAATGAAAAAGAAATGAAGGAAACAATAGTAAAGATCAATAAAACTAAAAGCTAGTTCTTTGAGAAGATAAACAAAATTGATAAACCATTAACCAGACTCATCAAGAAAAAAAGGGAGAGGCATCAAGAAAAAAAGGGAGAGGACTCAAATCAATAGAATTAGAAATGAAAAAGAGAAGTAACAACTGTCACTGCAGAAATACAAAAGATCATGAGAGATTACTCCAAGCAACTACATGCCAATAAAATTGATAACCTGGAAGAAATGGACAAATTCTTAGAAAAGCACAACCTTCCGAGACTGAACCAGGAAGAAATAGAAAATATAAACAGACCAATCACAAGCACTGAAAATGAGACTGTGATCAAAAATCGTCCAACAAACAAAAGCCCAGGACCAGATGGCTTCACAGGTGAATTCTATCAAACATTTAGAAAACAGCTAACACCTATCCTTCTCAAACTCTTCCAAAATATAGCAGAGGGAGGAACACTCGCAAACTCATTCTATGAGGCCACCATCACCCTGATACCAAAACCAAAGATGTCACAAAGAAAGAAAACTACAGGCCAATATCACTGATGAACACAGATGCAAAAATCCTCAATAAAATACTAGCATACAAAATCCAACAGCACATTGAAAGGATCATACACCATGATCAAGTGGGGTTTATCCCAGGAATGCAAGGATTCTTCAATATATGCAAATCAATCAATGTGATAAACCATATCAACCAGCTGAAGGAGAAAAACAGTATGATCATCTCAAAATATGCAGAAAAAGCTTTTGACAAAGTTCAACACCAATTTATGATAAAAACCCTCCAGAAAGTACGCATACAGGGAACTTACCTCAACATAATAAAGGCCATATATGACAAACCCACAGCGAACACCATTCTCAATGGCGAAAAACTGAAACCATTTCCTCTAAGATCAGGAACAAGACAGGGCTGTCCACTCTCACCACTATTATTCAACACAGTTTTGGAAGTTTTAGCCACAGCAATCAGAGAAGAAAAAGAAATAAAAGGAATCCAAATCGGAAAAGAAGAAATAAAGCTGTCACTGTTTGCAGATGACATGATACTATACATAGGGAATCCTAAAGATGCTACCAGAAAACTACTAGAGCTAATCAATGAATTTGGTAAAGTAGTAGGATACAAAATTAATGCACAGAAATCTCTTGAATTCCTATACAATAATGATGAAAAATCTGAAAGAGATATTAAGGAAACACTCCCATTTACCACTGCAACAAAAAGAATAAAATACCTAGGAATAAACCTACCTAGGGAGACAAAAGCCCTGTATGCAGAAAACTGTAAGACACTGATGAAAGAAATTAAAGATGATACAAACAGATGGAGAGGTATACCATGTTCTTGGATTGGAAGAATCAACACTGTGAAAATGACTATACTACCCAAAGCAATCTACAGATTCAATGCAATCCTTATCAAACTATCAATGGCATTTTTCACAGAACTAGAACAAAATATTTCACAATTTGTATGGAAACACAAAAGACCCTGAATAGCCAAAGCAACCTTGAGAAAGAAAAACGGAGCTGGAGGAATCAGGCTCCAGGACTTCAGGCTATACTACAAAGCTACAGTAATCAAGACAGTATTGTACTGGCACAAAAACAGAAATATAGATCAATGCAACAGAATAGAAAGCCCAGAGATGAACTCACGCACATATGGTAACCATATCTTTGATAAAGGAGGCAAGAATATACAATGGAGAAAAGACAGCCTCTTCAATAAATGGTGCTGGGAAAACTGGACAGCTACATGTAAAAGAATGAAATTAGAATACTCCCTAACACCATATACAAAAATAAACTCAAAATGGATTAGAGACCTAAATGTAAGACCAGACACTATAAAACTCTTAAAGGAAAACATAGGGAGAACACTCTATGACATAAATCACAGCAAGATCCTTTTTGACCCACCTCCTAGAGAAATGGAAATGAAAACAAAAATAAACTAATGGGACCTAATGAAACTTAAAAGCTTTTGCACAGCAAAGGAAAGAATAAACCAGGTGAAAAGACAACCCTCAGAATGGGAGAAAATATTTGCAAATGAAGCAACTGACAAAGGATTAATCTCCAAAACATACAAGCAGCTCATGCAGCTCAATATCAAAAAAACAAACAACTCAATCCAAAAATGGGCAGAAGACCTAAACAGACATTTCTCCAAAGAACATATACAGATTGCCAACAAACACATGAAAGGATGCTCAACATCACTCATCATTAGAGAAATGCAAATCAAAACTACAATGAGGTATCACCTCACACAGGTCAGAATGGCCATCATCAAAAAATCTACAAATAATAAATGCTGGAGAGGGTGTGGAGAAAAGGGAACCCTCTTGTACTGTGGGAATGTAAATTGATACAGACACTATGGAGGTTCCTTAGAAAACTAAAAATGGAACTACCATATGACCCAGCAATCCCACTACTGGGCATATACCCTGAGAAAACCATAATTCAAAAAGTGTCATGTACCACAATGTTCACTGCAGCTCTATTTACAATAGCCAGGACATGGAAGCAACCTAAGTGTCCATCGACAGATGAATGGATAAAGAAGATGTGGCACATATATACAGTGGAATATTACTCAGCCATAAAAAGAAACGAAATTGAGTTATTTGTAGTGAGGTGGATGGACCTAGAGACTGTCATACAGAGTGAAGTCAGGAAGAGAAAAATAAATACCATATGCTAACACATACATATGGAATCTAAAAAAAAAAAACAGTGGTTCTGAAGAGCCTAGGGGCAGGACAGGAATAAAGACGCAGATGTAGAGAATGGACTTGAGGACACGGGGAGGGGGAAGGGTAAGCTGGGACGAAGTGAGAGAGTGGCATGGACATATATACACTACCAAATGTAAAACAGCTAGTGGGAAGCAGCTGCATAGCACAGGGAGATCAGCTCAGTGCTTTGTGACTACCTAGAAGGGTGGGATAGGGAGGGTGGGAGGGAGATGCAAGAGGGAGGAGATATGAGGATATACGTACGTGTATAGCTGATTCACTTTGTTGTGAAGCAGAAACACACCATTGTAAAGCAATTATACTCCAAAAAAGATGCTTAAAAAAAAAAAAAGAGTTATTGCCCTATTCAGGTTTTCTAGTTGTGAGTCCGTTTTGTTAAGTTGTATTTTTTTTTATGAAATTGACCATTTACTCCTGGCTTTCAAATTGAATGGCACAGAGTTAATCTCAATTTCTCAGGCTTAGAAGAATTGTATCTGTCCATCAATAAGAAATGAGGGTGAGTCCAAGTGGCTTCTGCCCCACGAGCACTCTGGGGGTCCCTCAATCAGGGCATATTGTTTTTCAATTTTATTTTACATTGGAGTATAGCTGATGCACAACGCTGTGATAGTTTCAGGTGCACAGCAAAGAGACTCAGCCATACATATGCATGTATCCATTCTCCTCCACACTCCCCCCCCCCCCCCCGGCATCCAGGCTGCCATATAACGTTGAGCAGAGTTCAGTCAGGGCATATTTTTATCAGGGATCAGGAACTGCCTTGTACTGCCTGGGAGCCAGCTGAGCAGTGATCTAGGGACCATCACTGGAGTCGAACTGCCTGGGTTTCTCTCCTAGTCCCAACCTGGACCCTTGTAACTTCAGTCTCCTCCTCCAAAAAATGGGTAGTCTCCTAACAGCTGCCGGTTAGCACTGAGAGGGTCACCAAAGGACTCTTTGTAAACTCCAAGGCCTAACAGGGAAGTTCCCATGCAATAAGACTTCCACTTAACAACTTCATTTCACAAACTTTCAACTTACGAATTCTCAGGAATGCAAACTCAAGGACCAGAGCAAAAGGGCTTCAACTCTCCCCAGTACCACCAACTGGTGTTCCCAACCACTGTCTGTCATTTTTGTCCCAACCACCTTGGTGCTTATTCGTCTAGAGCAGCGAGCAGTTCTGAAAGCAGGGTCCCTGGCGCAGTGGCAGCATCTGGTAACTTGCTAGCAATGCAGATTTTCAGGCTCTGCTCCATACCTACTAAATCAGAAACTCTGGGGGTTGACACAGTAATCTGTGTTTTAACATACCCGCCAGTGGATTCTGATGCCGGCTCCATGTCTGAGAGCCCGAGGTTCTCGAAAGTCATAGGGCATCTCCCATGTTCACGCTTCGTTCTGAAGTGCTTTTAAAACATGGTTACTCCATTATGATCAATAAAAGGAAAACGATCATCGTGTTGATAGAGCGAGTAGGAGGAGATAAACAAACATGAGAGAAGTGAAAGCTGAGATAATTTTAAAAGATCAATGGAGAGACGATGGCAAGTGTTGCACGTTTGTGTGGGATGACTCACTCAGTGATAGGAACAATTCTGAAAACACTGAATCAGGCGGTGTCTGAGATGCAGCGCCTGGGCCACAGACAACACTCATCAGAAAACAAGGACGACGATTCTCAAAATTCAAGGAACTGTGAACACGGGGTCACCGGGTCAGCATCAAAGTGGAAACTCACTGGCTTCATGGAAATTCGGAAAACGCTGGGTGTCTGTGTGTTGCGCTGGGGCTCAGAGTTTGCTCCTAGGCAGGGGTGTGTCCACAGGTTAAAGGCTCATCTGAATCTGTCAAATAGTGATGCTTTGGCCTAT
Organism: Monodon monoceros; assembly: GCF_005190385.1. NCBI lineage: Eukaryota > Metazoa > Chordata > Mammalia > Artiodactyla > Monodontidae > Monodon > Monodon monoceros. The sequence goes on along the minus strand of NW_021703766.1, from coordinate 7,576,045 downwards.
TCTGATGAAACAGAACTAACCAGTTCTAGACCAGACCACAGCAGGAGTTCACTAACCCCACGGTTTTTCTATATGGATGAAACAGGTCTGTTTTAGGAGAAAAAAAAAAAGCGAGAGAGAGGGATGCCTGGTAGACAGTGCATTAGCAAGAAGGAGAAATTATATCAGGTTTTAAATGTTTAAAGGACTAAATCACACTCCCACTTACAAGCTTAAAACTGAAGGAGTAACTCGATCTACCAACAAAGGATGGGATCTATGAACCACCCATCACTTACAACCAAACGCTTATGCAGGAACTACTGTATATATCATGGAAGTTAAAATTCAGCATTTAAGAGACACAATCCACACCCTGCCCCCTGAGATTCATTTGACTGGGGTAGAGCCCACTTTTAACAAGCTCCCGAAGGGATACTGAGGCAGATGGTACCCGGACCACAGAGCCATTTGTCATTATGCGAGAAGGATCAGAAGCAAAAGCGGCACTGAGTCGCTGCACGCGCTTCACAAACATTGCTGGGGAAAATGCTGTCTGAAACCAAAGCACCACCCGCTGGAGCCCCAATTTAGCACCTGTTCCCACAGCTCAGATCGGGGAAGTCAGCAGTAAATGAGTAACGTGTTACATAAGTTGCTTTTCTGTATGCAGAACCTTAATTCACCAAAGAGAAGTTGAAATCATATAAAAAGCAACAGCCCACCCCCAAAACAAATGCTGGGAAAGCGTAGCCAGGATCTCCCCGTCCCCTTCTGCAAGGCAAAGATATGGCCCCCTCCGTGCTGAAAACCCTGCTACCTCACCCTTGTGCCACTGGGATCTGGATCCTTGGTGGCAGTGGTCAGAGAAGGTGGGGCTGGGGAGGGCGGGTAGGAAAACATTCAGGGTCTGCATGGGCATGGACACTGGCTGCATCAAGGCTTCCCTCGGGCTGAAAACATAAGTGGAGTCATGTTGTGCTTGACTATGCCTCTGACCCCTGGCTGGCAAGTTCTGGAACGACACAACTCCCTCTGTCTTGGGTCTTCTCCAAGAACCCCAAACCTTTCTCTCCTCTCTCTCTCTCTCTCTCTCTGGCAAGGATTCTCAGTCTTTTCCTCTTCCCAGTTACTCCAAGACCTGGGTATTATGCTATTTCTAACTAGAGTGTTAAAAGCTGACCAGGGCTGGGGCATTTATCACCCCAGTGACCACAGAAGATGTCACGCAGATATGGAAAGGCATACCATCTACGTAACATACGTGTTACTCCTTCCAGTGAGTCAGCCTCAGGAGTCTTCTCAACAATGACCCAGAGACACCCACTCTCAACCTAGCAGAGAGCAGACTGTAAGTTGCAGAGGGTGCAGTCCTTACCTATCTTTTTATTACTTTACTCCAAGCACCTAGCGTGGTGATTAACTCTCAGGAAGAACAAAAGAAGTATTGAATTGACTTAAATTGACACCTGATATGAAACGTAATTATCACCCCATTTTGCCACAGAGCAGGTCCCCAAATGCATGAGAGCCACCTAGGGCGCTTGTTAAAAACCCATCTTCTGGGCTCCACCCCAGACTTAGTAAATCAGATTCTACAGGATTTGCATTTTAACCAAGCACCAGGGAATCTTACACACATGAATTTGAGAACCACTGCCTTAGGCTTATGAGACCCTCAAGGACACCAATATTGTGGGATGCGAGTAAACAAAAGCGCCCTTTGGGAACACCCAAAACCAAACCAAAGAGAGGCAGGTGGCTTCCTCCCCTCTGTCCAGGCATGGGCCAGAGTGGAGTAGAGAACATTCAACATCGGGAAAAAATAAGGCCAAGAAGAGATCAAAGACAAGAAAGACCTGGGGAAGCACTCGAGGTTAACAAGGCCACCACTGAGGCCAGCAGGCTCATTCTCATCTGTTTCCCCGGGTCATGGGGAACCATGCTCCATCACCAGATCGTGAACCGGGCGGTATCGATGAGGCCCAAGGACAGGTTGCGCACAGCTAGCAGCCCTGCCCCGCTCTGGAAAAGGGCATGGAAGGAGAAGCATGCCTTCGTTGAAACTTCTCTACAGGTCTGCCTTCCCTCTCGGCCCTGCAGTGTGGCAGCTAGAGTCAGCACACTTCCCTGCCCACGTTCCCATCCCCCCACTCTCAGGGCAGCCACATCTTGAGCAGGGTAGAGGGCTGCTCCCGGCCGGGGTGCCAGCAATCACACCCAAGTTCCTTGAGCCTGCACCCAAGGAGCCTCACAAGCCCCCCTTCCAGAGACAGGGAATCCCTCCGCTGCTGTCACAGGAACGTCGAACACCAATGTTTGTGCCAGGCCTCATTTACACAAGCCCACTCCTCCCCAAGAAATGGATTTTTAAAACAAACAGCTTTTCCGTATGTTAGCAGGCAGAGTCATGTCAGCATCAGGGATCCCCAGACGGAAACATGAGTCAGTCTGGGGCAGAGACTGCTAAATAAATCCTCTTTGGGTGAAATTCCTCTCTCTGGAGAATGAGGAACCTCAAAGCGGATCGCTCAGATTCCCTGGCAAGAATGCCTACAGACGCCACGTTCTCCCCAGCCGGGCACGCCCTGAGCACCCTGAACTCTGAAATCATCACCCCTCTAACGTGCATCTGCCTCTGTCACCCCATCCTTCCGGAAACTCTCCCAACCCGTCCCACCTGCGTCCCGGCACCCCTATTCCCACACGCACTCTGGTTCCATCCAGGGCAACGGGTGGCCCTACTCTGTTGGGCATGGGTTGTCCACACTCGAGCAGGATTTCCTGACATCCCAAGGCTTAGAGTTCTGGCAGCTAAAGAGACAAATGCACCACGTGGACACACGGGTACCTGAGAAATGAAGGAACACAGGTAACAGGTGCAGACGGCTCACCTGGAAGACTCAGCCACTGAGCACTCTGTTGAGGAGATGTCAGATTTGGGAGCTTGAATTACCTGGGTCATCGCCTCCTCTCTCCTTAATTTTGCTTGTGGGGACTTGGTCAGAGGGAGGGATTCCTGAATGCTGTGTTGCTTGCGGGAGGTGACAAGAAGGTACAAAGCAAAAGAACTGGCCTAGGAGGGGGTCGGGGCAGCATTTAGGACCTAACACAGACATGGGGCCAGATCATGCATGTTAGTGAGAGATGAGAGGCAGGAGGCTCCAGCTTAAGGACCAGCTGGGAGAATTCCAAGTCCAAACTGAGAAGCAGCAGAGCCTGGCCCAGACCTCGCCTCTCCGGGCTACAGCGCTGACGGCAGGAGAATGGAAGCAAGGGCTCTGGGAGGTACATGCGGCCTCTGAAAGGTACTGGTCCTGTGGGGATATGAGTCTCGGGTCCTGATGGGTGAAGACTCTGAGTCGCCCTCAGAGCAGGGGCTCCAGAGCGGTTACCATGGCTTCAGGTGCCTTTAAGCACAACCAGGGATTTCCGACGCGGGACAAGCCTTGGCTGGAGCATCAGTGGCTGGGCCCCGCACCCACCCCCCCCCCCGCCACGCATAGGTGTCTGTAACCAGTGCAGGCACGTGAGCGAGCCCACAGTGCCCCAGGTGAAAGAGACAAAGGGACAATTACTGCCTGGCTGAGGGTCAGGGCTGGGGTGGGGGCAGTGTGTTTCCCTAGGCTGCCCGCAAAGCCCCATCCGAGAGGAAGACCAGCCACGTACCGAGTCCGTTCTCCGCCAGCGCCGCGGGGCTCACGTGGCAGTCGCCCAGGTCCTGCTCACCCACGTCATTCAAATCCAAGCCGGGCTGGTGGGACCCGTTTCCAAAATGCCTCTCTTCCTTCTCGGAGCCGGCGTCCCCGTTTTCCATCCCATTCTGCGCCTTTTTCAGGGGCATTATTTGCAAGCCACTGGGGGTAGTCCTGTAAGACACCGTCTTGGTGGCCCTGTCCCCGCCTGCAGGGGGCTTGGCCGGATACCCTTTTTTCGGCTTGGACAGGGAAGGGTTGATGCGCTTCCGTTTATGGGAAGTCCCTTTGCTCTTGCCGGATTCCGAGGGTCTGTGGGACAGTTTCTCGACCGAGGGGCCTCGGCCGTCCCGCAGAAGCTTGGAGGCGCCGGACTGCTTCCCCGACTTGAGCCTTTTGTCCTTGGCCAGGTGCAGCCCATTGAACTCATCAATGAACTCCTCGCAGTGCAGCAGGTGGTGCTCGGGCTCCCACGTGTCCTCCGTGCTCCCGTAGCCTTTCCACCGGATCAGATACTCCCATTTTCCCTTCTTGTTCTTCCTCTTGTCTACAATCCTTTCAACCTGGGATGCAAGAGGAGAATCAGGAAAGAGACAGAGAGACAGAAGGAAAAAAGAAAAATCAGTCCCAGAACACAAGAACAACGCAGAGCCCTCGGGATAGATGCATCCGCCCTGGCCATAGGGCGAGCTGCTCCCGAGGCAGGAAGCTGACCCTCCCAGGAGCCTTCAAGAAGGCTGGTTTATTTTAGGACATCGCTGAAGGGAACTGGCGGTGAACAACAACCATCGTTGTTTCCCATGACAACCGCACGATGCCACACCTGCCTGGCTGCATCGACCCCGTCCATCCAAGGCTTACTCTTACTCGAAATCACATTGCAAGCGTTCACTGAAGATCTATATTCTTTTCATTGCACCGAAGTCGAATCAGACTTTTAAAGACCAATTTGGTGTGCGTTTTTCACCGTTACTTATAATAATAAGTAACACTGAGCGTTTACATTATAGGCACTCTTCTAAACGTATCCTTACTCACAATGTGATTAGTAATATTCGCTGGGCATGTGTGAGGCAGACGCTACTAAATGCTGGCCACGGATGGTCCCATTTCATTTTCTCCAGACAACAAGCCGATGCAGTAGGTGTCCTTCCTATCCCCACTTTACAGAGAGGGAAGTGGGGCTGAGAGATTGTCTCTCAACCAAGCTCCAAGCTGGTAAAAGCAGAGCTGGGATTTCAACCACTCTCACCCCGAGTTTTTTTTTCTTAATCATTACGCCATACCAACTCTCTCTCAACTATAAAAATCTTCCATATTGGCCAAAACCGACTCGAATCAATGAAGCCCAATATCCCCCTATTCGGCTCCCCCAGCTGCAACACAGGGGGTACAGCTGCGAGGTAAGGGTGACATTTTTTGAGCGCCTATTATGTACCTTGCATAACCCCACAGGGTGTACATTATTAATGCTCCGATTTGATAGATGAGGGATTAAGTATGACGCAAGCTGCCTACAAGGCAGGGCTAAGAGGTGGTAGAGGTAGATGTGAACGTATATCTGGTTTTCGAGCCATGTAACTCCTATCTATGTACCTTCAAAAGTAAGTAAATCTCTCATCTTCAACAAGACATGGAAAAAACACACTTAGAAAATGCCACTCCGAAGGCTAATAACTGGTGAATCGGGGTGAAGGGTGTGTGAGGCTTCACTTATTATTCTCTCAACTTTGCTATACATGTGAAATTTTTAATTTAAAAAAACTGACAGAAAATTTCCAGTGCTCTACCCAAAAAAGAGCTAAATTTCAATGAAAAAGTAAACAATTATATTCAAAAGTTTACTATATTTTAATGTCAAGATAATATACTTTTCTAGGATGGAATTCGACCCAGTGAAATGAAGTAATAAGTGAGGAATATGCCCTCGAAACTCATGGAAAAAAAAAAAACAATATGAGAGGGGAGAAGCAGTTACAGTTATAGGTGATAATTGTTAAAGATGGGTAATACGTAAATGTGGGTTCATTATACAACTGTTTACGCCTGCATGTTGGAATTTTTATGTGTCTAAATTTTTCCATAATAAAAATTTTTGAAAAGTGAGATTATCTCCCAATGATCTATATACAACAGAAGCTATGCAAAATAATTAAACAACTTTCATTGCTTTGCACTTAATAAATGTCTAAACAGCTAGGCCATATTGCCTCTTTATAATACTGCTTCCTCATAGACAATTTAAATTGTTTCCTTAATTGATCCATCTGAAATCAAATTGGCCTATTTCTATGAAAATTTCTTTCCTTATAAAATGCTCTGTAAACATGTTTTAGATTTATTACATAATTTTTAGATGTATCACACAAACTCTATAATAGCTTGAAAAAGTAAAATCACGCCAAACGAATCCAACTTCCAATCTCTGAATCAAGGAATGGGACTAGCTGGGTATTCATTTGTGATAATGCTGCAGAAAGTCAAAAGTGTCTCTGCAGGAGCCTGCAGCTTTGCACATTTGTAGGACTTTGAAGGGGGAAACCCTCTGCAAGTTAACGGAGGGAGGAAAGTGAACAAGCAACATGGCACTGCTGGAAATAGCAGCATCCCTGAGAAGACCAACCTAGGAGTGTCAGGAGGAAGCCCAGAAATGTCTAAGGGCTATGAGCTAAGGGATGCGTGTTGGCGTGGAGGTCTCCAGCTTCAGAAAGCATGTGCTTGGCTCCCAGAATGGAGAACCTTTTTCCCCAGAATAAAGCAGAAAACCATGTTAGACAAACAGCCAACACAGTGATAGGTGGGTAGGTGGATGGATGGGTAGATGGATGGATGGATGGAAAAATGGATGGTTGAATGGATGAATGAACAGATGGCTGGAGAGTGGAAAACCAGCTCCTCCCCCAGTGTGGCCCCAAGTAGCCATGTAGACACTCCATGTGTTCTTGGGCAAGTTACTAAACCTCAGGTGACTCACCTAACAAGGGGGAAATAACAGCACCTACCTCATAGGGTGATAGTGGAGGATATACAAATAAGGAGATTAGCATTCCAGAGTAAAGGTCACTTAATCTTGCATACCCTCCTGTGAATACAAACATGGGTGGTATCTAAAGATAATGTTTCTCCACCTTGCAGAACGTGACCCCCTGCGGACACTCAACTCCTCCCCGGGAAGAAGACAGAGTAGAGTCCACCTACTTACATAAGTCCTTCCAAGTGTGGGAGATGGCTGTGCAGAGGAGGGCTGCTCGAGAAGCTTGGGCAGTCAGCAAGGGTGGAGTGTCTACATGGCTACTTGGGGCTGCACTGGGGGAGGAGCTAGTTTTCTTCCCTCCTAGTTACTGGAGGATTGAGTCACAAGTGGCTTTATGAGGGACAGAAGGGCCACTGCTTCCACCTCTGGTACCATCCAGAAAGCCACTGGGTGGCTTGACCGTCATTTCTACTTAAATTAACCCAATACCAACAATGAACAGTATTAACAGGATTATTAATGGCCTGACATGCAGGGGAAAAACTATTGGCTCTTCCACTTTCTATTCACATGACCCTGGGCAAGTTGCCCAGCCTCTCTGGGACTCAATGTCCCCATCTGTCAAACAGAAATAGTAATAATAATAATAGTAGCTTCCTGCAAGGTTGTTGGAATAAGGAATAAGGTGTGATTGAGAAAGTAAAGTGCCTTGAACACCACAAAGCACTACGAGGACATGAGTGGAATTGCTCTCAGAAATATAAAGCTTCAGGTGACAAAAGTGATTTTATATACATGATTTCTTCTACCGTTTAAACCTTTTATAAAAAACGGGTTTTTTTCAGGTTCAGAAAAACAACTGCTTTTTCTGAAAGACGAAAATGCCCACAAGGAGCTCAGAGGAGAGCTGGCTCCCAAACACCCCACCAGGCTTTGAATGTGCCATCTCCTGGGAACTAATCTCCTTCTTTATATCCCTGTACAGGTTTTCTGACCCTCTTTTCCTCTTCTTCTCGGGAGATCCTCAAATAGAACCAGAACTCTAGTCTGTTCTGTTGATAACAAAAGCCTACATTATTCAGGACTTGAATGTTAAATGACTGCAACGTTCTCTGTCTGGAAATCCTGTCTTTCCCTTAAGCTCCCCCCAACCTCCGCCACTGTCCTCAACGCCTCACACCTGTTGAAAACAGAGACCTGGGCCCCCAGGCGCTAGCAGCTCTGCTCTTGATGCCCCGCGCCCACGCTACCTGCAGAGGCCTTGTACACTACCTGAGGCTCAGGCCCTCCAAATGGAAACAATGGTCAATTCCCTTCTCCTGTAGTTACCTAGGAATGCGTGAATGATATTAAAAAAGCATGCGCTCACACACCTGCCACCTTCTCTATTCAAAGGTAAGCAATCTGAGGACCTGAACGATTCCTTTGAGTTCAACCAAATCATTCATTAACATGTTCTCTCTGTGATCCCCGCTAACACAAGATGCGACTCTACTGCAGGTGGGGGCAGGGAAATTGAGGCAATTATTACCAGCGCCACGATGACAGGTGGATGGCTGTCTCCTTAGGAATGAGGAGGATGACAGTCACCTCTAGTGGTACATGCTAAGTTCCAGGAACTGTGTTAATAACTTATAAGCTGTCCACTGGGCAGTATTCTCACCACTGACAGGTGAGGAAGTTGAGGCTCAGAGAAGTCAGGTAAGTTTCCCTCCATCACACAGTCAGTAGTGGTTAGCCAAGATTGGAACACTAGTTCGTCTGAGTCCTCGGCCCAAGTTCTTGGCCACCTGGCTACACCTCACCAGTGGGAAGCCACCAGAGCCAGGCAAGCAAGGTGCCAAGCATGTGGCCCACAAGCACTGAAGAAGGAGACGGCTTCGTGAAGTCCTGCATCCAACACTGTAATGTGTGTCCGTACACAAGGCACCGCAGGCCATGGTGAACCCACAGACCGCCAGCATGGCACCCACAGGCTGGTGGGGACACAGCGCTTGAATGAGGGTGCACGAAGTCACAGGTGATAACAATTATGAAAAGGGCTCTGACGGTGAAGAGAAAGGGGCCGTGGGAAAGAATGGCTACTTCAAATTGGATGGACAGGGAGGTTCCTCTGAGAAGGAACGGGGCCTTCGGAGATGGAGAAAATTTGGACCAGTGAGAGGCCTTTCCAGGCAGCAGGACAGCCTCCTTAGCTGTTCACTGGCAGGTGACCCAATAACACCACCCCCACCTAACATTCACTCAGCATTTACCAAATGCCAGCCACTGTCCTATGTGATCCCTACACAGTAATGTAATATTATACATGTTAACTCATTTAATCTTCAAAATACCTGAACGAGGTAGGTCACTTTATTCTCTTTTTGACAAAGGACAAAGCTGAGGTGCCCAGGGATTAAGGACCTTGGCCAAGACCCCAGCTCTGACACGCAGCAGAGAGTTAAGACTTGGTTTCATGCATCCTGGCTCCAGACGCCATGCTTTCAAGGATGACACCATATCCACTCCCCACTCTTGTTCACTGAGCCCAACCTGACTGAGGCTGATGGCATACGTGCAACTTCTGATGCTCCCCCCAACTCCTGCCGGGTCACAGAAAACCATCTTTACATGGCTTGAAAGTGGCCTCTCAAAGAAAACTCTAATTCAAAAAGATACATGCACCCCAGTATTCATAGCTGCACTATTTACAATAGCCAAGACATGGAAACAAATGTCCATCAACAGATGAATGGATAAAGAAGATGTGGTATATATATATATGTTGGTATATAATATATACAATGGAATATTACTCAGCCATAAAAAATGAAATAATGCCATTTACAGCAACATGGATGGACTTCACCTATCATACTAAGTGAAGTAAGTCACACAGAGAAAGACAAATATATGGTATCACCTATACGTGGAATCTAAAAACAATAATACAAATGAACTTATTTAGAAAACGGAAACAGATTCAGACATAAAAAACAAACTTATGGTTACCAAAGGGGAAAGGGGAGCGAGGGATAAATTAGGGGTCTGGCATTAGCAGATACACACCACTATTTATAAAACAGATAAACAACAAGGTCCGACTATATAGCACAAGGAACTACATTCAATATCTTGTAATAACCTATAATGGAAAAGAATCTGAAAACGCATAGATATATATATGTATGTATAACTGAATCACTTTGTTGTACACCTGAAACTAACACAACATTGTAAATCAACTGTACTTCACTTTTTAAAAAAAGTAGCCTCCTGAGCTTGACTCTCCTGGGGTCTCCCAGCATGCCATGTGGGCCTCCCTCCCCTCCTGCTCCAATTCTCCATCGGTTCCAAGGGAAAAAGACCAATCATCAGTCGTGTTCCCTGTCCCAGCTTCCCATCAAACCCAAAGAGTATATACAACGACAATAGCTCGGGCTTCCCTGGTGGCGCAGTGGTTGGGAGTCCGCCTGCCGATGCAGGGGACACGGGTTCGTGTCCCGGTCTGGGAAGATCCCACGTGCCGCGGAGCGGCTGGGCCCGTGAGCCATGGCCGCTGAGCCTGCGCGTCCGGAGCCTGTGCTCCGCAACGGGAGAGGCCACAGCAGTGAGAGGCCCACGTACCGCAAAAAAAATAAAGTAATAAAATAAAAGAAAAGAAAATGACAATAGCTCGGGAATCCAGGATCACCAACGAAGACTTTCCAGACGCTGGAAGGAAGGCCCCTCACACCAGATGGCGCTGGATGAGAAACTTTGGGTTACTAGTACAGGTCTTAACCTCTGAATGTGAAGAACAAGGCCAAAAAGGAATAAAGGAAGATGATGTCCACAACTGCTGTCTACCCACACATACACCAGAGCAGCCATCCTTGGACATTCCCCAGATTCTGGACCTCAAACCCCACACCCACAGGACCTCTCTTTCTGCATCCTTTCAACATCCTGGGACAGCTTCCTTGGAGGTAGAGAGGCACAGGCTCCCATCTTTACGACTTGGGGTATGAAGTCCTCAGGAAGAGTAAAGACGGGACAAGTTCTGGGGACAACCGTATGGACTGTTTCAGGTCTAGAAGATGGTGGTTGCTTCAGATTATCTAGTCAGAGAAGAAGGCAGTAAGAAGACGTGGCACGTCCCACTCAGTCCAGCCAAACTACAGTATACTAAGGATATAGCTGCAGACCAAGAAATTCGGCTCAGAGCCATGCAATTCAAGCTAGCATCGGGTGAGGGACTGAATGGGGAACACAGCAGCATCCAAGTGAGGAGGGGGCCAAGAGGAACTCCCACAACCACTCTGTTGGAAAACACTAAACCAGAGAGGCTTCTGTTTGATCAAGAGCACACTGACAAAAACTGGTAAAATATTTATAAAAACTTCTAAAACAGAGCAGAAGCAAGAACTACAGTCCTGCAGCCTGTGGAACAAAAACCACATTCACAGAAAGACAGACAAGATGAAAAGGCAGAGGGCTATGTACCAGATGAAGGAACAAGATAAAACCCCAGAAAACAACTAAATGAAGTGGAGATAGGCAACCTTCCAGAAAAAGAATTCAGAATAATAATAGTGAAGATGATCCAGGACCTCAGAAAAAGAATGGAGGCAAAGATCGAGAAGATGCAAGAAATGTTTAACAAAGACCTAGAAGAATTAAAGAACAAACACCTAGAAGAATTAAAGAACAAACAAACAGAGATGAACAATTCAATAACTGAAATGAAAAATACACTAGAAGGAAGCAATAGCAGAATAACTGAGGCAGAAGAACGGATAAGTGACCTGGAAGACAGAATAGTGGAATTCACTGCTGTGGAACAGAATAAAGAAACAAGAATGAAAGGAAATGAAGACAGCCTAAGAGACCTCTGGGACAACATTAAATGCAACAACATTCGCATTATAGGGGTCCCAGAAGAAGAGAGAGAGAAAGGACCTGAGAAAATATTTGAAGAGATTATAGTTGAAAATTTCCCTAACGTGGGAGAGGAAATAGCCACCCAAGTCCAGGAAGCACAGACAGTCCCAGGCAGGATAAACCCAAGGAGAAACACGCCAAGACACATAGTAATCCAATTGACAAAAATTAAAGACAAAGAAAAATTATTGAAAGCAGCAAGGGAAAAAGACAAATAACATACAAGGGAACTCCCATAAGATTAACAGCTGATTTCTCAGCAGAAACTCTACAAGTCAAAAGGGAGTGGCATGATATATTTAAAGTGATGAAAGGGAAGAACCTACAACCAATATTACTCTACCCGGCAAGGGTCTCATTCAGATTCGATGGAGAAATCAAAACCTTTACAGACAAACAAAAGCTAAAAGAATTCAGCACCACCAAACCAGCTTTACAACAAGGGCTAAAGGAACTTCTCTAAGTGGGAAACACAAGAGAAGAAAAGGACCTACAAAAACAAACCCGTAACAATTAAGAAAATGGTAATAGTAACATACATCTTGATAATTACCTTAAACATGAATGGATTAAATGCTCCAAGCAAAAGACACAGGCTCAGTGAATGGATACAAAAACAAGACCCATATATATGCTGTCTACAAGAGACCCACTCCAGACCTAGGGACACATACAGACTGAAAGTGAGGGGATGGAAAAAGATACTCCATGCCAATGGAAATCAAAAGAAAGCCAGAGTAGCAATACTCATATTAGATAAAATAGACTTTAAAATAAAGAATGTTACAACAGACAAGGAAGGACACTACATAATGATCAAGGGATCAATCCGAGAAGAAGATATAACAATTATAAATATATATGCACCCAACATAGGAGCACCTCAATACATAAGGCAACTGCTAACAGCTATAAAAGAAGAAATCGACAGTAACACAATAATAGTGGGGGGACTTTAACACCTCCCTTACACCAATGGACAGATCATCCAAACAGAAAATTAATAATGAAACACAAGCTCTAATGACACAATAGACCAGATAGATTTAATTGATATTTATAGGACATTCTGTCCAAAAACAGCAGATTACACTTTCTTCTCAAGTGCACATGGAATATTCTCCAGGATAAATCACATCTTGGGTCACAAATCAAGCCTCAGTAAATTTTTAAAAATTGCAATCATACCAAGCATCTTTTCTGACCACAAGGCTATGAGATTAGAAATCAATTACAGGGAAAAAAAAAAACCCTAAAAAACACAAACACATGGCGGCTAAACAATACGTTACTAAATAACCAAGAGATCACTGAAGAAATCAAAGAGGAAATCAAAAAATACCTAGACACAGATGACAACAAAAACACGATGATCCAAAGCCTATGGGATGCAGCAAAAGCAGTTTTAAGAGGGAAGTTTATAGCAATACAAGCCTGCCTCAAGAAACAAGAAAAATCTCAAATAAACGATATAACCTTACACCTAAAGGAACTAGAGAAAGAAGAACAAACAAAACCCAAAGTTAGTAGAAAGAAAGAAATCATAAAGATCAGAGGAGAAATAAATGAAAGAGAAACAAAGAAAACAACAGCAAAGATCAATAAAACTAAAAGCTGGTTCTTTGAGAAGATAAACAAAATTGATAAACCATTAGCCAGACTCATCAAGAAGAAGAGGGAGAGGACTCAAATCAATAAAATTAGAAGTAGAAAAAAAAAACCTTCTAAAATACATCAGAACAAGATCATAACTAAAAATTCTCTGTAATATCCTACTAAGAAAAGTACTACTATACATTTTTGGATAGCATTTGTGTCATGTTTTCAAAGACTACAGAAAATATGGCCTCTGTTTTTAAAAGATAGAGAGAGGAAAAAAAGATAAATGATGAAATGAAATAAATAGGTTGAGTAGGGAACTGAATTGAAAGTAGACCCATTTATATAAGAAAGGATGTAAGGAAACCAAAGGGGGAAAAAGAAAAAAAAAAAAAAACACAGGCAAAGAAATAAAATTCCCATTGGAACCAGGAAAGGACAGAGCCAACATGCACAAAATGAAATCAGTGATGTATATGACATACTTGAAGAGCTCTCCAAGAATGCAGAAGAAAAGGACACAGAGATTTTTAAAGAAAACATTAAGGAAAATGAGTGTAGGCATCCAGGAGGGTTAACAGAGACCCAAGCAATGTAAGTCTGACAAAGGGAAAAAAATCAAAATGGGACAAGAACATTAATAAAGCATAACAGAAGAGATCTCTGTATCTTGAGTCTGTAGGTCAAAAAAAGATCTCTGATGGCGGAAGCAAAGGTTGAGAATAAATCAACTTTATTTCTATTCTTGCAAAACTTAATTTCAAAAAATTAAACTCCCTACCTCACACCCCAACCTTCCCCCATCCAAAATAGTACAGAAGTTGAAAACATAAATATTGTAAACTTAAGAATTCTAAAACCAGTCAAGTGGACCTTCAGTTGGGAAGGAAGGAGGAAGACATTTCGTTGGTTAAAGGACAAAACATAAACTAACCCATTAAAAAAATGAGCCTGGAGGATCTCATAATGCCAGAAAATAAGAAATGTTCAACCAATCAACCGCAAATGATGGCAGTGGAATGGCAAAGGAGCCAACTGGAAGAGGTCCCAGTGGCCAAAGCTGGAATAATTTGAATAATAAATAGGTTATACATGTATAACCTAAAGAAGAAAATAAATACCCATGAGTTCACCTGATATAAATAAATGAATTAATTATCAGAAGTTGGCCTGCAGGCCAAATCTGGCCCAGTGTCTGTTTTTAAGAATAAAGATTCATTGGAACACACCACACCCATTCATTTAGGTATCATCTATGGTGCTTCACGCTATCAGAGTCAGTTGTGTAACAGAGACTGTATGGTCTACAAAGACTAAAATATTTGCTATATGGTCCATTACAAAAAAAGCTTGCTGACTCTGGAATAAATAAACAAATGAGAGAAGGGACAAATATTCCTTATAGCTGAATTCCAAATAACAAATGTAAAAAGAATAAAGGAAATAGAAAAATCAGCATTAGAGCACCACAGTAATAATTGCTACAGACAAGAGCCACAGATGGATGCTAAAACGAGTTGGTAAAACTTTAAAGAGAAATAGGATATTTGCATAGCCTGAAAATATCTCCCCCGACATATTTATGAACTATCATGGTAGTTTGAACAGATGCCCACCAATTGATCCTCTTCCCTCTAGGAGGTGCAGCTTAATTCCTCTCCCCTTAAGTGACTGGACTTAATGACCCCTTTCTAACAAACAGAGTACGCAAAGGAAAAAAAGAGTACCTGTACGGTGCAGAAACCTGGCCCACACCAGGGACCAAGGTTACATCACCTGCATAAATCGTGTTGCTGGCATGTATACTCTGATCTGATTCACTGAGAAGCACACTTCCCCTTTGTGGTATAATCCCCCAAACCCATAACCTATTGATTACACATCAGACAAACCCAAATTGAAGGACAGTCTACAAAATACTTGACCAGTACACTGGAAAAGTATCAAGTCACAAAATACAAGGAGACCAAGATATGGCCTTAGATTGGAGGTGACTGAGGAAAAGCAGTAACTAAATGCAATGTGGTATCCTGGACTGGATCCTGAAACAGAAAAGGATGTTCGTGGAAACACTGGTGAAATCCTAATAAAGTATGTAGGTTAGTTTACAGAGCAGCACCAATGTTAATTTCTTAGTTTTTATAAATGTACATGGTGTAAGATGTAAATAATCATGAAAACTGGCTAAGGGGTATATGGAAACTTTGTACTATATAACTCTTCTGAAAATACATAATTATTTCAAGTTTTTTTTAACATACAATTGCAGGTTACGCAAAAACTTAAAAAAAAAGCATGTGAATAATGGGAACAGCAATCATAAAACCTAACAATTCCAGGTACTCATTATATACTTATTCGCTTAGTAATAAAAAATAAGAGAAAGAACAAAAATATATCAGGCAGGATCAAATTTTGTAAAGAATATCAAAGTAAAATTTGAGGAGCAAAAATGCATTAAATAGGAAAGGAAATTTTTTAATTAAAAAATACTCACTAAATACATAATAGTTATGAACTTTTCTGTATCAAATAACAGACCCAAAAGTAACGTTTAAAAATTCAACAGAAAATTGGTAGAAACAATTTGAACTGAAGACTTAAACTCAATACTTTCAGACTGAGACACATCAAGCAGATGAAAAATATGGATATAAAGAATCTGACATATAAATATGATGGTTGATCAAGTAAATATTACATATATTTGTATGAACACAAATTTTAACTGCATAATTTATAAAGAAAATAAACTCTACAAAATTTCAAGAAAATCATCCATGGAACACTTATAAAAATTGATTAAATACGAAAATGTAAGAGGAAAATAATCCCTAATGAATGCAAAAAAAGAGATATTTTACAGACTGTGATTTCTAAATACATACAATGCTATAATACTAGATAACACAATTTTAAAATAAATCCCAACCACTTATAAATGAACAAACGACCCTAAGTAACCATCAAATAAAGAGCTAAGAAAAAACTGCAATAACATTTTTTCAAAAATCAAAAAATGAGTACACACACAGTCAAATAGTTGGGAGGCAGAAATAAAGAAGGAAGGAAGAAGTTAAAACATCTACCCTCAGTAAGCAGTAAAAGAAAACAAATACTCTTGGGCAGAAAGAGGAAAGAATAACTATCAAAGCAGAAATTAACAAACTAGAAATTGTAAAAAAGCTGAACTCATTGACATTCAAAAACTGATTTTTGAAATAAAGAGGAAAAATGGCAGAGTAGGCAGCTCCAAGGGTTTGTTTCTCTACAGAAACAATGAAAAATCAAGCAAAAATGTCAGAATCAACTGTTTTAGAATTCTGGAAAACAAGGTTTGTAGCAACCAAACTGAAGGCTGAATCAAGAAAAACACAGCTCAAAAACAGTAGGAAAGCTTTTTGTCATTTTTACTTAGTCTTGCCCCACCCACTCCCCAGCTCAGTAGCAGTCTTGAATAAAGCAGCCCATATCCCCAGTATGGAACCACGGTCCTTGGTTCTGGAGGAAGAAAAGCAATCCTTCTCCTCAAAGAACTGTGTTTGTTCTAACTTGTCTAGGGGCTACCTGAGGAATGACATAAGCACTTGTTTTTGTTTTCCTCAAAACTTACTTAGGTTGGAAAATATCTAGGCAGAGTCATTCTTTGAAAACAATGTATGCAAATGCGCAACCTGCTGCCAAATGGGACAAAAGAGTACAAGTGAGAAAAACAATAGATGCACCAAAAGCCTGGGAAGAAAAGATGAAGAGTTTCCTTGGGAAATTCCGCGATTCAGAAAAGCTACATACATGCCCAAGGCAGGATACATGCCCAGAAAAGATGGCCCTAAAACTTTCCCCTCTGGCTGATCTCTAAACTTAGTGCATGCAGGAAGTGAAGACTAAGGCAGACTTGTAAATGCCCTGGCTAGCATTGAAGGAATGTCCCAACACAGAGCCAATCTGAAAAGCCAGAGGGAGGCTTGCTTCCTTGCTTGCTTCCTTCCTTCCTTCCTTCCTCCCTCCCTCTCTTCCTTCATTTCTATTCTTTACTTCCTTATTTATTTCTCCTCGCATGCAAGGAAATCTGTCACAACCAGCTTAACACAAGATAAAGGAACAGAGAGCTCATAGACCACACATGACAAGGAGTACAGACTTTAAAAAAACAGTTTAGATAAGCCTCTAAACAAACAGCAACAGTCCACAACAAGCAACAAGAACAAACCCTGACAAGGGGGGAAAGTCTAATTTCCAGAGTTACCACGTTATAATATTCAAACTGTCCAGTCTTTAATAAGAAATTATGAAACATTCAAAGAAACAAGAAATATGGCCCATTCACAGAAGAAATTAACAGAAATTTCCCCTAAGGAAGGAAAGACATTGGACTTACCAGACAAAGGCTTTGAATTAACTGTCTTAAGTATTCTCAAAGGGCTAGAGAAAACCATGGACAAAGGGTTAAAGGAAGCCAGGACAACAATGTCTCAACAAATAGAAAACATCAATAAAGCAATGAAAATTATGAAAAGGAACAAAAGAAATCTGGGAGACAAAAAGCACAATAACATACATGAAAAATTCACAAGAGAGTTTCAATAAAAGATGTGAAAAGGCAGAAGAAAGAATCGGCAAATTTGAAGATAGTTCAATTAAAATTATCCAGTCTGAGAAGCAGGAAGAAAAAACTAAAGGGAAATAAACAGAGCCCAAGAGACCTGTGGGACACTGTCAGGAGTAACAACATACACACATAATAGGCGTTCTGGAAGAAAAGGAAAAAGAGAAAGGGGCAGAAAGAATATTTAAAGAAATAATGGCCAAAATTGTACAAATTTGATAAAAGATATAAGTGTACATATTCGAGAAGCTCAACAAACTCAAAATAGGATAAGCTCAAAGAGGTCAACAGAGATACATTACAATCAAACAACTGAAAGACAAACTCAAAGAGAGGATCTTAAAAGCAGCAAGCAAAGTGACTCATCACATACAAGGGATCCTCAATAGGATTAACAGTCAATTTCCAATCAGAAACCATGGAGGCCAGAAGGCAGTGGAATCACACATTTAAAGTGCTAAAAGGGCTTCCCTGGTGGCGCAGTGGTTGAGAGTCCGCCTGCCGATGCAGGGGACACAGGTTCATGCCCCGGTCCGGGAAGATCCCACATGCCGTGGAGCGGCTAGGCCCGTGAGCCATGGCCACTGATCCTGCGCGTCCGGAGCCTGTGCTCCGCAACGGGAGAGGCCGCAACAGTGAGAGGCCCGCGTACCGCAAAAAAAAAAAAAAAAAGAGTGAAAGTGCTAAAAGAAAAAACTGTCAACCAAAAATTTACATCTGAATATACATGCACCCCAATGTTCCTAGCAGCATTATTTTCAGTTGCCAAGGTATGCAAGCAACCTAAGTGCCCATCAGCAGACAAATGGATAAAGAAGATGTGGCATATATATACAATGGATTATTACTCAGCTGTAAAAAGAATGAAATATTGCCATTTGCAGGAAGATGGATGGACCTAGAGATTATAGTACTAAGTGAAGTAAGTCAGATAGGGAAAGACAAATATATGATATCACTTATATGTGGAATCTAAAAAAATGATACAAATGAACTTATTTACAAAACAGAAATAGACATAGAAAAACTTATGGTTACCAAAAGGGAAAGGGAGGGAGGGATAAATTAGGAGTTTGGGATTAACATATACACATTACCATATATAAAACAGATGAAGAATGAGGACCTACTGTATAGCACAGGGAACTATATTCATTATTTTGTAATAACCTATAATGGAAAAGAATCTGAAAAAGAATATAGATATACACATATTGAATAAATAATTGAATCACTTTGCTGTACACCTGAATCACTGTAAATCATTCAATTTTTAAAATTTGGTGAAAAATTCTACATCTGGCAAAACTACCCTTTAAAATTGAAGGAGAAATTATGTTATTCCCAGGTAAACAGAAACTCAGGTAATAATATTATTAGTAGACTTGCTTTACAGGAAATGCTAAAGGGAGTCCTTTAGGCTGAAATGAAAGGATACAACATAATAACCTGAAACAACATGAAGATTAAAGAACTCCAGAAATGTTAACCACATCGGTAATATAAAAGCCAGCACTACTGTATTTCTGATGTGCAACTACCTCTGTACATTTCCTATATGACATAAAAGAAAAGCGCATAAAGTAGTAATTATAAATGTATATTGATGAGTATAGAATATATAAAGATGTAATCTGTGATAATAACAACATAAATGGGGGAAAGGGAAGGGAGGTATATACAAGCAGAGTTTTGTACGATATTGAAGCTGCACTGATATCAATCCAGTAGACTGCTATACACTTAGGATGTTAATGGTAAATCTCATAAAACCACTAAGAAAATATCTGAAAAATATACAGTAAAGGAAATCAGAAGGGAATCAAAACGGCACATTACAAAAACTGATTTTTGAGGCAAGGCAATAAAACAGATAAATTTTCTGGTAAATCCCACTGAAGGAAAAATAGAGAAAATACAAATAAAATGAATCATAAATGAAATGAGAATATAACAGATGTAAAATAAATGCATATAATACTATGTCTTCTAACATGCTGAAAAGTTTGAAAACAGGTGAAACGCTTACTATGAAATAATATGTGCATTAGCAAAAATGACTCAGAAGATGAAAGTATAAACAGACCAATAAGCAGATACAGTTATTAAACATCTGAACAGAATAACAACTCTAGGAAAAAATGGATAGTTATTAAATAATTTTTTAAGAAAAGGTTCTACCCTAAAATAGGTTTACTCGGGAATCTTACCAATGTTTAAGAAATAGGTAGTTCCCACAGTACAGAAATGATTTTGGTGCAGAGAGAAAAAATGGAATGCTTTCAAATCCACTGAACAAATCTATCACTGCCTTCATGAAAACTTATAAAAGACAGCATAACAATAAAATATATATAACAATTTCACTGATCAATATGATGTAAGCATTTTACATAGAACTAAAAAACAGAAGGAGTAATATATTTAAAGGATAAAATATCTCAAAGTGACAGAATGGTTAAATTTAAAAGTCTACTAAGAGGAAGTTTCACATTAATTGGTCAAAGAAAAAAATGAGATGATCTTAACAGATGCTGAAAAGTTAATTACCCAAATTTTAAATTCATTCCAGACCACCTCTCCCCACAAAAAAGGGACTAAAATATATATGACAAAGAAAAGCAATATCAAACGGGAAGTCTGCACCAATTCTAAGAGTAAAATTTAATAAGCACTTATACTGATGTCAAGATCAAAACAAAGTATGTACAATTATTTCACTATTGAGCTATTTTGGGTGACAGAGCAACATATGAAAATACAAAACAAGAAAAGGAGACATGAATATAGAAACAGAAAACAAATTATCACTATATTAGATAATATGATTATATATCTTGTATGTCTAGAAAATGTGATAATTAACATAAAAAAATTTGACTTGACCAGAACTTACAAAGTTTAGCAAATGCTTAACAATAAATATAAATAATTCACTATCAACATTGCTCCAAAATGAAACTACACATTCTCTTCAAATATGCATCAAGTATTCACAAAAACAATTACATATTACACTTCAGTTAAATCTCAATACATTAGAAAACATAACAAAAATCACACAATCCATAATTTCAAAATTTATTCTAATAAAATTCTGAATCAACAAGAAAATGACAGAGAAGAAAACTCTATGGACTAGGTTTCCAGTTTCTGCTTAGGCTGTAGAGCTGGAAAACAACTGTTCCCTGCTTTAAAGAGTAAGAACAAGAATAACAAAAGTCCAGGGCTTCCCTGGTGGCTCAGTGGTTAAGAATCTGCCTGCCAATGCAGGGGACACGGGTTCGAGCCCTGGTCTGGGAAGATCCCACATGCCACGGAGCAACTAAGCCCGTGAGCCACAACTACTGAGCCTGCACATCTGGAGCCTGTGCTCCGCAACGGGAGAGGCCGCGACAGTGAGAGGCCCGCGCAGCGCAATGAGGAGTGGCCCCCACTCGACGCAACTGGAGAAAGCCCTCGCACAGAAACGGAGACCCAACACAGCCAAATAAATAAATAAATAATAAATTAATTAATTAAAAAAAGAGATAGAAATCTAAACACTACTTTCTTTAAAAAAAAAAAAAAAAAAAAAGTCCAGACAAACTCATGTTCTTGACTTGCCTAGAACTCACCACAGAACAGATATTGAGGGGAAAACAACTAGCCCAAAATCTCAGATGCTTGCAGAGAGAGACTGAATTTGATGCTTACCTTGAGCAGTGCCACTGGACACCAGCTCTAATGGAGAAGATGAACAATGCAAGATCAGATAGAAAAACTCAGTGGAAAGAAGGAAACGGTAAGAAATAATCAAGCAAAAATGCTAGAAATCAACAACATAATAAGAAATATGAGAATTTCAAGAAAGACTGATCAGTAGACTCGACATAGATGAGGAAGAAAATCAGAAAACTTGAAGGTAGGTCAATAGAAACTAAACCAAACTGAAACACAAAGAAAAAAAGCAGGAAAAAAACAGGGCACCTAAGAGCTGTAGAATGATACCAAATAGTCTGACATACATGTCAGTGGAATCCCAGAGGGAAAAGAAAGGAAGAATAGGCAGAAGAAATACTTGAAAACTGAATAGCCAAAAATTTTCAAAATTGATGACAGTATCAAAGCACTATTCCAACAGCTCAGAAAACACTGAGCAGGATAAATACTCCTCCTGCAAAAGAAAATAATATAATACAATGCAGTATACTAACTCATATCATACTGAAACTGCAGAAAACAAAATACAAACAGAAAATCTTACAGTCAGAGAAAAAAAAGATGCATTTCATATCTAGGAACAAAAATAAGCATTACATCAGATTCCTTATCAAAAACCATGCACGACAGCACAGTAAAATAACATCTTAAAGGTGACGAAGGAAAAAACGGTCAAGCAAGAACTTGTCCAGCAAAAATATCTTTCAAAAAAGAAAAAGGAAAAGTTTCTCAGACAAAAACTAAGGGAATTAATCTCCAGCAGATTTATTCTACACAAAATGTTAAAGGAAGTTCTTCAGATAGAAGGAATATGATAACCAGACAGAAACCTGGATCTACACAAAGAAATACAGAGCCCTGGAAGTGGATAAATGAGGGTAAAGATAAAACTTTCTTTCCTTACCTTGAATTGCTCTAAAGTTAAATGACTATCTCAAGCAAAAAGAGCAGCAATGCGTTGTGTGTTCATGGCATACGTACAAGTAACATGTATGACAACAATAGAACAAAGGCAGAAGGGAAATGGGAATATACTGTTGTCAGGTCATTAAACTACAATGAAGCAGTGTAAGTTATATAAAAGTAAACTGAATAAATACATGTAATGCAAACTTTAGGACAATTAGTTTTAAAATTAAACAAGAGATATAAATAATTGCTGAGATAAAAAAAGAATCATGAGAAATGCTGAACTTTTTTGAAATTTGTAACTCAGAAGACAGAAAAATGAAACAATAGATGAAGCAAACAAAAAACAGCAACATTTTAATACAAGTATCAATATATAAATAATTACATTAATGTAAAGGGTATAAACATCAAAGTTAAAGACAGTATTGAATTGGATTTTAAAAAGTGATGTTGTTTCTAAGTAATCTACTTTCAATCTAAAGACATAGGTTAAAAGTAAAATGATGGGAACATATACTGTGAAACAATAATAAGCCTTCAGCAGTTACGTTAATATCAGAAAAAGTAGAGTTCCAAACAAAGAATACTACTGAAGACAAACAGGAACATTACATAACAATAAGAGTCAATATTCCAGGAATATACAACAATACAAAATATTTATGCACTTAAAAAGAGTTACAAACATGCAAAGCAAAAACAGAAAACTGGAAGAATGAGACAAATACACATTATAGTTGGAGAGTTCAGTATTTCTCTCAGTAATAGAACAAGAAAAGATGAAATCAGTATGGATACCAAATTCCTTAAAAACACTATGAATCACCTCGACCTAACTGACATTTATAAAAAATCTCACACAAAATACACATTGCTTTCAAGGGCACATGGAACATTTACCATACTCTAGGCCATAAAATAAACTTTAAAAAGTTCAAAAGAATGGAAATCATGCAAACAATGTTCTCTGACCATAACAAAATTAAACTACAAATTAACTAAACTATATCTGGAAATCTCAGATGTAGCTTAGTTAATCATTTAGAAATTAAACCACCCACTTCTAAATTACCCCATGGGTGAAAGAAGTCTCAAGAGAAATTATAAAATATTTTAAACTAAATGAAAATTAAATGAATACAACGTATTCATTTAAAACAGTGTTCAGAGGGAAATTTATAGCATTACATGCTGTTATAAGAAAAAAAAGAAAGGTCTAAAATAAATAATCTGGGACTTCCCTGGCAGAAGACTCTGGGCTTACACTGCAGGGGGAGTGGTTTGATCCCTGGTCAGGGAACTAAGATCCCACATGTGGTGTGGCATGGCCAAAAAAATATTAATAATAAAAATAAAATAAATAATCTAAGCTTCCATCTTAACAAACTAGAACAAAGAGCAAATTACACTCAAAGCTAACAGAAGGAAGAAATTAATAATAAAGGTAGGAACAGAAATAAATGAAATTAAAAACACTAACATTAAAGACAATATCAATGAAGTCAAAAGCTGGTTCTTTTAAAGAACTGTAAAATTGATAAACCTCTAGCCAGACATAACAATAAAGAAAGTGAAAACCCAAATTACCTATAACGGGAATGAAAGAGTGGACATCCACAGAGACTCTCACATATACATTTAGGTCCATAATCCATGTTTGCCAGGGGGTGGGGAGAGAGGGGTGAACAGGTGGAGCACAGAGGATTTTTAGGGGGGTGAAGCTATTCTGTGTATTATAATGATGGATACATGTCATTACACATGTCTCCAAACCCACAGAACATAAAACCCCAAAAGTGAACCCTAAGGTAAACTATGGACTTTGAGCGACAATGATGTGTCAATGTACGTTCATCAGTTAAAAAAAAAAAAAAAAAAAAGACAGGCACTTCCCTGGTGGCCCAGTGGTTAAGAATCCGCCTGCTGATGCAGGGGACACAGGTTCGAGCCCTGGTCCGGGAAGATCCCACCTGCCACGGAACAACTAAGCCCTTGCACCACAACTACTGAAGCCCGTGCTCTAGAGCCCACGAGCCACAACTACTGAGCCTGCATGCCACAACTACTGAAGCCCGCACACCTAGAGCCCGTGCTCCACAACCATAGAAACCACTGCAGTGACAAGCCTGCACACTGCAAGGAAGAGTAGCCCCCGCTCGCCGCAACTAGAGAAAGCCCGCGTGCAGCAACAAAGACCCAATGCAGCCAAAAATTAAATTTTTAAAAAAGACAAATGACAGATTGACAAAATACTGACATTTATAACAAAGGGTTAATGTCCAGAGCATATTTTTTAAAACTGTGAAATCAACAACAACAAAAAATTTAAAACAATAAAAATGGGCAAAGAACCAGAATAAAAAATTCAAAGAAATAAAAATGGATATAACATGGAAAAGCACGGTCAATCTCATCACTTATCAGCAAAAGTAGCAATGAAACAATGAAGAAGATTGGCAAAAATAAGGTTGATAATATGCACTGGCAAGGGTGTGGGGAAATGTACAGCCACATATGCCTTTGGTCAGAGTGTAAACTGGTATACCCTTTAGGGTAATTTAATAGATATCTATAAAAATTTTTAAAGCACAGATAACAGATATCTTAAAATTTTTTAAATGCACACGCACAGTATTTATATTTAGGGTCACATCACACTAGTTCAGGCCAAGGGACCACGAGCAAAAGAATTGTGTGTCCCCTCTGGAGAAAAACCATTTCATTTCTGGCTCTGTCTCCTCATGCTCGTAACACCAAGGAAGCCATAAACTGTTTTTGGTGCAGCTGCAGGAGAGTTAAGCCTCCATCATCAGCCTGGGCCCCTGAGAGGCTGGGTGGAGCTGACCCCCCCACCAACCCACCCTCCTCATGCAGCATGAGTGAAAAATAAAACTCTGTTGCATTAAACCACTGGGAATAAAAACCGCACAAATCGTTGACCCAGCACTTTGTCTTCTGGGTTATCTATCCTGACTGTACAACTGTTTCTAAAGGGAAAAAGAAATCAAGGCAGACCGTAGGTAATCATCTATCAAAGGAGAATGATTAAAGAAATTAAAACAGAGCTATACGCTTTGATATAATAGTATGACTCCATTTCTGTTAAAATACACATATGCAAATGGATACAGGGCTAGAATAATTCACTGTTAATTGTCTATAACTGTTGCCTCTTTTTTTTTTTTTTTTTTTTTTTTTTTGTGGTACGTGGGCCTCTCACTGTTGTGGCCTCTCCCGTTGCGGAGCACAGGCTCCGGACGCGCAGGCTCAGCGGCCATGGCCCACGGGCCCAGCCGCTCCGCGGCACATGGGATCCTCCCGGACCGGGGCACGAACTCACGTCCCCTGCATCGGCAGGCGGACTCCCAACCACTGCGCCACCAGGGAAGCCCATGTTGCCTAATTCTTAACAACGCTCGGCTCTCAGGCTGGGAGTGGGATCAGGAAAGAGGCACTAAGGAGATCTTTCATTTTTATTCAATAGTCTTCTGCACTGTTTAACTTTTCTCGGTGCAAGCTATTTATATAGCATCCGTGCCACTGTTAAATCAATAAAAATATTTTCAAATAAATGCATTTCCTATATAACCTAAACGACCAGCTAGAAGATATAATGGGAAAACTGAGCCCATTCCAAAAAGCAACCAGAAAGATTGAATAGCAGAGGTTAACTTCTACAAGAAATATTGAGAAACCGTAAGAGGAAAAACCACAAAATTCTGCTGAGATATTTTAAAGGCCTCAAATGAATGGAGCTATATGTACAATGCTTCTGGGTGGGAAATCTTAATATATTAAAGATGTCAGATTGCAACCAACTGATCGATAAAAATCATGCAGTTACAATCAAAATCCCAAAGGGTCCATTTTCAGAACTGTTCAAAATGATTCTCAAGTACCTCTGGAAGAATTAAACAGAAATAGTCAAGAGATTTTGAAAAAGAAGAAAAATGAGGAGGCACTTCCACAATTATATAATAAAGCACGATATAAAGCCACAATCATTGTGGGTATAGTATTTGGGCACGAAAAAAAATCAAATGAATAAGAGATGAAGCCCGGAAACAGCCCTCAGTATATTAGGAAATAGAATCTGAAAGGGAAAAAAAGTGGCATCAAAAATTAGTGCCAAAAGGAAGAATTCTTGGATAAGTGGGATGATTCAATAGGAATGGGGTGAGAAGCAGATCCTCACCTCACAATAGAGGAATCAGAGTTCAGTGTTTGTTTAAATCTAATTCCAGATGGTTCTGAGAGTCAGAAAGCTGAAGGACACACACACCACCACCACCACCACCGCATACAAAACTGAAAACCTAGAATAAAATGGAGGTGGAGAGCCAACTGATTTTTAGTTGAAAGATACCCTATATTTAAAAAGAATATTTTTCACTCTGAAAAAATTTGTATATAAAAATAGAAACAAAATCAAAAGGCACACAGTAAAATGGAAAAAAATCAAGAGACATTTCAGACAAAAGCTTAAATAATTACCACATGAAAATCTCAGGAACATCATTAAGAAAGGTACATAAATGAGCAAAGGGCATGAAGAAACTCTTCACAGATGGTATATACAAATGGCTATTAAATATGTAAAAACACTTTAATTAATGAGTGAAAATGTAAACAAAAACAAGAATGAGGTGCTGGTTTTTATCCATCAAATTAAAGGGTTTTTTTGAAAATCAATAGTGCTTAATGCTGACAAGGGGATGGGCCCCTTGATGTACCACTGTGAAGCGCCACAACTTTCAGAAGGGAATTTTTTTTTTTACATCTTTATTGGAGTATAATTGCTCTACAATGGTGTGCCAGTTTCTGCTTTATAACAAAGTGAATCAGCCATACACACACACACATGTTCCCATATCTCCTCCCTCTTGCGTCTCCCTCCCTCCCACCCTCCCTACCCCACCCCTCTAGGTTGTCACAAAGCACCGAGCTGATCTCCCTGTGCTATGCGGCTGCTTCCCACTAGCTATCTATTTTACCTCCGGTAGTGTTTACATGTCCGTGCCACTCTGTCGCTTTGTCACAGTTTACCCCTCCCCCTCCCCATATCCTCAAGTCCATTCTCTAGTAGGTCTGTGTCTTTATTCCTGTCTTACCCCTAGGTTCTTCATGACATTTTTTTTTTCAGAAGGGAATTTTACAATATGTATTAAGAGCCTTGAACACCAATACTCTTTGACCCAGTAATGCCTCTTCAAGGACTCCAAAAACTTGGCAAAGCATCATACATGTCTACTGCAGCATACATGGAAGCAGACTAAAATGTAAATCTCTAACAAACAGGTTAAAATGAAACGGGTACGCTCTAAAAATTGTATCTATACATAGGCTTTAATGATGCGGAAAAGTGATGAAATATTAAATGGAAAAGAATGATTTTCATAGCTTCAGGGAATCCTAAATTGCTCCAGTTATGGCCCTTAACAAGTAACATCTTTCTGTGTGCACTCCCTTTGCAGTGGGACTTCACCTCTCTTCTTATCAAATGGTGGAGTGTATTTTCCAACGCTTGAATCTGGAGTAGGCTCATGGCTTGCTTCAACCACCACAATGTGGTAGAAGTGACGTCATTCAACTCCAAACTCTGAATAAGCCTTAAGAGACACTGTAGCTTCTAATTTCACCTCCTTGGTCCACTGCCCTGAGACCACCAGGTAAAGAAGCTGGTCTAGCCTACAGAGGATGAGAGGACCAGAGGTGCCCAGCCAGCTGCCAGTACCTTGTGCCAGAAAGGTGAGTGAAGCCTCCTTGGACCATCCATCCCAGCTGCATGAGTAAGCCCAAGACACCAACAGAGACCATCCAGCGCACCCACTGAATCATGAGAATGATAAACTGTTATTTTTCAGCCACTAAGTCTGTAGCTGATATAAAATTGTATTAGAGAACTAGCTCAATCATGTAACATACGACACACGTAACCTTAGACAAAACGACAAGAAGGAAATATTAACAGGAATAGAAAACCTTATTTATAGAATTATCTCAGACATGCAGAATACACACACCTGGGAAAAAAGAGAGGAAAGGCTGTGAATGCTATATCCAGGGAGTAGGAATCGAGTTGAGTATCTTCATTATACTCTTTTATATTTATGAATTTCCTTTTATTCACAGAAAAACACATGTATATAGCATTATGCTTTAAAAATTCATTTATTTCCCCAACTAGATTGTGAACTTTTTGCTGCTAAGTAAAGACTATGTCTTTCGACTGTGGACCTGAAGGCTTGTCACGTAGCAGGTGAACAATAAATGTTTGATAAATGAAAACATGAAGCACCTGGGCGTCACAGATTCCGGATTTTTGGGCTGTGGCTGCCAAACTCCTCTTGCCCCCCAGCTTTCCCCTAATGTCCAATGGACCAGACCTAGTGCCCAGGGGTCAATGACCACCCATCCAAGTTGCCCTACGGCAGGTCTCCTGGCCGCCGTGTGCTGGCTCAGGCCAAAGGGCCTTCCTGTGGGGTCCTCTAGGGACTGTTCTTGTTACCCTGTATCATCATATCGTTTCTAGATTAACCATATAAAATTACTATTATCATTTCAATGTAACACTCCAAGCAGCCACAGCTGTTCTCTCAGAGCTAATACAAAATATAGAACTCGTTTATTCATTCAACAAACACTTTATTGAGTGCTTATCATGTGCCAGGCGCTACGCTAGACACCAGAGGTACAACGGTGAGTAGAATCACATGTGGTCCTTATTCTCATGGGCGTACAGTCTAGTGGGGGAGGCAGATACTGATCAATAACATCATCAATAAACATATAATGACAAACACTAAATGTTTGGAAAGAATTCACTGCTTGACCCCGGCTACCAAGAAACAATTAGTTATACTGAATTATCAACCTGGAAGCATGGGACAGCCCCAGAGGAAACCATTCCCCTTCCTACACAAAAGTAATTAGCACAGGTGACCAGAATGCTCTAGGTTATAGAAAATATGGACAAGAATGAAGTTGAGAAGGTCTGTGGTGTGGACAGGGACCACCTGGAAGAAGGAAAAGGAGGAAACAAGGGCTGGGGGTGCAGGCTTCCTGGCCTTCTGCCCAGACCATGCAATCAAACATCTTCATCTGAGTGAGGCAGACAGAGGACTGTGTCTCATTCATGGGGAGCAGAGGTGGGTGTAGGAAGGGCTGGCTCTCTGACTGCCTGGCTAAGGGACTGGATGAATCATACCTACAGACTCACTTCCTGGCAGATGAAGTGAAGGTCTGAGCTGCAGCAGTCAGAGACTTCCACCTCTGTTCTGGCAAGTCCTACAAATGGATGGAGGTGTCATGTCACAAGAAGTCACCTCGGGGCAGTGTGGCCAGTGAATATCCCCCCTTCTAAGTTCATCCACCCAGAGCCAGCCACTCTGCTTGGGGAGAAATCAGAGATCCGCCTGATACAGCATTTGGAGCTAAAAGAACATTTCCAGACAATAAAAAATAAATGTGAAAAACCTTGAACAAGATGATCCTTGTTTAAGGAGACTTCTGGAAATTTCCTTCTGGTTCTATGACTTTAAATGCTCTGGTAGAGAAGTAGCCTCAAAGAGGCCAGAACACAAAGCTTCCCCAGGTTGCCTTCACCAAACTGCAGACGCTTTAGTGGTGTCATTCTGATGTCTAAGCCCACACTGAAGTCATAATCCTCTCCTCATTTTTAACAGACTGCATGTTTGCACAAAATGGGTTACTCTGTTTGTAACAGAATGGCCACATCTAGCCCTCCAGAAAGACAGACCCATTAAGTTAGGGGAACGAATCTCATCTGAACCCTGGCACAGGTCAGGGCTGGTACTTCAAGGGGGCTGTAATACAAGGCACAATTGTTTCATTGCCATTCACGGGGAAAATTCCAGTAAGAGACCATTGATGTCTCTTACACCACAAGTGTCTTCTCTTCCAATATGGCGTCAGGGTACTGAGGGAGTCTAGATCACCTTACAATTATCCAGAAAGCAAGGCAAATGGTTCCTCTTCCAACAGGAGGGCTCAGAGGGCCAAACTCCTCATTGGTGGGGCAAAGATGGCACCCTTCCCTCCCCTGTGTGCCATGAGAAGGTTGTGGAGGATGTTAGGTCAATGGAAAAACCAGCATGGGTTGGAAGGATAGGAGGAAACTCTCATTCACCCAATAGGAAATAGAAAAGTCACAGCCATTATCTTGGTACAGCCTCATCACTCCCTTAGAAGGAGCCAACACCATCCCATGTTGAGGATGAGGCTCAGAGAAGATTTCCATCAAGGAGAAAATTCAGCCTGTCCCTTGAGAATACAAAGGGCATCACTGTACCCAAGAGGCAATCAATACGTACTAGCTGGTAGTCGACCTCCTTTTAAAAATGAACAAATAGGGGCTTCCCTGGTGGCACAGTGGTTGAGAATCCACCTGCCAATGCAGGGGACACAGGTTCGAGCCCTGGTCTGGGAAGATCCCACATGCCACGGAGCAACTGGGCCCGTGAGCCACAACTACTGAGCCTGCGCGTCTGGAGCGGCCCCCGCTAGCCCCGACTAGAGAAAGCCCTCGCACAGAAATGAAGACCCAACACAGCCAAAAATAAATAAATAAATAAAAATTAAAAAAAAAAAAAAGAAAATGAATTCAATATAATGTGGTACATGCTCTTTAAAAAAAATTGAACAAATAAATAAAAGGCATGTTCTTCTTTTTAAACTTATAAATGGAAAATACTAGACGCTCATTTTGTAGTTCAAATTCTTTTCAGCCCCAAAGTATGAAGACAGAGCAGACAGGAATCTGGTAATGATGGAATCTGTATTACAAAGTAAAACTGATGCAATCCTTACTTATTATAAAGCAAAGTGAGGCAATTACCTACCTACATTCCTATTTTTAAATACAAAGATAAAAACTCTCTTCTGGAAACACAACTCCTGTTTGCAAATTGAATAGAAGCATAAGACACCAGTCCAACAACAGGAAATACAAATAGAAGAAGCACAGTGAGCACTTCCCTGGTGGCGCAGTGGTTGAGAATCCGCCTGCCAATGCAGGGGACATGTGTTTGAGCCCTGGTCTGGGAAGATCCCACAGGCCGTGGAGCAAATAAGCCCATGTGCCACAACTACTGAGCCTGTACTCTAGACCCCACATGCCACAACTACTGAAGCCTGCACACCTAGAGCCCGTGCTCCGCAACAAGAGAAGCCACCACAATGAGAAAACCACGCACCGCAACGAAGAGTAGCCCCCCTCGCCGCAACTAGAGAAACCCCGTGCGCAGCAACGAAGACCCAATGCAGCCAAAAATAAATAAATAAATTTATTTTAAAAAGAAAAGAAAAGAAAAAGCACAGTGAGTTCTGCTTATAACTTGTTTTGAAAACACACATTTGTTCCAGTACGATTGATATGAAGGTACAATTTGAACATAATGCAAACTTTGTGTTCACGTGTGCAGTTTTCACCCATCAGAAACACTAGGTGAATGCAGAAACCCACACAAAATGTGCACTCACGCGCACACACACACACGTCACACATCTACCAGCCGCCTCAGTTCGCCATGTGTGTTATGAGCCACAGCGATCCACAGCTTTCCTCGAGTCAGACAACCCTCCTTCCAAACTCACAACCACTCTTCAGCTGCAGCCCTTCTCAAACCCACTTCCACAGGCCAACTTCCAGTCACATGTATTGCTGTAGGTATGTGTTTCTTAACCATTTAACATGTGCAGAACTGTGCTGCCTTCCTTTCTTGACTGTGTCACTGACAACGTTTTTGAGCTTTGTGCCTTAATCTCACTTCTCCCATAAACCCTGTGGGTTATTATTGCATGATTCTGGATAGCATGGTGATTTTTAGGGACACCTAAGTCACTTCAAACAGAACTTGCTGTACGTGGAAAAATGTTCTTCCACGGTTGATTTAATTTTTTAAGGAAATACACAGCCTTTTAAACTGGTACAGCCCTTCTAGCGGTCATCTGGCAATATATACCAAGTTATGCCCATGTCTTTTGACCAAGTAATCCCATTCTAGGAAACATAAAACATAATTCAACAGGGATTGCAGACATAATTTAACAAGAAAAAGGAAACAAGACATGTGAAGATGTTCATTGTGAAACTGATGGGTGTGTGTGTATGCAAAGCCATGGAACATTATAATTACAACGACTATGTAACCCAATAGTAAATGACTGTAATATATGGTTTGTTAAGTGGAAAAGGGAAAAAAAAATGTATGTAAACTGATTGACAGTATGAAAACAAAGTCTGGGAAAAACAATATTTGTTTACACAAGCACACACACACAAGCACACAGAGTTGTGTTTTAAATTTTTAAAAAGCTAAGTCACCAAGAAGGATTTTCAATAAGCTAATTTTCAGTTTTGCTAAAAATCAGAAATAGTTCTTCACTGCGTATCACATACCCAGCACACTATTTATTTCAAGATGTGAAGGAAGTAATTTGAAATTTTAGTTTTGTGAATACATATTTTTGTACCAGTACCAATCTGCACCCTGAACTACAGCTGGTTATCTTCAGTCTGTCACTAAAACTAATTTGCAGCCTGCTGCTTTCTGTAAATATGGAAACAATGGTCCCTTTGCAACAAGCAAATACACAGGGCAAAACATACCAACAGAAAGTAAAGGTTTTATTGAAAGACTGGAGAATTGTACAATGCTTACAGGCTGACTGTGTTAATGGGAAAAGAAGTGGGAGGGTTTGATGGAAGCAGGGCCATTACCAAGAACACAACTTTCTGGACAAACCAGATGGCCAACAGGAAGTGAGGAGTTTTCACATTTAGCACAGAAGGAACCACCCAATGGGTTCTGTGAAAACTATAAACTCTGTTTTTTTTTTTTTGTTTTTTTTTTTTGCGGTACGCGGGCCTCTCACTGTTGTGGCCCCTCCCGTTGCGGAGCACAGGCTCTGGATGCACAAGCTCAGCGGCTATGGCTCACAGGCCCAGCCGCTCCGCGGCATGCGGGATCTTCCCGGACCGGGACACGAACCCGTGTCCCATGCATTGGCAGGCAGACTCTCAACCACTGCGCCACCAGGGAAGCCCTAAACTCTGTATCTTGAACCATTCATGTCAGAATCTCTGAATCAGTCCAAATTCTCATGCGGGAAAGCAGACATTGACAACGTGGAGGGGAAGTGGGTGGACACGCCTGTGTGCACACCTGGGCGGGGGCAAAGATAGGACCACTTTGAATGTTTAATAGAAAGTCCTATTCTTATTAACATTTTGTGAACTGGCTTTCCCATACCAAAAAGCTCTCTCCTCCTCTGAACACCTGGGACGCAGAGTAGAAAGGAGTGGATCTTAACAGCTCTGGGGGTTCATTCGAGCTGTTTGCTGGGTTACCCTCAGCAAATTGCTTGGCTTCTCTGAGCCTCCCTTTCCTCTTCAGAAATGCAGGGATAACAGTGTCTCTCAAATGGCTGTTCTGAGGATTGAATGTTTTAAAAAGCAACACCCCTGGCCCTAAGAGGGCTTAACAAATACTCATTAAATCTGAAGCCTAGTATTCCAAGAGACATTCCTATTGCCTCTACTCCTCAACTTGACCCCATCCCTGATGTCCCCAGAAAGAACATAATACCCTGGCTGACTGCATTCAATATGGCACCGAGGGATGGGCACCCCAGCAGGATCCTGAATTATCATTTATGCAACCAGCACTGGAATGGACCAACCAGCTTCACTCACCCAGATTGCTGCAGCCATGTGTGTAGGGGATGATGAGATTGGGAGGAAAAGGGGAGAGTGAGTGCTAAGAATTGCTCTTTACACTTTAAAAGAAAAAGAAAAAACCCAACCACTGCTCACTGTGATTCAACTGAATGCAATTAAGTTGTGTCTGTTTTAAGATAATGTCCAAAAACTTCCTCCAAAATAACCACTTGATGACCTGGAGACTGTGCATGAAATCACTGGTGTAAGGGAGAGCTGCCTGGTGTCCTTTGTCTGCCCTTGAAATTCTCTCTGATTCATTCATCAGCATCACCACGATGCAGGTTGCTGGTTCCTCTACATGTCAGTTAGCCCCTCACATCTCCCAGTACCTCACCACAGCAGCAAGAAATCGAATACTTGTGGACATGAATGCGGCAAACCAATCCCATCCCGAGCAGCAGCACAGGGGAAGCCGTATCTCCCCCGCCGCCACCCACTGCGTGGGAAAAGGTGGGCTACCAGGAGGAGGAGGAAGGAGGACTCCTTAAGCCTGAGCAGGGTGCTTGGAATGGAAAATCGTAATGCAAACCCCTCTCCTTGAAAGGTGCATATGGTAAGGCAGCCCTGAGCTGCAGTGCACAGATCTGGAGCAAAGGGAAATGGGTTGTGAAAAGAAAATGCAGTTGATACCAGACACATCTGTTGCCCTTCATTTGATTTATGTAGCATGTACAGCTGGCTCTGTCAATTTGCTATCCACTGGGTGTCACAAGCTCAGTGACGTCCAGCCCAAGGGGCACTGGTCTCCCTGGTAGAAAATAGGGACTTTCTGCCAATACCTAACAGAGGGACGACTGGGGGAGGCCACAGGGATATTGGAAGCCGAGGGCACCGAGGTCCAGTGGGTGTGGCTTCATTAATAAAGGGTTTAGCTACAGACCAGAGCCTCTCTACGCCCCCAGCAGCCCTACTTACTAGCACACGACTATCTCTTCCAGACAGCGTGTTCCTTGAGGGTGTGGCCTGTGATCTACTAAACTCTGTCTTCTTCTCCTGCAGCTCATAACACCCTGTGCAATTCATAGCACATGGTAGACACTTAACAAGTGCTAGGATGGGAGATAGGTACAAGGGTGGGCAGAAATGTGGATGAAAACATGGATGGATGGAGAGGTGGACAGAGTTTGAAGAGAAGCCAGGAGGGGCTGTGAGTACACTACACTGGGGGAAAACTCTGAAACCATTCAGGTGACTCAATCGGATTGTCATCTGCTATCTGTAAACACCCAGAAGATTGGCAGCATTTTAAATTAAATCAAATGGCCATTCGGATGCCCTGTAGCAGCAGCCGTGGGTCACTCTTCAAGATGTTCCATTTGAACCATATTGAAACTTAACCCAGAGCTCAAAAGATCCCTCTAAACCTCTGATTAGCTTCAGAGAATCAATGGTCATCTGGGGATGACCATGACCTTTGACACCACCCTGCCTCTATCAGTAGAGTTTGTGGAAGTGACCCTGTGTGACTTCTGTGCCTAGACCATAAAAGTGCCATTCATTTCCACCATGCTCTCTTGGGATACTCATTCTTGGAACCCAGCAGCCATGTTGTGAGGAAACCCAAGAGAGCCCCTATGGAAAGACCACACTAGGTGTCCTAAGCTCACAACACAGCTCAGGTCCCAGCCAACAGCCAGCATCAACCACCAGACATGCAAGCAAAGATGCTTCCAGATGATTCCAGCCCCTGGCCATCAAGCCCTCAGGTATTCCTAGTGGAGGTACCAGACACTGTGAAGCGGAGACACGCTGTTCCTAGGTTCCCTGTCTGAATTTCTGACGACAGAATCCGCCAGCATTTTAAAAATGTTTTACACCATTAATTTATGGGATGGTTTGTTTTACAGCCATGTTAATTGGAACACTGTAACTGAAACATTATCCCCAAACCCAAACCACTGAGCTCAAGCCTTGACACTGAGCCTCCATCCTATTAGCCCCTAGACTGCAGGGGTTGCCCTTTCCTCCTTTAGCCTTAGATACTTTGGGGGGTCTTACTACCAAACATCAATAAAATAAATAAGTCAAGAGACTGCTGCCCACCTGGTTTGTCACCCACCATGTATATATCTGTTCTCACACATTAGATCAGACTTCCTTGGACCTGCCACAGTTCTGGCTGCTTCAGTAAAGTCATCTCTGACCCCAGCTCTCTCTGCTTCCCCAGCTGTTCTGGTTCATAAATCCCAGCATACCTCCCACAGATGCCGACCCGGGAACTACGAGAAGAAATACTATCTCCGCATTCCACGTTCAATCCAAGTAACTCTGAGGCTCACCTGAGGCTGCCAGGTGAAAGGTACATTAGTCCAAAAGTAGGTTACCATTGCACTTGATCAAAGCTCCAGTTTCAGAGATGAGAGGAAAGGTGAGCATTTATAACGCTCCTTTAGTGGACAGGCAGATTCCACAGAGCAGCATCAAAATGGTATTTCTATCCATCCCACTGGGTGGGAGGTAGCCAGGGCCTCAGAGCAGCCTCGGAGCCCCTGAAGGCACTCAGGAGCAGAGACATAACCCTGAGACAGAAACATCAGCAGACACAGAGCAGTTGGTTAAGCTCACACAAATGAGTGGTTACACCTGACTCACCTGGAGGAGCAATGGAGGTGAGACCAGAGTCAGCTTAACTGAAGCATGATGCACAAATACAACTGGGACATTGGTCAAGCCATAAGCCACTGTGGCTGCAAGGACCAGGCAGCACAGAGAGGAAGAAGTGTTGTACCTCGCCCAGGCCCTGAGGAAGGAGGGGCTCATACACACTGTGCTCTTGCATCTTGGCACTGGCCTGAGAATACAGCAATCTCTGTGGGAACCCAAGTCATGACCTCTTCACAATCAACAGCGACTCGTGGCTAGGGAAGACGACAACCAGCATCAACACCCCAACTAAGCAGCTACCCAAGAGGAGTAGTTATTTTGACAATCAGAGCATCTCACCCTTGCCTCCCGTAAGGCTCTCCGTTGGCACCGCCCTAGGGCACCACCAGCCTCTCACAGCAGCCTCCAAATGGAAAACCCTACACCACCCTGGCATCCCTTCCCCCATTCTCCATCCTCCCTCCAGAGAGGGTTTTCACAATGAAAATCTAATCAGGCTGCCCACCCTCTAACCCTGCTTAATAGTCTTCAATGGCTTCCCACTAATCAAAGTAGAAAGTGTAAAATCCCTAACAGCGACTATGGGGCCCTGCCCAGTGTGGCATCTCCCTGCACCTCCTGCCCCTTCACCCTCCCCCTCCCCCTCACTCTCTACCCTCCAGCCACTTTCTGGAATCACCTATGCCCCTGACCCTCACCTCAGGGCCCAGCCCTGTTGCTCTGGAGGGTGCGTTCATCTCCCATCTCTCTTCCCCTAATTAACTCCTATCCACCCCTTAGATGCAAGCAGTGGGTTCTGAGCCAGACTTCCTGGGTTCAAATTCCAGCCCTGCCCCGGACTTGCAGTTATGCCCTGGGGCAGAGGTCTACCTAGAGTCTGTCATACAGAGTGAAGTAAGTCAGAAAGACAAAGACAAATACCGTATGCTAACACATATATATGGAATCTAAGAAAAAATAAAAGGTCATGAAGAACCTAGGGGCAAGACAGGAATAGAGACACAGACCTACTAGAGAATGGACTTGAGGATATGGGGAGGGGGAAGGGTAAGCTGTGACAAAGTGAGAGAGTGGCATGGACATATGTACACTACCAAACGTAAGGTAGATGGCTAGTGGGAGGCAGCCGCATAGCACAGGGAGATCAGCTCGGTGCTCTGTGACCACCTAGAGGGGTGGGATAGGGAGGGTGGGAGGGAGATGCAAGAGGGAGGAGATATGGGGATATATGTATACATACAGCTGATTCACTTTGTTATAAAGCAAAAACTAACACACCATTGTAAAGTAATTATACTCCAATAAAGATATTTTTTAAAAAAAAAAATGAAGTCCCTCCTGGGGGATGATAATCATTCCTGCTTCATGGGGTTACTATGAGGATTACAGAGTTAAGATATGTAAATTAGGTAAGTCACAGGGCCTAGCACATAAAAAGCACTCAGTAACTGTGGGATCCTTACTCTTATCTCAGCTCAAATATCACTTCCACAGAGAGAAGCCTCATGTGGTTCCCCACACTAAGATTCCTTCATTAAATGCTCTTTCCTTCAGAGCACTTACAGCTTTTTAATTATACATCCTTTAGCGGGACTATCTGACTAGTTTATGTCCCACCCACTGGTCCAAGAGTGGGGTATGTGTCTGCTTTTGCCCACATGATAGATGGTAAACTATCCCATAATAGATAAAACAGTGATAACCTGCGGCTGCCATGATACTGAGCACCTCATATGCACAATTCCATTTAATCCTCACATCCCCCCGCTGGGAGAGACCATCGTACCTGATTTACAGATGTGGGAACTGAGGCTTTCAGAGTTAAAGTGCTTGCTTTAAGGGTCAAGGGTTGAACTTGAGCCTACCCACTCCAGTACCTAAGATCTGTATCACCCGACCGTCTTGACCAGAGCTGACTTACCGCTCCCAGGCAAACAGGCTGGGATGGTGGCCAGGCTCGGGAGTACGACTGGCCACAACAGGGAAAGGATGCAGCTGAAAGAGGTGCAGTCGGGCAGTCACAAAGTCCAGTCTGGCAAACGTGACCTGACACCCAAGGCACCAGCAGCAGGTGACAAGTGGATGAGTGGTGGGTTGCAGGATGGAAAATCTAGAACAGTAGGCCGGCAGGCAGACTCAGGAAAGCCTGCCCAGGGAAGAGGGTCCCAGCAGCCAGGCCTTGGTTGGAGACAGAAGCCCGGTCCCTAAGAAAGGTACTGACCAGAGGCAGGGAAGGCCTGGGATCTAGAGAAACAGGGAAGTATGAAGGTAGCAAGGACTTAGGGCCAGGAAACAATGCAGTGACCCAGGCACAGAACCAGGAAGCCAGACAAATTGTTCTTGGCAAACAAGACCAAAGTTGTCAGAAGTAGGGCACGAGCTCTGCACTTGACGACTTAATGCTCCCAGGGAACTGGGCAAGAGCCCTGGGTTCCCAAGGGACTGCTTTGAAGAGAACAACACTCATCTATCCCTTCAATAAGTACTGATGGAGCACCTGTTATGTCTCTGGCCCAGGCCAGGCCCTGGAGATGGAGCCCTGAACAAGACAGACACAGCCCTTGCCTCCTGTGAGCTTGAAGTCAAGGCAGTGTTTCTCAAACCAGAGTCTGGGGACCCTCTGGGGGTGTTTGTAAACATGAAGATTCCTGGGCCCTGCCCCAGAAGGAAGTTAGAAGCGGGAACTTGTGTGGTCTTGACTAAGTCACCTAACTTCTCAGAGCCTCGGTTTCCCCATTTGTAACCGGGAAATAAGACTGGCTCATGGGTTGCTGTATTAAATGTACTTGGCACGTAGGAGGGATTCAACACAGGCCGGGATCATCATGATCACCATTTACATCTTCCGCATCACCATCTTAGAATACAGTCTATGAGACTTCATTTGAACAAGACCACTAGTCACTGGCATGCACTACATTTTGAGAATCACTGCACTGTTTTTAGCTCTGCAGGCAGTTCCGGCTCTTGCAACAAGGGGATCAGCCAGCAACTCAAAATTGAGACAAACAAGTATCTGCATTCAAGGCCGCCTGGAGGAAAACAAGGTCATCTGGGACCCCAGCTCAGAACCCGTGCACGCTGTCGTCTCCCCTAGAAGCCCAGACTCGGCGACAGGAAGCAAGGAGGCCACCCCCGACTGCTTCACGCTGTGCAGTCATGGGGGACAGGAAGCACCTTGCTCACAGCTTGCGTCTGTCTGTGCAGAGATGATGACTCGGCCCAAGGGGAAACTGAGAAGTCACCAAGTCTGCCTTGGCCACTTCTTTCTGGCCCCAGCCCTCCGTGAATTCAGGGGGAGCTTCAAGAGCACCATGGATATTCCCTGTGCTGGGTCATTTCCCAGCAACAATCCCGTCTCCTGTGCCTTGACGTTAAAGCAATTATAGAGTAAAACAACATGTAGGCAGAAACAAGCAGGTCACGAATGAGGGTGTAAAGATAGGGAATCCAGGTTTCTGCAGTGCTCTGAAACTGTGCAATATTCGCACCAGCTGAGGAGAGAAACCCACTCGGCTGCTCTAGAGCCTCTCTCCACTTCCCCTTACCGCTCCCCCTCCCTGGGGACGCACCGGATTCCATGCTGGATCCTGGAAACCACAGACAGCCAGCTGAACTCTAAATGCCAGAAACCCAACAACGCAAGGAGACAAAAACTAGGGATGTTTTGCCCATGTTTGCCCATGCAGATGTGATGCTAATTTCTACCACATTTACGAACAATCACCATTTAGAGCCCAGTGACCAGGCAGTGCAAAAATCATCCACACACATAAAACCCCCGACGAACTTTATCATCACTCCCATTTGATCCCAAGAACAGGAAATACTCTGGCAATGAGTGTGCACTCTTCTATCAAAGCAAGGAGCACGATGCTCTGCTGACAGTCTTTAAACCTTGAGGGACTTTACTGGGGACCCTACCCAAGCCTTCAATGTGGCTTCTGAGAGAGTTGTTGCTGCAGACAAGGCATGTCCCTGGCATTTCTACCTGGGACTCAGGATGCATTTTCCTCTTGGACCAATACACAAATGAGGGGAGGCTGGTATGCTGCTCTGATGACCACAGTAACTCTGCAGCTTTAGCGAGGGAAGACTTCAGTGGGCTGGCCTGGGAATCCAACTTGTAAAATCAAACGCTGGGAGCCCAACCACTTCAGAAACTGAGCATGTGTGGTTGCTTAAAGGCCCTCTTTAGAGTCACTGGTGGGGTTACTTATCTTAAATAAGAGAATAGACTAAAATAGCCAAAGAGAACCCACATCACATCACTATAGGGAAGTGGCTACAGAGACATGATAACTTCATCCTGAAGAGACTTTAAACACACTGAGTGCATTTCCGCTAAGACCCCAGGAAAATGTCACCTCCTCCCAGGCAGTTGGGGGCTTCCTCTGAAGCCCACGCAGTGTCCCCCATGTGTGGCCAAAACAAGGAGGACAGTACAACACCATGAGAACAACCAGGACAACCAATCACTGCTATTCTCTGGCTGCTCCCATGTGCCCTGAGAAACACTTCACCTGCGGTAACTTACTGACTCCTCACTGCTCCCATCTGACAGGTGAGCAAACTAAGGCTCAGGAAAATTAAGGCGTCTGCCTAAACTTACAGAGCCAACACGTGCTGAAGGCTGGATGTGAACCCATAACTGACTGGGAAGCCTGAGCTCTTTTCTGCGACCCTGGGCAAGTCTGAGCAGAGAAACACCGCTCCACAGGAAAGTCCTTCCGTCGGGACTGCTGGGATAGGTGGTGATGACTGGCCACGCTGCTCCTTGAGCTGCGAGCTCTTCCTTGTTCACGAGACTCAAACTCAGCCTGGGCATCTGTGACCACCTTCTTCTAAGCAGATTGATCATCTAGCATACAACCCACTACATTTCACTGAGTCTAAAACACACACAATTTTCCATGTTATCATTTCTGCAACCAGGATTAAAATCAAGGGTGCCTTAACAATGGCCCAGCTTGGCCATCCTTCTGCTTCTCCAGGACACAGCTCAGCAGTGCCCACAGGGACGACTCGGCTGTTACGCCCCCCTCCTCACCACCCCTCCCCTTTATCCCGGTGCTACCCAGTCCCCCGAGTCCTGCCCGCCCTTCCCTCCACCCACTGAACCCCAGTGCGGGAGCCCCAGCTGCGCACTCGGGGACTGTGCACCAGGCAGGGCGAGCGAGAGATACTGGCGTTGCCCAGGGCTGGGGTCTGCCAGCTGCGCTAGCGCCCCCTGTAGAGACCCTCCCTGATGAAAGGGTGGTTAGGGAAATACTTGGGCGCCATCTAAAAGAGCCCTATGAACAAATTAGAAGTTCCCACGACAGGGAAGCACTGAGTCATCACATATTTCACAGGAGTATTTGGGGTTTTTTTAGCGCAGAGGTTCTCAATCTTGGCTGCACACTGGCGTCAGTTTTTAAAGATATCAATTAAAAAATAAATAAATAAGGAAGGAAAGGAATGAATGAATGA
Organism: Monodon monoceros; assembly: GCF_005190385.1. Taxonomy (NCBI): domain Eukaryota; kingdom Metazoa; phylum Chordata; class Mammalia; order Artiodactyla; family Monodontidae; genus Monodon; species Monodon monoceros. Next base: position 7,533,854 of record NW_021703766.1, on the reverse strand, counting down.
AAACCAATGCCCAAACCCCAAATTACTGATGTAACTCGTCTGAAATGGGGCCTGGGCCTCAAGATATGTGATTGCTCCCCAGGTGATTCTAATGTTTAGAGGCATGTAAAACAACAGAGCACCTTATAATCAGTGGTGTCTCAGCGTCAACGAAAGTGAACGCAGGGCCAAATGCTCAGAATTTACCCAGGGAACTCAGCTAAGTCCCCCAGACACTCCAGTTCCTTTTTTTTAGATTGAGGTAACATTACATAACACTTTATATATGGCTTGCAACATTATATAAATTTCACATATACAACATTATATTTCAATGTCTGTGTACACTACAGCATGCTCATCACCAAAAATTTAGTTTCCATCTGTCACCATAGAGTTGACCCCCTCCCTTGCCCTTCCCCTCTGGTAAACACTAATCTGTTCTCTATATCTGTGGGTTAGTTTTTCTTTGGTTTGGTTTGTTCATTAATTTTGTCTGTTTGTTTTTTATATTCCACATATGAGTGAAATCATACAGTATTTGTCTTTGTCTAACTTATTTCACTTAGCATAATATCCTCAAGATCCATCCATGTTTTAGCAAATGGCAAGATTTCATCTCTCCTACGGGTGAGTAGTATTCCACTGTATGTATGCATACAACTCATACAACACCAAAAAAAACCAAACGACCCCAACTAAAAAATACGTAGAGGACCTGAATAGACGTTTTTCCAAAGAAGACATACAGATGGCCAACAGTCACATGAAAAAACGTTCAACATCATTAATTATTAGGGAAATGCAAGTCAAAACCACAATGGGATCTCACTCCAGCCCCTTCTCATGAGTCACTGTACCAGGTCAACAATGGCAAAGCTGGGTATGCTTTGCATACAGAAGAATGGGTGTTTAAGCTTCACGTATATTTTATCTGCAATCCTCAGAACATACCTAAGACTGGTTTGATCAGGCCCATCTTACAAATAAGGAAACTGAGGCTCAAAGAGGTCTTATTACTTGCCCAAAGTTACAGAGGAAGTTATTGGCAGACCTCCAAAACCTATGCCCTTTCCAAAACATCATGCTGGTTCTCCAACATATTGTGTCTCCTCTGTGGACAGGGCTAGCAGCTAGAATCCAAGGACAGGTAAGCCACAGGCTGTGTACTCTAAGAGTTTATAATCCACTCCAGGAGGCAGATTGGTACCCTGGCCATTATCATCCAGGTCATCCTCCAACATACAAAGGGCTGAGGAAGTCCACAAGATGAAAAAATAGTCTTGACAGGAGGAGTCAGTTTCCACATAGAGGAACACTGGACTTGCCCCTTAGGGTCAGGAGGATTTCCACAAGCACAGTAGAGAGAGAGGGCAAAGGCACAGAGGGCCCAGGTGCCATGACCCCATCCTGCTGCAGGGCGTGTAGGCCTCTTACCTGCCAGGGTCAGCAGGAGTGCTATATATCCATCCTCTCTGGCCCTGTGTGTCATGGTACCCATTTCAGGGACCTGCTTAGGCTTACCATCTGCCTCCAAGTACATTTAGGTGTGTGGCACGGGTCCAGGAATTCCTGGAGAGAGGAAAAGCAGCCCGGAGAGCCATCTCAGGCCGTCTCTTCTTATGAGCTGTTTCTCCCTACACAAAGGCTGCATTCCCTGTGCATGGCCCAACAGAAGGGAACTTTGCCCAGAAGGGTTGTATTAATTAATCCCTGGCCTGGTATCAAGTCCAGCTTTGGCCTCACAGCCCTGAGGAACTGCGCTGAACATCCAATTTACAGTTCGCATTCCGTCTGTGGCTAAATCTGAGGCTGGGAGATGGGACCTTAACTTCAACTGCTTCTGCACCCCAGACTCCCCACACTGCAAACCCTCTGAGTGTCAGAATGCACCGTGGCCCCAGTGGGCCTTCCTCAGAAGGGCCACCACGCTCCAGATGCTGTGATCCCCCTGGAGGACCACGCAGGGCAAGCACCATCCTGCAGCACACTGACTTTATCTCAACAAATCCTCCTTTCTCATAAATCCCACAAATCATTCCCCTCCATTCCTCAGGCCACCTGTTGTTGTAAATAAAGTTTTACTGACAACACAGTCATACCCATTTTTTACATGTTGTCTTTCTACAGCTACTTTCCAGTCTTGATGACAGAATTGAGTAGTGGACAGAGATTAAATGGTCCATAAAGCCAAAAATATTTATCCTCTGGCCCTTAAAATAAAAAGTTTGCCAACTCCCACCAAAATGAAAAAGAAGAAAAGGAGGAGGAGGCAGAGACTTAGGGAAATTATTTATGTCTTAGCGTTCCTGTCACAAGGCTCTTTTCTTGATTGTTATTTTCTATTATTGTTAGGGTTACTTCTCTCAAAGAACAAATCTGCTTTAGAACCCTGGAGAGGGACTTCCCTGGTGGCACAGTGGTTAAGAATCCGCCTGCCAATGCAGGGGACATGGGTTCGATTCCTGGTCCGGGAAGATCCCACATGCCGCGGAGCAACTAAGCCCTTGTGCCACAACTACTGAGCCTACGCTCTAGAGCCCGTAAGCCACAAATACTGAGTTTGCGCGTCACAACCACTGAAGCCCGCCTGCCTAGAGCCCACGCTCCACAGCAACAGAAATCACCGCAATGAGAAGCCCGCACACCGGAATGAAGAGTGGTCCCTGCTCGCCGCAACTAGAGAGAAAGCCCGCACACAGCAATGAAGACCCAACGCAGACGAAAAAATAAATAAAATTAAACAAAAAAAATCTTGGAGATATCCCACTTAACGCTGGATGAAGATCCAGATTCATTAGTATGGCCCATAAAATCCCCTAACACCCTCCCTCTGCCTACCTCAAACACACACACACAAGACATGACACAAAATATTTCAGTGTGACTTGCCTATAGTAGAGGCATTGTTTTATGAAGTTTTTGTTTCACACACATATACATACACACTCATTTATGTATTAAGCCCACAATGCAAACTGTTTTTTTTTTTCAGTAGATCACAGTCAAAAAAGTCTGAAAGCCACTACACTAAAACTCTATGAATTCGATCTCACATCTACCCACTGCTCTGCATCACCAAGTCATGAAATCTCTTACCCAGACCTGTGTGGCAACCTCCTACCTGTTCCTCCTGCTTCCAGCCCTCACCCCCACTAGTGCATTCTGCATGCAGTGCCCAACTCTGAAAGGCCCTGTCCTGAAACCTTATGGCGGTTTCCCAGTGGTTTAGGAATAAAATCCAGGCTTCTCATCACAGCCCACAGATACACATGGTTTACTGCCTGCCTGCCCGCCCCACTCCTGTACCCCACCCCAGTCCTGCTGCCGTCTAGTGGGTCCTTGGCCATGTTCAACTCTTTCCCATTGCAGAGCCTCTTTGTGGGTATTATCCCCTTGGATACTGGGGTTGAATTGGGCTTAATTAAGTAAATATTTTAACCTAATATATTGGGGATACACTGAGCTTGAGTATTTCCAAGTCTCATATATCCACCTTTAATGTGTACGCGCGCGCGCACACACACACACACACACACACACATATGCCTTGCCTCACCAACTCCTATGCATCCTTTAAATCCTAGTTTAATATCACTTCCTCAGAGTATCTTCCCTGATGCCCTAGACAAAATCAAGGACCCCACACTTTTAGCACTCTTTTCTATCCCTTGAAACACAACACAATTGTCATTAGCAATTTGGGTGATTCACCATGACTGTCCTGTTAAACTCCCGGACAGCAAGCCCCATGTAGCAGGTTCTATGTGTGTCCTGCCCACCACTGTGTCCCCAGCATAACCCCCAGCCCACAGTAGGTACTCTGGAAACATTTGTTGAATGGCTGAGTCAACAAATCACCTTCTACACTCTGCAGATCTCAACCCACAAATTGCAAATTCTCATGGTCACGTCTACAAACTACACTCGGTTGCTGGGGCCTAAACTAGATGTGAAGTTCCAGCAGTCCACAAGAAATTGTGGCAACGGGTGTGTTTGACCGACCTGAGAAACCTGAACCCAGGCTGAACTGGAAAATGCTTGGCGTATTTTGCTCCCGAAGGCCTGCCAGCCCCAGTGTGACTGACGTGCTTTTGTGACAAACACATGCCCTGCTATTCAAGAGTGAGACCTGAGTTCTAGGTGAGTGAACTTTCATTTGTTCAAATTCTCACTTGTCCCGAACATTCTTGGTGTCACTCTACCCACAAGCTTCTAATACGCTGGGACAGGAATCTTTCATCTTCTGAAGTGGGATGACAATTAGTTACTCACTGGCTCTTAAAAGGCCAACTGTGAAATGTTCCTTCGCATATATTCAAGCTTCTTCCATTGTACGTGTGTGAGTCACAAAGAAGCAGTGACATCTATTTCAAGTTCAAAAATGATTTGCTAATCCGAAAAAAAAAAAAAAGTCAGGTTCAGATGAATTAAGCTTGGTATACATACCAACAGGAAAAGGGGTATGTGGGAAGAATTGAAAGATTGGAATTGACACATATACACTATTGATACTGTGTATAAAATAGACAACTAAGAAGAACACAGTGTATAGCACAGGGAACTCTACTTAATGCACTGTGGTGACCTAAATGGGAAGGAAATCCAAAGAAGAGGGGATATACATATATGTATAGCTGATTCACTTTGCTGTAAAGTAGAAACTAACAAAACATTGTAAAGCAACTATACTCCAATAAAAATTTTAAAAAAATATATTGGCCATGAGTTGAAACTATTGAAGCTGATTGATAGGTCCTTGGAAGTTCAGGATATTATTCTCTGTATTTTTGTGTATGTTTGAAATTTTCCACATGCACGCTGAAAAATTATTTGATGAGCATTTAGTGACTCAAATAAATATTCATCCACATGTTTGCTCTCAATAATAAGCATTTGTTTTTAAAACTGGCAATGGAATGAAAGCGTTTGTAAAGTAAAGAGGCTGATTTTAGCACAACAAACAATAATTATATGCCCTATCTCCAATTTAATTATAACCCTTTACTAAAATAACATCAAATTATGAATGAATTTCTAATTAGTATGGGTAAAAATAGTGAAATTCTATTTAGAGCAAGTTTTAAATAACTAAAAACATGACCCCAAGTACAGAGCTCGACATTCAGTATGTATTTACTGAATGAAAGACAGGCTGAGGCATCTTTCCCAAAGTGCAACTAGTTTTAGATTAAGCACAAAGAAGATTAAGAATGCCTAGGGTTCAGATCTTGGTTCCGATATCATTCTCCAATAAAAGGAACAAGGACTCCTTGGAGAAATGGCTGATACTAGGGTTGCAACAGAGAATATACAAAATAAGCCTGGAGCATCTTGTGGTGCCAGAAAGTAAGGAAGTGATTTAAAAAAAGATGGAGATGTGTCAAAGGGACACATGAGGCAACCTGAAAGAGCTTCCAATGGCCAAAGCTGGAACAATTGGAGTAAACAAAATAAGTAAGGTAGTAGTGGATTATAACCCAAATTATAAAATAAATATAGGCAAATCCAATCATATAAATTAGCAATTAAGTAATTAGATGAATTAGGGAGAAGAGACAAGTACTCCAAGTAATTTATGTTAACATTCTCCCGTCAAGAAGGTTGCTTAACTCCCCACCCTTGAGTATGATCTGAGCTTAGTGATTCGCTTCCAAAGAACAGAGGATAAGAAGAAGAAGGGGGTACCTTTACAGTGGAGAAACCAGATATGACCTCAGTCCCATGATCAAGGTCCACATCAGCAGTGATAAGTCATGTTGATAGCGTGCACTCTTGATATGATGAGAAAAGAATGGTACTTTCCCTCTGGGGTCTTCCTTGTAGAAACCCATAACCCAAAGTCATCATGAGAAAAACATCAAACAAACCCAACTTGAAACAAAATACCTGCCCAGTATTCCTTAAACCAGTCAAAGGAATTAGAAATGAGGAGAACCTGAGAAACTGTCACAGATCAGAGGAGACCAAGAAGACATGACAACTGAATATAATCCTGGATGGGACTATAATGTGTTATCCTGGATGGGATCCTGTGTTATACAAATAAGCCAAAGACAGCCTCTGTAGATTGACCCCTAGGTTGTTTACTTTTTCATAGCAGGTTGTGAAGCTCGCTGGTACAAAGCTCCAAAGTTTACACATCCAATTGTTTTAAATACAGCCCCAATGAGCAGATTTTCAGCCATTCAGAGCCTGCTTGCTTTGCATATCCTGCAAAACTGCTCCCAACACCTGCTAGTCATAGGTAAGATAAACTCTGTAACTATGAAGACCTCAGACCCCAGCTGCCCCTCAGACTCTGCTGGGCTGGGAGCAACATCACCAAGACACATAAGCCCCCTCCACCTCCTCTCTCTCCCCTGGGACTTCCTCTGCCCTCCCACATTCTGAGTAGTGACTCCTGTACCATAGCACCTGGACAGCCTCATGCTGTGAGGGGCCTCCCCTACATGCAAACCAGTCAAAGCATCATCCAAGTAAAGTCTGTATGTGCTACTGCCACCTCACCGTCATATCTTTTTCCCTGACCAGCCCCCAAATTCCTCAATTTTTGAAACAAAGAAAAAGTCATTAACGAAAATTCAATGAAGTCCAAGTGAAGTATGGAGTTTAATTCATAGTAATTTACCAATACTGGGTCCTTAGTTGTCGCAAATGTACCACAGTCACTTATCATGTTATCAACAATAGAAAAAGCTGGGTGAGGAGTATACAGAAACTCTTGTAGTATCTTTTCAGATTTTATGTGAACCTACAACTATTCTTAAAATGAAGTCTATTTAAATTTTTTAAATGATTAATAATAATAAGAGGTGGGACTTCTGTAATAGCTGTGTCAGGAGCTCAGAGGATGCTCTCCCTCAACAAAACAACCACTTAACTGGTGAAAGTTATACAAGAAAAATAAATATTTAATGTCTCTGGAAATTGTCCTAAGTGCATATAGCAAATGGAGAAACATTTATAAAAACAATTATCTGGGGCTTCCCTGGTGGCGCAGTGGTTAAGAATCTGCCTGCCAATGCAGGGGACATGGGTTCGAGCCCTGGTCTGGGAAGATCCCATGTGCCACGGAGCAACTAGGCCCGTGAGCCACAATTACTGAGCCTGCGTGTCTGGAGCCTGTGCTCCGCAACAAGAGGGGCCGCTATAGTGAGAGGCCCGCGCACCGCGATGAAGAGTGGCCCCCACTTGCCGCAACTAGAGAAAGCCCTCGCACAGAAACGAAGACCCAACACAGCCATAAATAAATAAATAAAATTTTAAAAAAAACCAATTATCTACTAAATCTCAATAATAATAGTGAGAGCCTGTGGCATTTGATCTATGATCTGCCCCCTCCCACCCCCGCCCAGCTCTAAGTTACAGATGCTCTACTCCAGGTGGTGCAGCCAAGAAAAAGGAGGTTCCCTTTCCCCCAGCTCCCAGGCTACAATTGTAGGACTACAATTCTACTCTGGGGGAGGGGCAGGCCCCAAAAGTCTCTCATCCTCCCTTCCTACCCCACCCCTCCACCAGCTCCACGTTGCAGAAGCTCAGGTACAGGTGAGGGACTAGGAATTCCTTCCCCAACACAAATCCCATTTATAGGACAAGGGCTCTACACTAGGCTTCGCAGGGGCCAAGAATACTGGAGCTTTAATCTCCCCTCCCCAACCCAGATGTCTTGTAGGGTGGAGGGTGCATGCATGGAGGGGAAAGCTAAGAAGGGTCTCCCATCCTTTCCCCAGTGCCCATGCACAGAGTGGAGGTATCACTCTGGGAGATGTGAGCTTCTGTCCCCAACCCCAGCCCTGACACAGTAGTGTAGAGGTTCTGCCCAAAGTGGGGAGAGGCCATCAGAACCGGCAAGCCAGAAGCTATGCCTTAAGGAACTGACGTTATGTGGAACAGAGCACGGAGAAATCGTGCCTAAGGATGTTGTTGAAAACAGCGAAGACACTGGCAGCAAGCAATTAAGAGAAGACTGGTAGTTCCATGAAACTAGTACCATCACACAAACAGCAGACCAGTCACAAGTTTAAAAGAAAGAATGAGGGAAATGGACACTCAAGAAGGGCCTTCCTGGAATCATACTCATCCCTGGGAATCCAGAAACCTGAGCACGTGTGTTAGGCAACATTCATTCCCAATCAATCAGACCTGGATATGAAGCCGACTTAAAAGCATTCCCCCATATGGATGCATCGGCAAAGGGTAGGGGCCTTACTGGTTCAAGAGGTTTAGGCACAACCTCTGACCCAACACTCACTGAGCAATAAACTATGATGACCCTAGGAAGCTAGGCTTTAAATCATACTCATTCATCCCTGGTCGTCTGGAAGACTATGCACATGTGCAAGGCTGCATCCCCTCAAGAGTGACCAGAGAGGGAACATCCCAGATACCAGTCTCCAGCACAGGGAAAAATCATAAACCCTGAAAGTAGTCTCCAAGCCACACACAAATCCAATGGTAAAGAGTGAAAATTTAACTGCTTGAAGGGGCATAGGCACACCATGTGACCAATAAAGTGGCTTATGCTGACCCAGAGGGAATCCCTAGGAAGCCAGGCTAAAAGATAAAACAAGATGGAAAAGCTGAGCAGGGACAGGCTACGCGTTGCAGAGAAAAGAGAATTAGTTCAGCCTAGTCGTTAAACACGTAAATAAATGACCAAATATAAACAACAACAGGCCATGGTTGGAGGTGGCGGGAGAGAATCAGTATCTAGATTTGTTACAATATATTATCTAAAATGCCCAGTTTTCAACAAAAACTTATGAGACTTGTGAAGAAATGTGATGTGTTGAATAACAGGGCAGAAAAGCAAACAACAGAAACTGTCTCTGAAGGGGCCCAGATATTGGACATAGCAGACAAAGACTTTGAAACAACTGCTGTAAAGGTGTTCAAAGAATTAAAGGAAACCACGTTTAAAGAATTAAAAGAAAGTATGATGATGACAGCACATCAAATAGAAAATATCAATTAAGAGATGAAAATTATTTCTTAAAAAGAAACAAATGGAAATCTTGAAGCTGAAAAGTACAATAACCAAATTAAGATGTCATTAGCAAGGCTCAACAACAGATTTGAGTCAACAGAAGAGAGAATCAGTGAACTTGAAGATAAATCAGTATAGATTATGCAACCTGAAGAACAGAAAGAAAAAAAAGGCGAAAGAAAAAAAAGGCTAAAGAAAAATGAACAGAGCCTTAGAGAAATATGGGACACCATAAAAAACACACCAACATATGCATAATGGAAGTTGAAGGACAGGAAGAGAAGATATTAAAATAACTAATAGCTGAAAATATCTCAAATTTGATGAGGAACAGTAATCTACACATCCAAGAAGCTCAACAAACCCCAAGTAGAATAAATGCAAAGATATCACACCAGGATACATTAGAGTCAAATGCTGAAAGCCAAAGATAAGGAGAAAGTCTTTAAGGAAGTAAGAAAAAAATGACTCATCATATACAAAGGAACTACAAGAAGATTAACGGCAGACTTCTCATCAGAAACAATGGAGACTAGAGGGCAATGGGGCAACATATTCAAAGTGCCAAAAGAAAAAACTGTCAACCAAGAATCCAATATCTAGAAAAGATAACTTTCAAAAATGAAGGCAGAGTAAAGACAGCCCAAGATAAACAAAAACTGAAAGTATCTGTTGTAAAGCTAAATAACTAAAACAAGAAAACAAAGACATATAGCTAATACTCCAATAAAAGAGATTTTAATTTTTAATTATTCAATTAATACAAAAGAAGGTAGAAAAAAGGAAGAAAGGAACAAGGTACGGCCAGAACAAATAGAAAACAAACATTAAGATGATAGTATTAAGCCTAGTCATACCAATAACAACATTTAATATAAATGGTCTAAACACCCCGAGTAACAGAGATTATCAAATTGAATAAGAAAGCAAGAACCAACTATATGCTGGCTACATGGAACACACTTTAAATACAGAGACACAAAGTGGTTAAATGTAAAAGTCTGGAAAAAGACATGTAATGTTAACACTCAAAAGAAAGCTGGATTGGCCATTTTAATATCAAAGTAGATTTCACAGCAAGGTGTATCACCAGGGAAAAGAAAAGTCATTTCATAATGATAAATGGGTCACTTCTTTGAAATCACATACAGTTAACATTTATGCACCTAATAACAGAGCTTCAAAATACAAAAAGCAAAAACTGATAGAAGTGGAAGGAGACAGATCCACAATTATTGTCAAAAGCTTAAAAAGACTTCTCTCAAAACTTAATGGAACAAGTACGCAGAAAATCAGTACATATACAAAATCAGAATATAGAAAAATCTGAGCACTACTATCAATCAACCTGACCTAGCTGACACTCCATCACTACTTGTGACTCCAAGTTGACTAGCACACTCTGCCCCATGACAGCATAATAAACATTCTTTCCAAATGCACACAGAACACTTGCCGATATAGTTCACAGACTGGCCCATAAAACAAGTCTCAAGTTAATAAGACTGAAGTCATACAAAGAATGGTCTCCAACCAAAGTGGAATTAAATTATAGATTAATAAGAGAAGGATCTCTGGAAAATCTCTAAATATTTTGAAATTAAGCAATACACTTCTCTAAATAATACGTCGGTCAAAGAAGAAATCAAAAGGAAATTAGAAAGTATTTTAAACTAAATGAAAATTAAAACAAAACATACCAAATTTGTGGCATGATGCTAACAACTCTATCAATAAAGAACTAAGGTCTCAAATTAACCTCAGATTCTACCTCTAGAAATTAAAAAGAAGAACGAATTAAACCCAAAGAAGCAAAATAAAGGAAACATTGAAGATAAGAGGAGAAATTAATGAACAGAAAACAGAAAAATGATAGAGAAAAATCAATGAAACCAAAAGATGGTTCAATGAGAAAAATCAATAAAATTGATAAACCTCTATCAAGAATGATCAGGAAAAAAAGAGAGAAGATACAAATTCATAATATCAGTAACAAGGGAGGTGACATCATTACAGATTCTACAAATCTTAAAAGGATAATCAGGGAATATTATCTTTTTAATTTTTTTCCAAAAAAATGTAACAATGTATATGAAATGAACAAATTTCTGGAGAGACACAAAGACAAGGCTCTTGAATTCAAGAAGAAATATATAACCTGAATAGCTCTGTATCTACTAAATAAATTGATTTTGTAGTTTAAAATCTTTTTAGAAGAGAAACTCCAGTTTTGCCAAACATTTACTACTACTACTCGTAGTAGTAGTAGTAGTAGTAGTAGTAGTAGTAGTAGTAGTGGTAATTCAATACAAACTCTTCCAGAAAATTGAAGAGGAGAGAATACTTCCCAACTTGTTCTATCAGGGCAACTTTATCATGCCACCAAAACTACACAAAGATATTACAAGAAAGAAAAAAAACTACAAACCAATATCCATCATGCACATAAATGCAAAAGTTCAACAAACAATTTTAGTAAATACAATCCAACAATATATAAAAATATATATATATCATGACCAAATGGAATTTTATCCTCAGGATGCAAGTTGATTTACCATTCAAATAAATCAATGTAATTCACCATATTTACAAACAAAACAACAAAAACCATACAAACAATTCAATTGATGCAGAAAAAACATTTGACAAAATCTAATATCCACTCTTGAATTTTAAATTTCAGCACATTAGGGACAGAAGGAGATTTCATCAACTTGATGAAAAACAACAAACTAACAAAAACAAAAAAACGAAAAAACCTACATCTAGCTAGCATTACACCTAATGGTGAAAGACTGAATGCTTACCCCCTTACCTCATAAACAAACAAGACAAGGATGTCTTCTCTCACCACGTCTACTCAACATTTACTGGAGGTTCTATCCAGAAAAAGAAATAAATGGCATCCAGGTTGGAAACAAGGAAGCAAAACTGGTTTTATTCCCAGAAGACTTGATTATCTAGGAGATAATCGAGTTGAGTCTTCAAAAAAAAAGCCACTAGTACTAACAAGTGAATTTATCAAAGCTGCATGATATAAGATGAATATACAAACGTCAATGATATTTCTATATTCTAGCAATGAACAATCAGAAATTAAATCTTTTTTAAAAATACCATTCACAGTAGCATCAAAATATATGAAATACTTAGGAATAAATCTGATAAAAGATTGTAAGACTTATACACTGGAAACTACACTGTTGAGAAAAATTTAAGAAGACTCTCTTTTGAGTCTTCTTAATTTAAGAGTACAGAAATAGACCCACAGACATATATCAACAACTGATTTTTGACAAAGGAGCAAAAGCAACTGAGTAGAGATATATATAGTCTTTTCAACAAATAGTGCTGCAACAACTGGATATCCATATGCAAAAAAGAATTTCAATTCATACCTCACACTACTTGCAGAAATTAACTCAAAATGGATCACAGGTCTAAATGTAAATCCTAAGACTATAAAGCTTGTAGAATAAAATAAAGGAGAAAACCTCTGTGACCTAAGGTTAGACAAAGATTTCTTAAATATAACATCAAAAGGACAGTCCGTAAAAGGAAAAAATTGGACTTTATCAACGTTAAAACTTCTGTTCTTTGAAAAAAACCATTAAGAGATTGCAAAGACAAGCCATGAACTGAAAGAAAATATTTTGAAACATATATCTGATAAAGGATTTGCATCCAGAGTAAAGAACTCATAAAATTCAATAATAACAAAACAATCCAATTTTTTTTAAATGGGCAAAAGATTTGAGTCGACACATCACCAAAAACAGTATGCAGATAGCAAATAAGCACATAAAAAGATTCTCAACATCATTAGTCACTAAGGAAATTCAAATTATAACTATAATGAAATACTACTATACATCCAAAAAATGTCTAGAATTAATATTGAGCATACCAAATGTTAAATCTGGAGAAACTAAAACTCTCATACACTGCTGGTAGGAATATAAAATGGTATAACCACTTTGGAAAAAAGTCTGGCAGTTTCTCAAAAACTTAAACATACATCTTCTATACGATTCCTCTATTCCACTCCTATGCATTTAACCAAAAGAAATAAAAGCGTACTTTTTTCAAAGTCTTGCGCATGAATGTTCATAGCGGCTTTATTTGTAATAGCCAAAACCTGGAAGCAATCCCCATGTCTGGCAATAACTGAATGGATGAATAAATTGTAGTGTATCTATGCAATGGGATATTACTTAGAAATAAAGGGAGTGAACTATCAATACACTCAAGAACTTGGATGAATCTCAAAATAATTATATGAAATGAAAAAAGCCAGACAAAAGAGAGTACCTACTGTATGATTCCATTTATACAAAACTGTGGAAATGAAACTACTTCAGACTGACCTAAAATTGCTCAGTAGTTGACTGGGATGGCTAGGCAGTGAAAGAGGCAGGAGAAATTACAAGGAGGAAAGAGGAACTACCTGGAAGTAATGGATATATTCATTAGACTGACTGAGGTGATAGTTTCACAGGTACCTACTATGTCAAAACTTATACAATTTTACACTTTAAATATGTATAATTGTATGTCAATTATATCTCAACAAAGCTATTAAATAAACACCCTTCAAGACATAAGAGAAGATAATTCCCATGCAAAATATGAATAGGATGCTATAAAGAAAGAATATTCAAAGAGTCGAAAAATAAAGTTCTTGAAAATTAAAAAGAGCGCAGAAATAGAAGGGTTAGAAATAGAAGGGTTAGAAGACAAAGCTGAGGAAATATGAAATATGAGGTAATAATACAATCAGAAGGAATACAAGAGGGGAAATACAAGAAACTTGGAGAACCAGGAAATTCAACATCTGAATAACAGGAGTTCAAGAAGTGAAAACAGAGAAATTAAAAGAGAAAAATAATCAATAAAATAATTCTGGGAAATTCCCACAATAATTCTAGGAAATTCTGAACTTCCAAATGCAGAGTCCACTAGGTATCCCAGACAAGGATCAAAAAAAGACTAACCCAGGTCACATCCCTATGAAAATTCAGAAGTGGACTTCAGAGATAAGATTCTGAAATCTTTCAAAGTGGAAAATAAAGTTTTACATCCAAAGGAGGAATCAGAATGGCTCTAGATTTCTCAAAAGCAACACTGAACACTAGGAACAATAAAGCAAATACTTCAAAACCTTAAGGAAAAATGATTTCCAACTGAGAATTCTATACTGGGCCAAATAATCAATCAAGTGGAAGAGTAGAATAAAGACATTTTTAGAAATATAAAATCTCAAAAAATTAACTTCCCCCAAAATTAACTGTGCTCCATCATAACAAAGGTGTAAATCAAGAAAGAGAATACATAAGAGATACAACACAGTCGAGGAAGCGGGGACTCCCCAAACTAGTGGCCAAGGGGCTCCAGGGTGCCAGCTGTGTACTAGGTCTTGAGAAAAGTCAGTCCAGATCGGAGCAGGTGTAACTAATTTTTGGCCAACAACACTTCAAGGCTCTGTATTCAGAGCCACCTTCACTCGAGAATAAACAGGCACAATGCAAGCCACTAGAGCCATCACGTTCACTGATGAGCTCCATGATGACGGGACAGACGGACTGAACGAGAAGATGTAGTACCATACTTCACTGATGCTGAGACTGCCTTTTTTACATGCTAACACCTCTGAAATCAATATATATCTTACAACCGAGGGAGTGTCATAGTTTACTTGGCTGTGTATTGTTTTCTGCTTTCGTGGGACATCTCATCATTGACAGCACTTTTATCAATACATCCAGTGAAATATGGTACGTTCCCTACATAAGTGGCTAAACTGAAGTCTGGAGGCTCCTTTAATCAAAATCTTGGCAACAACCTTCTGATCTCCATAGGCTGCAATGCAGAGAAAAACACAAATCTGTCCAATCAAGAAAAAGTCTCCTCTCTAAACATCCAAACTTGAACGTGCACAGAATTTCTTTGGAAGGATACACACGAAGCGGGTAAAGACCACAGTCATGTCTAGGGGGATGGTTGAGGGAAAATACTTTCCCTATTTACCCTTTAGCTCCTTTTGAATTGTGTGCCATGAACATACCTGACCTATCAAAAAATGAACAAACTTTTAAAATAACTAAGTAAATGAATGTATAAAAATATTTAGAAGGTAGTCTAAGAATCTGGGCATTAGGGGTGATGAAGATGACTCTGAACTGCCAGACGGTAGTGTAAGGACTTCCTTTGGTTCCATTTGTTCTGAAACTACTACACTCATCTCTCTTAAGGTCCACACACTTCCTTTGGATGGGTGATAGCCCTTCCTAAACAAGAGTCAAGTTGGGACTGCTGAGGAACAGGAAATACACACACACACACACACACGCACACGCACACGCACACACACACACACGGATTCTGTTGCCTGACTCAAGGTATCACGGTCTATTCAGTCTATGAAGAGATGTAAGCACAGCAGACTCAGAGGCACCTGCAGGAGAGGGTGAAAGTTGTAGCAACGAAGCCAATTTACCCCACATCTTTGGATAATGTTCTTCCTACAGCCACCCCCGTAGCACTGGGCCTCTTGTGGGAGCGGTGAAGATAGTTTACCAGGAGGAGTACAGAGGTAGGAAGAAACTGAGGAAGTAGGATTCACAAAATCAATTATCAAAATAAAAGCTCTTAATATTATTATTCCAGAATCTCGGCTGCATATTTTTTAAGATACCCTGAGAACCTCCAAGGGGCCACAGCTGCAGCCTGGTTAGAGAGTGGGCAGGGATAGGAGAGGTAGAAAGCCGATTTCTCTATCTGCTGGAAGGACTCTGAATAGTTTCATAATGCCATCTTGGCTATGCAGTGGCCTCACCCTATTCCAACGTTCTGAAAACGGTGAAAATTCTGGACATTCTCCAAGGCTCCCTGGACAGGCTGGCTGAAGCTTCCTGGAAGGCATTTGTGACCTCACTTCACATCCAGTAGGACATGGCAGTTGCTAAACTCCCATCCCTCTGGGGACATCACCGCTATGGCAAGATGGAGAGATGCCTGTCTGAGCAAGAGGAAACAGAGGATCTTGGATGTGCCTCTTCCCCAGGGCTTTGTCAATAAACCCAAGTAAAGCAGTTGGCACCACACAGGGAACGGCCCGGAGGATAAAGTAATGCAGCAGTGAGATCATCAAGGAGTCTAAATGTTCTCATAACAGATCACATACACAATGACCACCTTGGATCAGAACTATTCAATGGCTCCTAACTGATTTCTGCTTCAGACTCCTTCCTCTAATCTTCACTTGGACACCAGGTTGAGCTTTCTAACATATAAATCTTACTGCCTTACCTCCCTCTTAAAACTCTGCAATGGCTTCCCAACAGAATTAAGTCCCATCCTGAAGGTAAAACATACAAAGTCTCCCAAAATTATTCTGAATGGGAGACTCGCTTTGCTAACTAATTATTACCAGGAATAAAGGTAACAGATAAACTAGGATATACAAAGTTATGCTCAATGAACTTAACATCAAGCCACTATACTTCATATAGATATGTGGGTGGACATTTTAACACAGTTACCTTCTCACAGACTATATTAGGAAATGCCATACTCAAAGCTCAATATTACAAGAGTGTAACTTGGAGACTTTATCTGGCCGATGTGTACATCTTGCTGAATCTACTGCAGGTGAAAAAAGCTTTCAAGTTAGACCAATGGTAGCCAGGCTACACAGAGGAGAACTTTGGGGACCACCTATGTGTTTGTACCATGGAGCTTTGCAGAGGCATTTTACCTGGGCATGAAGTTGAGGTGCTTGGGATGTGGACCATGAAGACAAGAGGATGCTAGAGGTGCCCCGGGGGTTGAAAGCAAGGTTGGAAAGCAGATGCACTGTGGCTCTAGAGGAGCTAAGGCAGGACATCTAGGTAGGAAGAAACTGGACAGAGACTCAGAAAACGGAAGTAGGCTTGGGAAGGGGATAAGAGGAAGACCTTCTCATAGGAAGTCAATCGATTTGGCAATTAGAAGCATAGGGTTTGGACCCACTCATTTGATGAGGTTTATTGCATTAGCACTCACTATGTGAAAAACATTGTGTGGGGCTTTGGGGGTACAGATGTACCCCCTTAAGTTTAAGGATGTTTTCCAGGAAATGGAGGTGTTAAGTGACTCACTGTCACATGCACATCCGCTAGACAGCTGGTCCTCAATTTTGCAACCCAGCGCTACTGTTTCTTCAATTTAAGGTGCCAGAAGTGAAGAAGGATCTCCCATCACAAGGTGTTCCAACTACTGACAATCAATGGACCTCCCAGGCTACGGTGATACAATTGATGTCCCTCCATTCAAAGGCTTCCTACTGATCCCCGAGTGCCGAGCTTCATCCCGTATCCGTCGCCCACTTGGCGAAGGTGCACTGTCCTCAAGTCACCACAAAATGAGCACTTACCACCCAGCTCAACCCTCTTTCCTGGCACTGGTTGGTTCTTCCAGCCATGCACATGGCTCACCTGCTCTCCACCATCAAGGGCAAGAACTCTTCAGAGCATGAAATGATCACAGAAAAAGAGGCCCCAATGAAGTAAACAGACTAAGATGTACCTCAAAACTGAGGACATGCTAGAACCTGCCAGCCAAGAATATAAATGGTGCCCAAGCTACTGAACTTGCCAATAAGCCGCAAAGAAATTTATATCAATTGTACTCTTCTGTATTATAATGGGTCTGTACATAGATCAAAAAAATATTTGAGATGAAAGGGTGCGGCATTCTAAACAAAGCACAGTCCGATCACATCCTTACAGACTCTGGCAAGTTTCCCCCAGTCTGTGCATCAGTGTTTTCATCTGTAAAATGGGGTCGCTATTGACCACCTTGTGATCAGAAATAAACGAGCGATAAACGAGTGCACTCCTGTCAGCACTTAGCTCTGTGTCTGCCAAGCAGAGGCACTCATCGGATGGCAGTGATGACCATTACCACCATGCCTGATGTTACAGGGCTCCAGTGGCCCAGCTGGGGGCAGTAAGGGGATTCTCAGAGGTGGCACAGACCCCCAGAGGGTTGCCCCAGATTCCAACTTGAGCTCTGGGGGTTTGGTCTAGAAGAGCACCCTGGAAATTTTGCTCATAGACATTTTTCTCAGGGACTTCCTAGAAATAATCGCTGGACTCCCTACAGAGTGCTCTGTAAGCCATGGCGTTGCCTCCAGACCACACCCTCCATGTGCGCAGTGTCTCCAAAAGAATTGTAAGCCAGTCAGGGAGCTTTGATCAGCTCTGACTTTCAGACAAGACATTTGTCCTTTACCAGCCTTGGACTCTGCCTGTCCGTAATAGAGGCTAGAGAGAGCGTGTTAAAGGAGGGACTTTGGAATCACTCAAGGCCGGGTCTGCACTTGCTAGGTCAGGGGCCTCGAGCAGCTCAATAACGACTCCCAACCTTGGTCAGCCCCGGCCTCTTGGCTACGAGTCGCCTGGCCAGCTTGCCCTCAGTCACTAGCCCTTTACAGCATAGGCCAGTGACCTTGAGACTGTGGAACACCCAGCTGTCACAGCTGGCCACAGGCCAGGGCAGCATGTGCAAACCTCTGTCTTGCGGGCCGTTTGGCAGCTCCTAAATCTAATTTCAAACGGTGACACATCCCCACCATCAATACATTTATAATTCGCATTCTTTCAGAGGCCTTTAATGAATATGTCTCATTTGTCTGTTCTCAATTCTAATGGCGAAACACGACACCTAACTGTCACACACAGAATACTAATACTAATAATCCTTTACATGAGTTTAGTGTGCAAAACTGTCCAACCCACAGCATTCAGCAAACTAAGCACTTATTTTTAATTAACTAATTTTGAATGTACTAAGCGCTCACTATGTGTCACAATAGCAGTGGACAACAGAAGTCCACAGCTGAATCCCTGTCTCGTGACGTGAGGAAGAGCCGGGAAGACACAGCTAGCAAACGCGAACTTGTCTACATGGTAGGAAGAGGCAGGGCAGCAGTGGGGTTGAGCAGTGGGACTCTGGGTGCAGACTTCATGGGTTCAAAGAGTTAACTCTGGGCCCTAAAAAGGAATGAAGTGCTCCCACAGGCTACAACTGGACCCACAGAACATTGTGCCAAGCGAAAGGAGCTGGTCACAAAAGGCCAGAGACTGTATGCCTCCATCTCTCGGAAATGTCCAGAACAGGAAAATGTACAGACACAGAAAACAGAGTTGTAGCAGCCAGGGGCTTGGGGGAGGAGGGAGAGAGTGACTGCCAATGGGTATGGGTTGCTTTCTGAGGGGATAAAAATGTTCGAAACTCGACTATCGTGATGGTTGCACAGTGTGATGAATGCAACTAAAACCACTGACTTGTATACTTTAAATGGGTGAGCTGTAAGACAGGTGAATTATAGCTCGATAAAGCTGTTTTTAAAATAGAGTAATTTGGGGCAAATTATTGACTTCTCCAAACCTCATTTCTTCATCTGTAAAGTGGAGATGATGATAATAGTGGCAAATTTTAAATTATTGTGAAAATTCAGAGGGATAACTTTGTAAAAAGCACTCACTGCTTTGACACTTGTTAGCAGCTATAGAAGATCAGAGGATCATTCACAACAGGCAGAAGGTGGAAGCAACCCAAGTGTCCATCAACAGATGAATGGATGAACAAAATGAGGTATATACACATACAACAGAATATTATTCAGCCTTAAAAAGGAAGGAAATCCTGTCATATGCTACAACCTTGAGGACATTAGGCTAAGGGAAATAAACCAGTCACAAAAGGACAAATACTATACAATTCCATTTATATGAAATGCTTAAAGGAGTCAGATTCATAGAGACAAAAAGTAGAAGGTGGTTACCAACAGCTGGGGGCGGGGAAAATGAGAAGTAAGCATTTAAGGAGATGACTCACACAATTCAGTTTTGCTAGATGAAAAGAGTTCTGGAGATGGATGGTGGTGAAGGTCATACAACCATGTGAGAGTACTTAATGCTACAGAACTGTACACTTAAAAATGGCTAAGATAGTGGGGACTTCCCTGGTAGTGTAGTGGTTAAGAATCTGCCTGCCAATGCAGGGGACACAGGTTCCAGCCCTGGTCCGGGAAGATCCCACATGCTGCAGAGCAACTAAGCTCGTGTGCCACAACTACTGAAGCCTGAGCTCTAGAGCCCACGAGCCACAACTACTGAACCTGTGTGCCACAACTACTGAAGCCCGCATGCCTAGAGCCTGTGCTCTGCAACAAGAGAAGCCACCGCAATGAGAAGCCCACGCACCACAACAAAGTGTAGCCCCCGCTTGCCACAATGACAGGAAACCCACATGCAGCAACAAAGACCCAACGCAGCCAAAAATTAAAAAAAAAAAAAAAGGCTAAGATAGTAAATTTTATGTTATGTGTATTTTACCACAATTTAAAAACAAATTAAAAGACTGGGGGGATATAAGAGCTGGAGAAATGAACACTGTGGGGAGGAGGGAGAAATTTGGAGAAGGCTTCACAGGACAAAAGGCTCGGGAGCTGGGCCTTCCCTGGTGGTGCAGTGGTTAAGAATTCGCCTGCCAATGCAGGGGACACAGGTTTGAGCCCTGGTCCAGGAAGATCCCACATGCTGCAGAGCAACTAAGCCCGTGCGCCACAACTACTGAGCCTGCGCTCTAGAGCCCACGAGCCACAACTACTGAGCCCGTGTGCCACAACTACTGAAGCCCATGTGCCTAGAGCCCATGCTCCACAACGAGAAGCCACGGCAATGAGAAGCCCACGCACCACAAGGAAGAGTAGCCTCCGCTCGCCGCAACTAGAGAAAGCCCGCACACAGCAACGAAGACCCAATGCAGCCAATAATTAATTAATTAATTAATTTAAAAAAAAAAAAAAAAAAAAGACTTGGGAGCTGAAGTCTCATCAGAGCAGACTGATGGAGTGTCTCAGTGCCCACAGCCCCAGGACAGAACCAGCACACCAGTCAGATGCTGGCGCTGCCTTCCAGGAGTGCTCTGACTGCCTCCTGCTCTGCCATCCACTCTACCACCCAGCACCAGCCCACGGAGCACGAAGTGTCAGCTCAGAGCTCAGAGGTGTGGGAGCAGGAGCGAGTCACGGGCTCTGCTCTCAGACAAACAGACTCATCCCCTGCCAGTTAAGGAAGCTCCGCAGAAACAGAAGCCCCACACCTGGGACCTCCCGTTCACACACAGGCCCTACAGTCCAATGACCCAGAAGTGCTGATCTGGATTATCCCAACAGAGCAGCCCAAGTGTGCTGGGGGTGAAGCTGAGTCATGCTGATGTACATGAACAAAAGACTCAGGAACCATCTCACGGTTCTCCTTTGTATGTTGTTTTCTCCCATGTGGTCGTGAGGGGAGGGTGGGTGGCAAGCAGAAATTACAGAAGACAGGAGAGCTGCTTACAGGTCTCTAACTCAGAAAAAAAGAGACTAACTAAATTAGGCAGGGTTGACATCCACACAAGTTTGTCCCTTTAGTGTCCCTCCTCAAACTTGGTGCAGACCGTGGGATAAGCAAGTCCAGTAAGATGCAGCAAAAACCAGCGTGCCTGAAATTTGCCACTTGTGTTGCCTACTGCGACCCCCATCCTCCCAAGGCCCCAGATCCTACAGATATATTCCCACTCTTTATCTTTTAAGTCTAAAGTGGTAGAGGCTGGGGGAAGGAAGAAGGGAATACAGAGAGCCAACTGTAAGCATGGGCATAAGTTACCTGGAAAGCACTTGAAAGTCCTAATACAGAGAGACAACTATGACGCCCACCCTTTTGAGCTCTGTAATGCATAACTTTGCACCATTAAAAAGTGCAGCCCTGATTTCTAAAATCATTGTTTTAAATATTGTTTTAAACTTCTAGCCAATGCAATAAGGCAGGAAACAAAAATATAGAGGTAATCTATAGGAAAGAATCTAAAAAATATTACTTGCATAAATCGTCGTACATCTAAATAGCTCAAGAGAGATGAATTGAAAGAATTTAGAGTAAGAAAATTCAGAAAGATGTCTGGTTACAAAATAAAGACCTAATCAACATTCAGCAATAACTGGTTAGGAAATATAGTAGGAAAAAAAAACCTATTTATGGAGGCAACAAAAATATAAAATGTCTAGAAATAAACTTAACAAAATTGTGCAGGATTAAATGAAGAAATCCACAAAACAACTGTGATACATAAAAAAAACAAATTTACCAAATGAAGACACTTCTATATTTGTGGATGGGAAGTTTCATTACCATAAACATGTTAATTTTCTCAAGATTAACTTTAAATTTAAAGCAATTTCAATCAAAATCCCATCTGGATTTTTTAAACCTGACAAATTTATTTTAAGTAAGTAAGAAGCAGGAATAGCCTAGAAATTTTTGAAACAAAAAGAAAATGAATTCAGGCCTTGCATTACCATTTATTAAAACATAAAGCTATAACAAAGTAGAAACTGGTGTAAGCAGAGACAAAAAACAAAGAAATTTCATAAAAAGCTCAGAAATAGACCTATGTATACATTATATGCATACATATATATTAGAATTTTGTATATAATAAAAATGGCATTTTAGATTCTAGATTCAGTAAAGAAAGTGGGTTTGGATAACTGGTTAATTATTTAAAGAAAAATTATGAGATGCCTACTTCCTATCAACCAACATGAATACAGTTTAATTCAAGAATTAAATGTACAAATAAATACACTCACACACATATGTAATTCAGGGATAGAGAAGGTCTTTCTAAGCTTACAGAAAATTTTAAAAGCTTTTGTTACATAAATAGTTAAAATGTCTGTATATCAAAGAGTGTCATAATCTAAATTGGAAAAAACATTGTGAGGGGAAGACTCATAACATAAATGGTAGATAAACATTTATTACCTTTATTATTTTTTTAAATGAATCTTATGATTCAGTAAGAAACAGATGAGCACATCAATGGAAAAGGTCAGGGAAAAGAACTGTGGGAGGAAAAAAAAAAGTGAAATGACCAGGAAACAAACAGAAGATATTTAAACTCACCAGTAATAAAACTTTGAAAAATAAAACAATGAATTGGCATTTTTCACAACACTGGCAAAAGATAAAATAACTGACCAGCCCTGGAAGATGTTCAGGTAAATGGGCACTCACATGTACTGCTGGGCAGCTGTAAATGCTGGGCTAATTTACAACGTTCCTGGAGGGCCATTTGGCAACGCCCGTGAAAAACCTTTGTGAAATGGTCACAGCTTTTGATCAGTAATTCCGCTTTTAGAAAACAGCCTAAGGAAATAACCAGAAGTATGCGCAAAGTTGCGACATCATCATCACATGTTATGGCACCATGTGTACTTATTAGACACAGTTCTCTGCTTTAAATGGACTGTGCAATTCCATTCTTAAAAAGGTAACATCTAGGTCCTGATATGACCTCCATTTCTACAGATGAGGGAACTGATGCACAGAGAGATCAAGAAAATCATTCAACGTCACACAACGAGTATGTGGTAGAGCCTGGATTCAAACCCAGGCAAGTGTGACCACCTAGGCCCAGACTCTTCAACGCTAAGATGCCATCGGGGAAGCATCGATACCGAGAGCGAATCCTGACGACTACCTAACATCCAACAAAAGGGATTGATTTAAGTACATTCTGGCATGTGCACATAACAGAATTAATGGATAGGTGGATGGGTAGATGAGCGGAAAGATGATGGATGGGTGCGTGGGTGGATGGGTGGATGAATGAGTGGCTCAAATCACAAAGCACTGATTTAGCATTTCCACTCACAAGTACTGAACATTAACTTCACGGCAGGCAAATTTTCAGATTCCATTTCAGCCCTCACCAAAACAGCCATGGAACAATTAAACACCAAAATCCAAGGCTTCTGCTCCCAGGAGTAAATAGTGAACAAAGATAGCATGAGGCAGCCCCGAAACCAGAAGGTGTTTCTCTTTCCAAAGTTCGTAAAAACGTCTTCATTTCATACAAGAGAGAGAGGTCAAAAGAATTCACAAAGTATGAACGTCTTTAATTAAAGTCTGGGTCTCAAAAAACCACAGACAAAAGGCCTGACAACTGTCTGCATTGATACAGTAGTTCTGATAGGAGGTAGCACACCAACGTGGACTAACGTATCTCGGATAGAGAGGATTACCAAGGATGCTGTAAAAGTGAGGACAAGAGAAGAGGATTCAGAACAAGCCAGGAGAGATGCTCCCTACATCCTTGTAGGGTCTCACCTACATCTGGTGAGGAGGGATTGGCATTAAGCCCCAAAACCATGACATTTGAGCCTTATGTTCCATTATTTGTTATTATCTTAATCCAGGTAAGATTATTTCCTATAATAAACATATTAATTGAAAATTAAAAAAAATTTTTTTTAACATTTAACCTCTTCATATACAATTATGGATGAAGACAACAGAAGGACAGAATAAACCAAAAGAAAGATGAGGTCTCTCCTGAACACACGAGTGGCATCTACTAAGTGCGCAAGGCATCACAGTAAGTGGCTGGGGTGGTGGTGGGATTGTACTGTTGCTACTGGCACTGCTGACCCCCCTAAATGAAAAAGGAACATCCGATGTGAGTGTGTCATATAGATACTTCACACCCATTTACTCATTTATTCACTCACTTAATACTTGCAAACCCCTGGGAGTTAGGTATCTTAGTCCCATTTTAAAAATAAAGAAACTGAGGCACAGAGAAATTAAAGCAACTCAACAAGGCCCCACACTGATTCAAACTGAATCAGTTCAAACTGAATCAGTGTGATGCTAAGTCCAGAGATGCAAAAAAGGTGGTGTCCTGTGAAACTCACTCCAGGGAGGGCTCGCACGCGCGGGCAGATGTCACCCTGTTCTCCGTGCCTTCTCTTTCCTGCCTTGATTTCCCCCACAACCCCACTCTGTGAGCCACTCTGTGAACCACAGCAGAGCTCCAGAAAGCTGTCAGAACTCTTCTGCGCTGTCATGTGTTGAATCCCGTAACACCCGCTTCACACAGACACCAGGAAGAACATCCTTCCTGAAAGAAACCGTATTCCATAGTCCCGACCTCAGAAGGCTTTTTATTTAACCCTCCCAACAACCTTCCAAGAAAATGTCATTGTCCCCAACTCATGGGTGAAGAAACAAAGGCTCTGGGAGGTTAAGCAGCATGCCCAGGTGCACCAGCTCACCAAGACCTACAGTGAAAGTCCACGTGGGGGTCTCGACCAAATTAAGGTCTGATACCATGTGTCAACACAGCCAAGGGACTTCTAGTTAACTCAGCCCTGGCAGGCTCTCTTCTTGGCTGACAGGGTAGCAAAGCAGTAATTTTATCCTTGTGACAACAGGCAGCACATTCACGCATAATCAGAAAGGTGACGATCTTGGACCATCACCCTCCTGCTATGAGTTATACAAGCCCAGCACCGAGCTACACAGTGGTACTGAGCCACCTGCCTCCTCTTCTCTCAGGACAGCTCTGCACACAAGCACCCAGGGGCCCTTTGGGTACCACAGGGCCAGTGACAGAGATGGAACAATAAAAGCACCACTGCTAGAGGTCCTCTGGATGATGAAGTGCGTGCACAACGCTTGTTTGCTTCACCTGCACAAGCACCCCCAAAAGCCAGGTATTGCAAGCATCCTGCCCAGTAAAACAACCAAGATAAGAAGTTCAAACAAGCTGCCAGAGGGTGCCCTGGCTAGAATATGGGGGAGGGCCGGGGGGGGATTTTTAACTGAGACTGTCTGATTCCAAATCCCCTGACCTGTGCCCAACACCAGGCAACCTCTTTTGTGTGAAGTGAACACCTGGAAAGCCAGATGTCCACTCCCTAGGACATTAGTGACCCCAAAACCAGGATCCCGAATGAAACCCTGTCCCAGACACTCAAAGACCCCAAGGCAAAAGGCAGTCAGAATGGAATCGAGAGCACCTGGGGTACGTAATCCCGGCCCGACCGCTTACCAACTGGGTGACCTTGAGAACGTCATATAACCTCTCTGGGCTTTAAGTTTCTCATCCGTAGGAGGAGGAGAATAACAGTGCCCACCTCTTAGAGTTGGTATGAAGATTAAATGAGCTAATACCTATAAAACACTTCAAATGATGTCTGCTACTGTAAGGACTCAATAAAACAATACACGTTAGCGATTACTATTACTATTTTTACAAAGAGATGACAGCGTACAGCCTTTCAGCTTGCAAGAGGAGGTGATTTTGCTCCTAGATTTGGCTTTGAGGAGCAAAACAACACAACTGCAACATCACCCTATGATACCTGCGGGCCATCTGAAATCAACCCTACACAGGACCCAGGTTTCTAAACCAAACACTAGGGTGTGGTTATGCACTTGGAAAGGTTTCGATCCTGATCCATTCTTGTTGCTCCTCCTGCCTCAGAGGACGGGGGAAGGCAGGGAGGACCAATGACACCACTGTTTACCCAGACTGGTAGCGCATCACCGCCACCTGACTGAACAGCCCTGTGGTTGTTAGGACACCCCTTCCTCCTGCCAATCAGCACACCTGCTGCCGACCTGCCCAGTGGGCATCACCTGCACCCAATTCCTCTGAATCTGAAGAGTGAACTGTAAAGGGAATGAAACTCACAAGACCAGACCTGTTCCCTAGCCCTACCTTCCATCTTTGGCTCTGAGGATGAGGTACCTCCCACCAGGTACCACATCAGGGTGCTGGGCTGTATCTGGGCAAAAACAGGGGCCATTATCCCCCATCCGCATAAAGATCTGCAAGTGATGGGTGGCTGAATTCCACTCTGTCTACCTGGGCAGAAGCATGGGCTGAGTGTGTAATAAAAGGACACAAAATGAGCCTACCCCGCTGACCAGGGGAGAGCTGGCTTTATAATCCCGAGCACTAGGGATTCAGGAGTGCATTGTGCAACAGGACGAAAAGGGCTTTTCAAACGTGCTTGAAATGTTCCATCGGGCACTGACTCCAGCCGTGACCTCTGGTTTTCTTCTTACAACCAGGTTTCTTATTTTATTTTATTTTATTTTATTGATTGATTGATTGGCTGCGTTGGGTCTTCATTGCTGCGCACGGGCTTTCTCTAGTTGCGGAGAGCGGGGGTTACTCCTCGTTGCGGTGCGCGGGCTTCTTACTGCGGTGGCTTCTCTTGTTGCGAAGCACAGGCTCTAGGCGTGCGGACTTCAGTAGCTGTGGCACGTGGGCTCAGTAGTCGTGGCTCACGGGCTCTAGAGCGCAGGCTCAGTAGTTGTGGCGCACGGGCTTAGTTGCTCCGCGGCATGTGGGATCTTCCCGGACCAGGGCTCAAACCCGTGTCCCCTGCATTGGCAGGTGTATTCTTAACCACTGCGCCACCAGGGAAGCCCACAACCAAGTTTCTTGAAGTGCGGATTCTAACCAATTTTCTTTGTGTCCTCTCAAGCGTTCTGGAATCTTCTGACTGTTCTGAATCGGTGTTGAAGACAGAAAAAAGTAACCCCAAGAACGGAGGGCACAGGAAGTCGAGGGTCCTAGACAGACTGAGAATGATTCCTGGCTCCGAAAGCCCACACAGAATCTTCACTCGGCCACCATACAGGCCAGGAAAGAGCTACACCACGTGGGGCAGCCCCTCCCCAGGGTGTGAGGGAGACCAGCGAGGTTGCAGGAGTGTCTCGGGCCAGACGGCGCAGCACAGAGACCTCTCTCTGGGAGACTGCTTCCCCCACAGCCCTACTATTGTTGGCTTAGGGTCATTTAAAAACTGAGCTGACTCTTAAAACCAGATAGACTTCACTTAAAATCCCAGCTTTTCTTCAAAAAAAAAAGTAAGAGAAAGGAAGAACTGGCAGCCCTGGGTCCACATTCCAGTACTGGCTGGATTTAACGATTGGCCCTCCTGGGTTTGCCACACTCTCCGCTCTGGGCTATAGTGTCCCCAGAGCTGAGCGTCAGGTGCCGTTTATCATCATGTGTGCTGTTGGTTTTCTTATGGCATAGAAATTAGCTCTCTGTCCTCAAAAGCATCAAAACATAAAAATAACACAAAAGGTGGACGAAAAGCCCACACATTTCAAGAAGACTGGGAAAACGTCCACCACACATCACCTTCCTCATTTGCATGACCAGCCGGGACCCCTCGGTGAAGAACACAACATCTGGTGTCAAGAGTTGGCGGGGTTCCAATCCTGGCTTGGCAACTTCTGAGCTGTGGGACGGCAGGTATGGGCTTACCTTCTCTAAGCCCGGGGTTCTTCGTTATTAAAATACCGAGGCTTCCTGGGGTTTGGGAAAGGGTTCAGGAAGACACTGCATGCAAAGCGCTAGGCACAGGGACCCAGTTAGTGTTGGATAAGTGCTGGCGGTCACTCTCATCAGTGGTGTCGCAAGAAGCAGTCGTGCTGGCAGTGGCGGTGGCAGCTGGTGGGAATGGGGTAGTCTTCCTTCTGGAGCCACTTCTTGCATTTGTTTCCCTCCCAACTTCTAAGGCCAGAGACCCACACATGGCCACACCCAAAAGCTGTCCACACAGACTCTTCCGGGACCACCGAGCACGCACCCCAGCTTCTTTGCCTTACAGACTCGTACACCCCACCAAGTCTCATCTCTGTTACAGACCTGTTTATCTGGCTTCGGCTGTTCCGTCTGAATGCAACAGCCTTCCCACCTCTGCCTACCTGGCGGGCCCTTACTCACGCTTGAAGACTGTGATGAGACATCAGCACCAAGAAGTCTTTCCTGGATTCTCAGGCAAGATTCCTGAATCCAAACATTCTACGTTTGTTCATCTTCCCCACTAGACCATGAGCCCTTAGGAAGCAGGGCACAGTCAGCCCTGTGACCCCAGCCCCCAACACACAGGTTCAACCATGAAGCCGGTTCACACCAGTAGGTGTTCTGGGAAGACAGCAGAACATAAAGGAAAGAGTGCAGGTTTGGGGGCCAGAGGCACAGCTTTTGTATCCTGGGTCTACCATTTAAAACTCCAGTGGGTAATCCTGAGCTAGTCCACTTCACCCCTGGAGCTTGGCTTGCACAAATGGAAAACTGGGCTAACAAGATGTACCATGAAGGATCCTTGTGAAGAAGAGAGGAACATTAGTGAAACAACTCAATTCATTATTACCAGCACCCCCAACTTCCATAAGACCCAGCTCCTCAACCACCACCACCAACCCCATCCCCAACATAACTTATGACCCCTGACCTTCACTGTCCCCCATCTCCCACTCTCCTAAACTTCACTGCACTGAGAGCTCTAAGGGGCCCAACGTGGCCACGGGTTCCAAAATACTCCACCCTGACATAAAGAAACCCATCGAAGAGGGTAATGTCTTAGAAAGGAGCTAATCATATGTTCTCTCTGGACATGTCTAAATACTACCATGAAGAATATAAGAATAGGGCTTCCCTGGTGGCACAGTGGTTAAGAATCCACCTGCCAATGCAGGGGTCATGGGTTTCATCCCTGGTCCCGGAAGATCCCACATGCCGCGGAGCAACTAAGCCCACGCGCCACAACTACTGAGCCTGCGCCCTAGAGCCCGCGAGCCACATCTACTAAGCCTGCGTGCCAAAACTGAAGCCCGTGCGTCTAGAGCCCATGCTCCACAACAAAGAGAAGCCACCACAATGAGAAGCCTGCCCACAGCAACAAAGACCCAACGCAGCCAAAAATAAATAAACAAATTTATTTAAAAAAAAAAAAGCTAGGGAAAAAACAAACAAAATGATCCTAATCAAAGGACAAAGGGATTAATTTTTAAAAATAATTACGAGAAATAAAAAGTAAAAGCTTCCTTAAAAAACTAAACATAGAACTACCATATGATCCAGCAATCCCACTCCTGGGCATATATCCAGAGAAAACTGTAATTCCAAAAGACACATGCACCCCAATATTCATGGCAGCACTACTTACAGTAGCCAAGACATGGAAGCAACCTAAACGTCCATCAACAGAGGAATGGATAAAGAAGACGTGGTACATGTATACGATGGACTATTACTCAGACATAAAAAAGAATGAAATAATGCCGTTTGCAGGAAAATGGATCGACCTAGAGATTATCATACTAAGTGAAATTAAGTCAGACAAAGACAAAGAACAAATGATATCACTAATATGTGGAATCTAATTTAAAAAAAGATACAAATGATCTCAGAATCAAAGACTCACAGATCTTGGAATCAAAGTTATGGTTACCAAAAGGGAAACATGGGGGGAAGTGATAAATTAGGAATTTGGATTAACATGTATACAAGACTACATATAAAGTAGATAACTAATAAAGACCTACTGTATAGCAGAGGGAACTCTACTCAATATTCTGTAATAATCTATATGAGAAAAGAATCTGAAAAAGAATGGAGATATATATATATATATATATATATATATATATATATATACATCTGAAACTAACACAACATTGTAAATCAACTATACTCCAATAAAAAAGTAAAAAGAGAAGACTGGGTCAAAAATAACAATCAGTTCTTTTAAAAGGACTGATTAGGGCTTCCCTGGTGGCGCAGTGGTTGAGAGTCCGCCTGCTGATGCAGGGGACATGGGTTTGTGCCCCGGTCCGGGAAGATCCCACATGCCACGGAGCGGCTGGGCCCGTGAGCCATGGCCACTGAGCCTGCGCATCCGGAGCCTGTGCTCCGCAACGGGAGAGGCCACAACAGTGAGAGGCCCGCGTACCGCAAAAAAAAAAAAGGACTGATTAAAAAAGACAAACCTCTAGCAAACCAAATAAGACAGTGAGAGAACACAAAACGTAACACACCATCTATGAGAAAGAAGCTATAAACACTGAGTGATCTTCAACGATTATATTTCCTCTACAACCAACAAATTGGAAAATACAGAAGAATTCAATGATTGTATTAAGACAATCCCCCCCAAAATAACCAATTATCAAAAGACCTCATTAAACTAATAACCAGGAAAGAAAATAGTACAAGTTACCAAAGAACGACTGGAGAGGGGGAAGGATGTGCCATGCCCAAATGATTTTATTAATTCTTTTAAACTTTCAAACAGTAACATAAAAGTTAGTCAACAGATTTTAGATTATAGAAAAATATGGAATCTCCCAGTCCATTTGGGGGCTGGCATAATTCTGGTTCCAAACCCAACACAGATAATGTAGGAAAAACAAAAGCAAAAAACTTTAGACTTCTGTTCCAGCTAAGATAGAGCAACTTTTAAGAAACCAATGTCCCTGCCAAGAACAACCAAGAAAGCTGCTAGGATTCATCACCTGTTCTGAAACACTCACGGCAGCCAGGATGTAATGCACCAAAATTCCAGAGGGAAAAAAATTCATGGAGGTGTGCCTAGCATTCTGTATTCTGGTCTTCCCGTTGGGTTATTTACCAGCTCTTAAATGGTGTGGGGTTAGATACTGAAAGGCTTGGCAGAAACACAAAGAGAAAGCAAAGAAGCACAGGAAAGCTAAGGAGAGGTTTCCACAGTCTTAGAGGGCTGGGAAGACAAAAATTGTGCTCAGCACCTATCAGGCACTCCAGCGCCCAATCAAGACTGGAGGGTCCAGGGACTTCCCTGGTGGCTCAGTGGATAAAAATCTGCCTGCCAATGCAGGGGCACGGGTTCGATCCCCGATCCAGGAAGATCCCACATGCCACGGAGCAACTGAGCCCGTGTGCCACAACTACTGAGCCTGTGCTCTAGAGCCCGCATGCCACAACTACTGAGCCCATGTGCCACAACTACTGAAGCCCGCAGGCCTAGAGCCCGTGCTCCTCAACAAGAGAAGCCACTGTGAGGAGAAGCCTGCACACTGCAATGAAGAGTAGGTCCCACTCGCTGCAACTAGAGAAAGCCCACGTGCAGCAATGAAGACACAATGCAGCCAAAAATAAATAAAATTAAATCTTAAAAAAAAAAAAGACTGGAGGGTCCAAAAGCTGAAATTAGTATGATAATCTCTAGGTCCATCCATGTGCCTGCAAATGGCATAGAAGGGAGGCAGTGTGCCTATACTCTGCACCTACTCTCCCTTTAAAATAGTTGACGTTTCTTAACTAAAGAAGGGTTAGAGACTAAACTCCTGAGCAGAAAGAAGCTGAACAGCTGAAATGAACTTTCAGGAGGGTCACGGTGCTGGGAAAATAATTTTTGGCGTTCAGGATCCACCAAGGCAAAAACAAAACTGAAGGCTTTCAGCTAGGGAGAGGAGGATGACCAGAAGTTACCAAGTCGAACAAAGACTGACAATCAGCCTCAGCTTCTGATCAGATGAGGTGATCTGCCTCTTCTCTGCCTGATGGAGGACAGGATAAACCCTTAGGAGACAGGCTGAGTGAATCCTCTTTGCAAGAAGGGAACATCATCCACGACATGAATAAATGTCCAGCATTCAATCAAAAATTATCAGGCACACCAAGACGCAGGGCCAAGAGTCAAAATAAATATTAGACCCACAGGAAACATAAATACTGGAGTTATCAAACAGCATCTTGAAAATAACTGAGAAACAGATAACCACCTGGAGAAGTTAACCAGAGCAGAATTTATCTAAAAGTAAAAACAGAATAACTGAAATTAAGAATTCAATACATGAGTTTAACAGCATATAAAACACAGAAGCAGTAAAGTGAAAGATAGGTTAGAAGAGAATATCCAAATAGAATCAGGGAACAAAAACAGGTAAAAATACAAAAAAAAAAAAAAGAACACAGTAGGCATGGGGAACATGGTAGCAAAATCTAAATATGTGTGATAGGAGCCCCAGAAGAGGAAGAGAGAAAGATGGCAAAGAAGCATTATGTGAAGAGATGATGACCAAGAGTCTCCTAAAAATAAAGAAAATATCAAGTCACAAAGACCCCAAGCAGAAAAAAGAAAACGATACCTAGAAACCCCATAGTAAAACTTCTGAAAACCAAACACAAATTCTCAGAAGTAGCCAGAGCAGGAAACAAAGTCACATTACCTGAAAAAAAAAAAAAAAAAAGAGCTTCCCTGGTGGCGCAGTGGTTGAGAGTCCACCTGCCGATGCAGGGGACACGGGTTCGTGTCCCGGTCCAGGAAGGTCCCACATGCAGCAGAGCAGCTGGGCCCGTGAGCCATGGCCACTGAGCCTGTGCATCCGGAGCCTGTGCTCCGCAATGGGAGAGGCCACAGCAGTGAGAGGCCCACATACCAAAAAAAAAAAAAGACAACAATAAAACTAACATCTGAGTTCTCAATAAAAATAACAGAATTTCTAGGAGAAAATAAATGCCACTTAGAAGGCCTTATCCTATGGAAATACCCTTCTAAAGTGAAGTAAAAAAAAGGGACACTGTGAGATGCACAACAGCTGAAAGAATTTGCCACCAACCAGTGATGTGCTAGTAAATATTTAACAAAACTAGTTGTAGTTTTCTATTTCTGTGATATAAATACTCCCACCATGACTGATTTTAAGCCACCAAGGTGACATCACTGAATGTAGAGTTGGAAAAATGCATACGATCATTTCTCAGGGTCATGCCACTGTTACAGATAAACTAAAAAGAATTATTTAGGAAGAAGAAAAATTCTCTCACAATGAAATTTGGAAATGCAATAAAGAATGGAAATTAGCAGAAAGAATAAATATGTGAGTAAATATAAATGAATATTTAATTCAATGAATAATAATGGCATGTGGTCTTTAAAATACTGTAGAATGAAAATGCATGGCAACATTAACAAAGAAGTGGGACAAATGGAGTCAAAGTTTCCTAAAGTTTTGGGAAGTAGTAAAACTCTCATTTACATCAGTCTTTAGTAATGTAAAAGAGACAGAGCCATATATATATGGTCAATCAGTATATTATAAGGGGAACACTGAGGTAGGGAAAAAAATAACCCTTTCAAGAAACAGTGGATTCCCAACATTAAAAATAAAAAGAATCTTGATGCCCCCCACCTCATACCATACACAAAAAATCAATTCCAGATGACCACCTATCTAAATGCAATAGGTCAAACAATGAATATTCTATAAATAGCAAAGGAGAACATCTTCATGACCTTCAGGTAGAAAGCCTTCTTAAACTAGGACACAAAAAGCATTAAGAAGCTTTTATACATAAAGGAAGAGACTGATTAAGTATACTTCCTTAAAATTAAGAACTTCTGCTTATCAAAAGACGCAATTAAGAAAATATAAAGGTAATCCACAGATTGTGAGAAGATACGTAGAATACATATTTCTCACAAAGAATTTGTTTCTAAAATATATAATCCACTTTGTCAAAAGCCCGGGTAACTAACCAGGTTTCTGGGAAGAAACGAGGTAGGAGGCACTGGGAGGATGGATTATAATGGGATAATGATGACAGAAGCATGCCTTATGCATCATCTTATTTGATCTTCACAGTAATCCTTCAAGGCAAGTGCAATTTTTATCCCTATTTTACAGGCTCAGCACAACCCTAGTCTCCCAACATGCTCCTAAGAGCCACCATCATGCATGGAGAAGGGTACTGAGATGCTTGGTTAGACACAAACGGTAATCAATGTTTGCCAATCTGTGAAGCACCAGCAAGGACATGGATGTATCAGACGTCTCCTGCAGGAGCGGCTGCAACCAATACATGGGCAGAGCCCAATGTGAAACAGACTATATGGCTTTCTGAGGGATGCGTGGACAAGAGTCTGGGACTCAGGACAAATGGCGCTTAAGCCGGGAGCAAATACAGGACCCCAATATCAGAAGCAAATACGGGAGGGCTTCCGGGAAGATGGTGGAGGAGTAGGACGCGGAGATTGCCTTCCTCCCCACAGATACACCAGAAATACATCTACACGTGGAGCAACTCCTGAAGAGCACCTACTGAACGCTGGCAGAAGACCTCAGACCTCCCTAGAGGCAAGAAACCCCCCCCACGTACCTGGGTAGGGCAAAAGAAAAAAGAATAAACAGAGACAAAAGGATAGGCACGGGACCTGCACCAGTGAGAGGGAGCTGTGAAGGAGGAAAGGTTTCTACACACTAGGAAGCCCCTTCGCGGGCGGAGACAGCGTGGCGGAGGGGGAAGGCTTCGAAGCCGCGGAGGAGAGCACAGCAACAGGGGTGCGGAGGGCAAAGCGGAGAGATTCCCGCACAGAGGGTCGGTGCCGACCGGCACTCACCAGCCCGAGAGGCTTGTCTGCTCACCCGCCGGGGCGGGCAGGGCTGGGAGCTGAGGGTCGGTCTTCAGAGGTCGGATCCCAGGCAGAGAACGGGGGTTGGCTGCGTGAACACAGCCTGAAGGGGGTTAGTGCGCCACGGCTGGCCGGGAGGGAGTCCGGGTAAAAGTCTGGACCTGCCGAAGAGGCAAGAGACTTTTTCTTACCTCTGTTTCCTGGTGCGCGAGGAGAGGGGATTAAGCGCGCTGCTTAAAGGAGCTCCAGAAACAGGCGTGAGCCGCGGCTAACAGCGCGGACCCCAGAGACGGGCATGAGACGCTAAAGCTGCTGCTGCCGCCACCAAGAAGCCTGTGTGTGAGCACAGGTCACTATCCACACCCCACTTCCGGGGAGCCTGCGCAGCCCGCCACTGCCAGGGTCCCGGGATCCAGGGACAACTTCCCCGGGAGAACGCACGGCGCGCCTCACGCTGCTGCAATGTCACGCAGGCCTCCGCCGCCGCAGGCCCGCCCCGCACGCCGTGCCCCTCCCTCTCCCTGTCCTGAGTGCGCCAGAGCCCCCTAGTCAGAGGCTCCTTTAACCCCATCCTGTCTGAGCGAAGAACAGACGCCCTCCGGCGACCTACACACAGAGGCGGGGCCAAATCCAAAGCTGAGCACCGGCAGCTGTGCGAACAAAGAAGAGAAAGGGAAATCTCCCCCAGCAGCCTCAGAAACAGCGGATTAAAGCTCCACAATCAACTTGATGTACCTGCATCTGTGGAATACCTGAATGGACAACGAATCATCCCAAATTGAGGAGGCGGACTTTGAGAGCAAGATTTATGATTTTTTCCCCTTTTCCTCTTTTTGTGAGTGTGTATGTATATGCTTCTGTGTGAGATTTTTGTCTGTATAGCTTTGCTTCCACCATTTGTCCGAGGGTTCTATCCGTCCTTTTTTTTTCTTCTTTTTTTTAAATTTTTTTCTTTATAATTACTTTTTATTTTAATAACTTTATTTTATTTTACTTTATCTTCGTTCTTTCCTTCCTTCCCTCCTTTAGACAACGAATCATCCCAAATTGAGGAGGTGGACTTTGTGAGCAAGATTTATGATTTTTTTCCCCTTTTCCTCTTTTTGTGAGTGTGTATGTGTATGCTTCTGTGTGAGATTTTGCCTGTATAGCTTTGCTTCCACCATTTGTCCTAGGGTTCTATCCGTCCGTTTTTTTCTCTTAATAATTATATATTTTTTAATAACTTTATTATATTTTATCTTATTTTATTTTACTTTATCTTCTTTCTTTCTTTTTTTCTTTCCTTCCCTCCTTCCTTCCTTCCTCCCTCCCGCCGTCCCTCCCTCCGTCCTTTCTTTCTTTCTTTCTTTCTACTTCTACTAATTCATTCTTTCTACTTTATCTCCCTTTTATTCTGAACCGTGTGGATGAAAGGCTCTTGGTGCTGCAGCCAGGAGTCAGTGCTGTGCCTCTGAGGTGGGAGAGCCAACTTCAGGACACTGGTCCACAAGAGACCTCCCAGCTCCACATAATATCAAACGGCGAAAATCTCCCAGAGATCTCCATCTCAACACCAGCACCCAGCTTCACTCAACGACCAGCAAGCTACAGTGCTGGACATCCTATGCCAAACAACTAGCAAGACAGGAACACAACCCCACCCAATAGCAGAGAGGCTGCCTAAAATCATAGTAAGTCCACAGACACCCCAAAACACACCACCAGACGTGGACCTGCCCACCAGAAAGACAAGATGCAGCCTCATCCACCAGAACACAGGCACTAGTCCCCTCCACCAGGAAGCCTACACAACCCACTGAACCAACCTTAGCCACTGGGGACAGACACCAAAAACAACGGGAACTATGAACCTGCAGCCTGCAAAAAGGAGACCCCAAACACAGTAAGTTAAGCAAAATGAGAAGACAGAGAAACACACAGAAGATGAAGGAGCAAGGTAAAAACCCACCACACCTAACAAATGAAGAGGAAATAGGCAGTCTACCTGAAAAACAATTCAGAATAATGATAGTAAAGATGATCCAAAATCTTGGAAATAGAATACAGAAAATATAAGAAACATTTAACAAGGACCTAGAAGAACTAAAGATGAAACAAACAATGATGAACAACACAATAAATGAAATGAAAAATACTCTAGAGGGGATCAATAGCAGAATAACTGAGGCAGAAGAACAGATAAGCGACCTGGAAGATAAAATAGTGGAAATAACTACTGCAGAGCAGAATAAAGAAAAAAGAATGAAAAAAACTGAGGACAGTCTCAGAGACCTCTGGGACAACATTAAACGCACCAACATTCGAATTATAGGGGTTCAAGAAGAAGAAGAGAAAAAGAAAGGGACTGAGAAAATATTTGAAGAGATTATACTTGAAAACTTCCTTAATATGGGAAACGAAATAGTTAATCAAGTCCAGGAAGCACAGAGAGACCCATACAGGATAAATCCAAGGAGAAATACGCCAAGACACATATTAATCAAACTGTCAAAAATTAAATACAAAGAAAACATATTAAAAGCAGCAAGGGAAAAACAACAAATAACACACAAGGGAATCCCCATAAGGTTAACAGCTGATCTTTCAGCAGAAACTCTGTAAGACAGAAGGGACTGGCAGGACATATCTAACGTGATGAAGGAGAAGAACCTGCAACCAAGATTACTCTACCCAGCAAGGATCTCATTCAGATTTGATGGAGAAATTAAAACCTTTACAGACAAGCAAAAGCTGAGAGAGTTCAGCACCACCAAACCAGCTCTACAACAACTGCTAAAGGAACTTCTCTAGGCAAGAAACACAAGAGAAGGAAAAGACCTACAATAATGAACCCAAAACCATTAAGAAAATGGGAATAGGAACATACATATAGATAATTACCTTAAATGTAAATGGACTAAATGCTCCCACCAAAAGACACAGATTGGCTGAATGGATACAAAACAAAACCCATATACACGCTGTCTACAAGAGACCCACTTCAGACCTAGAGACACATACAGACTGAAACTAAGGGGATGGAAAAAGTTATTTCATGCAAATGGAAACCAAAAGAAAGCTGGAGTAGCAATTCTCATATCAGACAAAATAGACTTTAAAATAAAGACTATATTAGACGAGACAAAGAAGGACACTACATAATGACCAAGGGATCGATCCAAGAAGAAGATATAACAATTGCAAATATTTATGCACCCCACATAGGAGCATCTCAATACATAAGGCAAATACTAACAGCCATAAAAGGGGAAATCGACAGTAACACATTCATAGTAGGGGACTTTAACACCCCACTTTCACCAATGGACAGACCATCCAAAATGAAAATAAATAAGGAAACACAAGCTTTAGATGATACATTAAACAAGATGGACTTAACTGATATTTATAGGACATTCCATCCAAAAACAACAGAATACACATTTTCTCAAGTGCTCATGGAACATTCTCCAGGATAGATCATATCTTGGGTCACAGATCAAGCCTTGGTAAATTTAAGAAAACTGAAATTGTATCAAGTATCTTTTCTGACCACAACGCTATGAGACTAGATGTCAATTACAGGAAAAGATCTGTAAAAAATACAAACTCATGGAGGCTAAACAATACACTACTTAAAAACGAAGTGATCACTGAAGAAATCAAAGAGGAAATTAAAAAATACCTAGAAACAAATGACAATGGAGACACGACGACCCAAAACCTATGGGATGCAGCAAAAGCAGTTCTAAGAGGGAAGTTTAGAGCAATACAATCGTACCTTAAGAAACAGGAAACATCTCAAATAAAAAGCCTAACCTTGCACCTAAAGCAATTAGAGAAAGAAGAACAAAAAAACCCCAAAGTTAGCAGAAGGAAAGAAATCATAAAAATCAGTTCAGAAATAAATGAGAAAGAAATGAAGGAAACGACAGCAAAGATCAATAAAACTACAAGCTGGTTCCTTGAGAAGATAAACAAAATTGATAAACCATTAGCCAGACTCATCAAGAAAAAAAGGGAGAAGACTCAAATCAATAGAATTAGAAATGAAAAAGGAGAAGTAACAACAGACACTGCAGAAATACAAAGGATCATGAGAGATTACTACAAGCAACTCTATGCCAATAAAATGGACAACCTGGAAGAAATGGTCAAATTCTTAGAAATGCACAATCTGCCAAGACTAAATCAGGAAGAAATAGAAAATATGAACAGACCAGTCACAAGAACTGAAATTGAAACTGTGATTAAAAATCTTCCAACAAACAAAAGCCCAGGACCAGATGGCTTCACAGGCGAATTCTATCAAACATTTGGAGAAGAGCTAACACCTATCCTTCTCAAACTCTTCCAAAATATAGCAGAGGGAGGAACACTCCCAAACTCATTCTGCGAGGCCACCATCACCCTGATACCAAAACCAGACAAGGATATCACAAAGAAAGAAAACTACAGGCCAATATCACTGATGAACATAGATGCAAAATTCCTCAACAAAATACTAGCAAACAGAATCCAACAGCACATTAAAAGGATCATACACCATGATCCAGTGGGGTTTATTCCAGGAATGCAAGGATTCTTCAATATATGCAAATCAATCCACGTGATACACCATATTAACAAATTGAAGGAGAAAAACCATATGATTATCTCAATAGATGCAGAGAAAGCTTTTGACAAAATTCAACACCCATTTATGATAAAAAACCCTGCAGAAAGTAGGCATAGAGGGAACTTTTCTCAACATAATAAAGGCCATATATGACAAACCCACAGCCAACATCGTCCTCAATGGTGAAAAACTGAAAGCATTTCCACTAAGATCAGGAACAAGACAAGGTTGCCCACTCTCACCACTCTTATTCAACATAGTTTTGGGAGTTTTAGCCACAGCAATCAGAGAAGAAAAGGAAATAAAAGGAATCCAAATCGGAAAAGAAGAAGTAAAGCTGTCACTGTTTGCAGATGACATGATACTATATATAGAGAATCCTGAAGATGCTACCTGAAAACTACTGGAGCTAATCAATGAATTTGGTAAAGTAGCAGGATACAAAATAAATGCACAGAAATCTCTGGCATTCCTATACACTAATGATGAAAAATCTGAAAGTGAAATCAAGAAAACACTCCCATTTACCATTGCAACAAAAAGAATAAAATATCTAGGAATAAACCTACCTAAGGAGACGAAATACCTGTATGCAGAAAATTATAAGACACTGATGAAAGAAATTAAAGATGATACAAATAGATGGAGAGATATACCATGTTCTTGGATTGGAAGAATCAACATTGTGAAAATGACTCTACTACCCAAAGCAATCTACAGATTCAATGCAATCCCTATCAAACTACCACTGGCATTTTTCACAGAACTAAAACAAAAAATTTCCCAATTTGTATGGAAACACAAAAGACCCCGAATAGCCAAAGCAATCTTGAGAACGAAAAACGGAGCTGGAGGAATCAGGCTCCCTGACTTCAGACTATACTACAAAGCTACAGTAATCAAGACAGTATGGTACTGGCACAAAAACAGGAAGATAGATCAATGGAACAGGATAGAAAGCCCAGAGATAAACCCACGCACATATGGTCACCTTATCTTTGATAAAGGAGGCAGGAATGTACAGTGGAGAAAGGACAGCCTCTTCAATAAGTGGTGCTGGGAAAACTGGACAGGTACATGTAAAAGTATGAGATTAGATCACTCCCTAACACCATACACAAAAATAAGCTCAAAATGGATTAAAGACCTAAATGTAAGGCCAGAAACTATCAAACTCTTAGAGGAAAACATAGGCAGGACACTCTATGACATAAATCACAGCAAGATCCTTTTTGATCCACCTCCTAGGGAAATGGAAATAAAAACAAAAATAAACAAATGGGACCTAATGAAACTTCAAAGCTTTTGCACAACAAAGGAAACCATAAACAAGACAAAAAGACAACCCTCAGAATGGGAGAAAATATTTGCAAATGAAGCAACTGACAAAGGATTAATTTCCAAAATTTACAAGCAGCTCATGCAGCTCAATAACAAACAACCCAATCCAAAAATGGGCAGAAGACCTATATAGACATTTCTCCAAAGAAGATATACGGACTGCCAACAAACACATGAAAGAATGCTCAACATCATTAATCATTAGAGAAATGCAAATCAAAACTACAATGAGATATCATCTCACGCCAGTCAGAATGGCCATCGTCAAAAAATCTAGAAACAATAAATGCTGGAGAGGGTGTGGAGAAAAGGGAACACTCTTGCACTGCTGGTGGGAATGTGAATTGGTACAGCCACTATGGAGAACAGTATGGAGGTTCCTTAAAAAACTACAAATAGAACTACCGTATGACCCAGCAATCCCACTACTAGGCATATACCCTGCAAAAACCATAATTCAAAAAGGTTCATGCACCGAAATGTTCATTGCAGCTCTATTTACAATAGCCCGGAGACGGAAACAACCTAAGTGCCCATCTTCGGATGAATGGATAAAGAAGATGTGGCACATATATACAATGGAATATTACTCAGCCATAAAAAGAAATGAAATTGAGCTATTTGTAATGAGGTGGATAGACCTAGAGTCTGTCATACAGAGTGAAGTAAGTCAGAAAGAGAAAGATAAATACCGTATGCTAACACATATATACGGAATTTAAGAAAAAAAAATGTCATGAAGAACCTAGGGGTAAGACAGGAATAGACACAGACCTACTGGAGAACGTACTTGAGGATATGGGGAGGGGGAAGGGTGAGCTGTGACAAAGCGAGAGAGAGGCATGGACATATATACACTACCAAATGTAAGGTAGATAGCTAGTGGGAAGCAGCCGCATAGCACAGGGAGATCAGCTCGGTGCTTTGTCACCGCCTGGAGGGGTGGGATAGGGAGGGTGGGAGGGAGGGAGACGCAAGAGGGAAGAGATATGGGAACATATGTATATGTATAACTGATGCACTTTGTTATAAAGCAGAAGTTAACACAACATTGTAAAGCAATTATACCCCAATAAAGATGTTAAACAAAAGAAGAAAAAAAAAGAAGCAAATACGGGACCCCAATATCAGAAGTTAGGAGACCCTGCCATTAGAGAATTTTTTGCACAGGAATTTTATGTAGTTTGGAAAATATGCCAGAATCTCAGAGCTGTCACAGCCATCATGATCCATAAAGTGTGGCCTCTCGTGACCAGGAATAATATTGTAGAAAAGGGCAGTCCAGTGTCAGCCCACATTGCTCCAGGGCTTGTCTGAGGTATGACCCTGGACAAGTCACTTAGCCCTTCTACTAATACTTGCTTCCCTTATCTGTACACCAGAGATGGTAACAGCTCCCCATCAGGGAGGACTCAGCAGGGGAATCCACATGGAGAACTGGCATAGACTGAGAGCAATAAATTACTATGGTGAGATTGTAAAGTTCATTTGGGAGTGTGATGGAGTTTGGCCCTCTTTCCTCCCAAGTATTCATCAACTGGGGAATCAACAGGCCCCCAGAAGACCCTCCTGCAGCAAGGAAAAGCAGGGTCTCAGATGGGAAGGTAGACACTGCCTCATGGGTGAGAAGCCCATATGACTTCCCAAGAGAAGTATCCTCAGAACTTCACTCCTGAACTTGGGCAGTGGCCCAGCAACACCACCTGCACTTCCGGTGAGTGGAGGGGTTGGTAAGGGGCTCGGGCTTCTGCCCTTGCTTCCCCTCTCAGAGTCTTGGTTCCCTCACCTGCACTCTATTTAATGCATGGAGGTATTTTAAGACGGCAAAATAAGTAAAATGCCTGACATTTCCTGGTTGCTCAGCAAGCATCAGTACACTTCTGTGTGTCAGCAGGGATGCTTGGAGACTGGTTGCATTTGGAGAGTGGAGGGAACTGTGAATTCTTACCCACTTAATCTACCAAGGAGTCTGGGCATCTCAGATCTATGGGAGGATGAATAGGAAGGGCTTCCTGGCTGCCTCAACCCTGAGTCCTCACACAGGAAAAGGAGAAATCACTGGGGGACCAGAGACCACACTCAACACTTCACTATTTGTGTACAGAGACCTGGCATCTGTGGGGAATGACTTTTAATAGCTACAACCAATAAAAGGCATAGCTGCCCTTGATGGACAAAAGGGCCAATAAAGAATCCGACCATATCTATCAAAAGTCCAGAAAATATTCTAACTTTTGACCTGCTAATCCTGCTTCTACAAACCTATCCTATAATTTGAGATAGAGGGAGATGCAAAATATTCATCACAGAGTTATAAAGAAATTATAAACACATAAATGAAACCCTCGGCCATTTAGAATAAAGCTCTCTTAAATAATTATTGGGTAAGTGGATAAAGAGATTAAAATATAAATTAGTTAAAAAATAGCAATAATGATAATACGACATAGACCGCTCTAGAAGAGATATGGCCAAAACTGTAATTGTAAGAAAATTATCAAAAGTTTTATTATTAAACAAGAAAGTATAAAATTAAATGCACCAACAATCCAATTCAAGAAGTTAGGAAAAAAAAACAAAATAAAACCTAAGTAAAACAGAATCACAGCATTAATAAGGTGAAAAGCAGAAAAAAACTATAAACAGCAGTAGAATTCAAGAGCTGGTTCTCTAAAAAACACTACTATAAACAAAAACTACCACCAGCAGACAAACCTCTATATGGTCTAATTAAAGAAAATAATGAGAAAACAAAAATAGACACAATAAAGAATGAAAAAGGGTAAAAATATGGCAGCAATTCAAAAATGACAGGAAATTATTTAAGAATTAATCAATTTTAAAATTCTCAATGAAATAGAGGGTTTTCTGGAAATTTTTAAGTGAACACAATTGACTTAATAAGAATTCAGAACATCAAATTAAGAAAACGCTGTAGATGAATTTGAAAAGGCTGCTGAAGAATACTCTCAGAAGCTTTATAAAATGTTCCTGATGCAGTAAAAAAAAAAAAAAAAAAAAGGAACATGTTCTCAGTCATTTTATGACATTTAGTGACCTTGACAGAAAAATCTGATTCACACACAAACACAGAAACTAAAACTAAAACTACAGCCAGTATCACTTAGGAATATAATATTTTTGAAATCCACAAACATAATAAAATAAAATATGCCTCTATCAGCAAGGATTTGTCCCCCCAAAAATATGAATGCACTAATATAATCATATCAATTAGTGAAAAAAAAGCACATGATCTCAGTAATTTTTAAAAGGCATCTGATATTCATTTCCAGGTTTTAAAATACAGCAAACTAGGACCAGAAGAACATTCCTAGTCTTAGTTTAAGACTAACCAGCCAACATCAAACTTAAGGTGAAGTAATACAGGCATTCCCATTAAAGTCATGGGTAAGGCTCCTATCACAACTGTATTTAACATTGGTAAACAAAACAAGTAAAAGAAGTAAGAGCTTCCATTATCAGGAAGGAGAGAAACTGACCATTATTTGCTTAAAACTGAACTCAAGAACGTCAGAGAATTAAGCAGGAGACCATGATAACTCTTAACATGGCAGGTTATAAAATAGGTATTCAGTAACCAATAATTTACACTATAAAATTAATAAACAAACAATATAATAAAGATGTATTCTCAATAACAAAAGCAAAACTGAACAGAACATAGCTAAGAAAAAAAGGACCAAGAAATATGTAAAATTCACATGAAGAAAAAAAAAATTACTGAAAGATACAAATGAGATCTGCACCAATTAGAGACATAAGCCAATTGGCCTATTAG
Source organism: Monodon monoceros (assembly GCF_005190385.1). Taxonomy (NCBI): domain Eukaryota; kingdom Metazoa; phylum Chordata; class Mammalia; order Artiodactyla; family Monodontidae; genus Monodon; species Monodon monoceros. The sequence continues at coordinate 7,489,060 of NW_021703766.1, read as the reverse complement.
TAAATAAGAAAGTTCTTCCCAAGCTCAATAATAAATATTTAATTTATTATTCTAATCCCAGCTACAAAGATTTTATTTGACTTGAAAATTGATTCCATAAATTCACATGGAAGATAACTGGGCTAGTATAGTCAATAAAATTTTGAAACATAAGAATAAAAGCATTATACAATTATGTGTAAATATATAATGTTTATATTTTAATATTATATAATTAAATAACATAATATATTAAAGTAATGCTATATATAATTAAATATAATATTATTATATAATTACTACAATAAGTATTAAAAATTGTTAAGTAAAGCAAAGGAAGTTTAGTCCTAAATAATGTGACTTTCTGGCAAGCCCTTCAAAATGAACTGGCCTCAAATGTGTACTCTCAGGTTAATTGAATGATTTTAACCCATATACTGGGGCTTCCCTGGTGGTGCAGTGGTTAAGCATCCGCCTGCAAATGCAGGGGACACCGGTTTGTGCCCCGGTCTGGGAAGATCCCACATGCCACGGAGCAACTAGGCCCGTGAGCCACAACTACTGAGCCTGCGCGTCTGGAGCCTGTGCTCCACAACGGGAGAGGCCGCGACAGTGAGAGGCCCGCGCACCGCGATGAAGAGTGGCCCCCACTCGCCGCAACTGGAGAAAGCCCACGCACAGAAACGGAGACCCAACACAGACAGAAATAATAAAAAATAAATAAATAACCCATATACCAACTGAATACTATCACATTTTAAAATAACATGCTACAAGGATGGCCAAAACAATAAATCATAATCATTATAAATAGAGGAGTACTTCTGTCATGATGGTTATGAGCACATCAATCAAATTATTCTTTTTGATATTGGATGGTGTTTGCTGCTTGTGTGGATAAGAGGGAGTTACAACCTACCCTCCTCTAGAAGGTGGCAAAACAGACCACACTCCTGAGTGTGAAAGGGTACTTGGAAGCAAATGCATAACTATAAAGACACAGTTGCAGAGGAGTAACTGCATTGAGAAAAAAAAATAAACACACAAACTTAGAATAACAACAAATTCAGGAACTGCACAAACCACTTCGAGTCTAACCACACAACTGCAAAAGTTTCCCTAAGACCAGGAAACTATCGGGGGAATTCTAAGATTCCCTGAAACATGTGGAAAAATCTTGAACTATTTTTTTTTTTCCTTTGAGGTCCTGTCATAAATTCTAGGAGAAATGACTCAGATGATTTGGAAATTACTAGAGTTACTAGAATTACTAGAAATTACTGTCTTCGGGTAAGTTAACTGTAGCAGCACGAAGAGTGTTTAGAGATTACTGCTCTAACCTGAAGGCATATTTCATTTTAAGGAAAAGGTGAAAATCTAGAATTATAAATATGGTGTCACTGTTCACTTTACGAAGATGGCTTGCTACAGGGCTCCTTTAAAAATAGCAGGCTGCCCTCATGCAATTACGTTATTATCCAACTTGGGAATGCGTTCATCTATTGTACAGACAAGACACACCTAAGCGAAAACTTAATAGCATTTGTCCCTAAGAAAGCATCCTGCTTTCTTAGAGGAAGTGCATTGCCTCTGGTATGTTAAAAACAGTGTTAAAATAGTTGTACTCCTTGCAGCGTCTTCTCACCTAGGCTCTATTAATGGAGGGAGGATAAAAATCTTACGAGCTACATAGATCACTAACTACAACTCTGGGTATTTCATCTATTATAGATTCAGGAAGAATGACAGGTGAGCAAGAAGACACAGGAGTGACCAATTATCTAGAGCCATATTCTTAAAATTATAGAAACTTGGGGCTGGACTCAATCCAATGACAAGTTTTCCCTCAAAAGTTTAAAAGACTCATTGAGAACATGTGCTTCTGTGGACTTAATGCACAAGTGTGACAAAGTGAATTAACTCGGCAGGTGAAAGTAATGGGAACCAAATGGACCATGCCATATAGACTTTTCTTTCTTTTGTATTAAAGGTTATACTCCATTTATACTTATTGTAAAATACTGCCTACATTTCCCGTGTTGAGCAATAAATCCTTGTAGCTTATTTCATACCTAATAGATTTTTTAATTGAGATGGCTCAGTCCAAAAAAGGAAAGAAGGTACAACGATATCAGCATCACAAAGGAGCTTGTTAGGGCTTCCCTGGTGGCGCACTGGTTGAGAGTCCGCCTGCCGATGCAGGGGACACGGGTTCGTGCCCTGGTCCGGGAAGATCCCACATGCTGCGGAGCGGCTGGGCCCGTGAGCCATGGCCGCTGAGCCTGCGCGTCCAGAGCCTATGCTCCGCAACGGGAGAGGCCACAGCAGTGAGAGGCCCGCGTACCGCAAAAAACAACAACAACAAAAAACACACACACACACAAAGGGTTTAATAAGGAGCCTAATGTTCATGGTGGTGGTTTTGACGGTTATTGGTTTTAATTGCTGTCATCTTTACCAGAGCCCTCAAAACCCTCCCCCACACATATCTGAACCACCTGTGGAACGTCTATAACCGGCCCATACAGAGACTACACCCCTTGCCAATGCTGACTCCGGGTCTGGGGTGAGGCTGGGGGCACCGTAGTTTATAAAACCCCACAGGTGATTGAGATGTGTGCCTCCTTTTTAGAACCCGAACTTCAGGAAAGCAGATTTAAAACAGTTTGAGATTCAAAGGCTACGTCTGTGGTCCAGGGATGCTAAGAAGAAAGGCGGCTCAAAGGAACTTCAAAAGAGCCCCCAGAGTGAAACTCTGACTAGGCAAGGACAGAGGGTCCCAACAAAGAGAAAGAATTTAGTACCTAGGGAAGAATGTGACCACAGGGAGACCCTGGGCTGCAGAGAGACGTGAGGCAAAGGCAGGAGGAGAAGAAAGTGACTAGGTCAAAAACGGTGGGCGACGCTAAGACCCAGAACTCACAGCTGCAGAGCTGCTGGCCACCATCAAGTCATTCAGACCAAAACCCGACTCGGGCAGGATGCTCCGCCATTTAGAAGAGATGTTACAGTCGCATTACACGGAACTACATTTGATCCTCATCATCCACAGATCCCGTATTTGCGAATTCTCCTACTCACTAAAATTCATTTCTAACCCCCAAAATCAATACCCAGGGGACTTCGTAGTCATTCAAGGACACACACAGAGCAGGGACAACTGAATCATCCAACTAGCACGTACCCAGCTGAGGCTGAACAAGAGCACGTTCTTCCTTCCTGTTTCAGCTCCCATACTGCAAACAAGTGTGCCTTTTCCCGTCTATTTAGTGCCATGCTTTATCATTTTTGTGCTTTTTGTTGGTGATTTAGCTGTTTAAAATCGCCCCAAACACGGTGCTGGAGGGCTGCCTAGTGGCCCTAAGCTGAGAAGGCTACTGGGGCAGAAAACACGTGTGTTACATTAGCTTCCTTCAGGCGTGAGTTTATAGTGTCGCTGGCACGCCTTCAACGTTAACGAATCAATATTATGTATTAAATAAGGTGTCTCTGAACAGAAACACACATAAAACGAGGTTATGTACTGTGACAAGAGGCTCACAATTCTAAACTCTACGTTTCCCCAAGGAAATGGTTCAGTACAGCCATCCCTCAGTATCCTGGAGGGTGGGGTGTGGGAGGGGTGGGAGTGGGTTCCAGGACCTCCCTCGGATACCGAAATCTGCTGATGCTCAAGTCCCTAATGTAAAATGGCACGGTATTTGCATACAAGCTAGGCATCTCCTCCTGTATACTTTTAAGTCATCTCTAGGTTACCTCTAATACCTCATACCTAATACAATGTAAATGCAGCGCAAAGAGTTGTAAATACAACGTAAATGCTATGTAAAGAGTTGCTGGTACAAGGCAAACTCACGTTTTGCTTTTGGAAACTTGCTGGAATTCCTCCCCCCCTCCCCGCCCCTCAATATTTTCCATCTGCAGTTGGTTTAATCTGTGGATACAGAACCCATGAATATGGAGGAGCCTAGCGTACTGGCAAATCCCATGTTCACAGGGACTTCATAAAGCACGTAACTGTCGTTACTAACAAGCACGGCAAATCATGAGAATCAACTGTAGCTACTCAAGAAGTATTGGCTTGGCCAAAAAGTTTGTGCAGTTCATGAATATGTCGTTCAATAAAGTTCTTGGTGAAAATGAAAAATGTGTCTTCTATTTTTACTTAAAACCGAACGAACTTTTGGGCCAACCCAATAATTTCTTTCCACCATTCCAACAAAGAAAGGGTAAAAGAAAGAGAAGAGAGAAGGGAACTTTAAAAGTTTCACATTTCTGAACTCAGATTAGTTACAATCTGGAGTTCCAAAATAATGCAAGTCCATTCATTGAACAAATATTCACAGAGGCATAATGCTGGATGCCCCTCCTAGGGATACAGTGGTGAACATGAACAAAAATCCCTACCCTCAAGGAGCTTACATCCTACTGGGATACCATAAATAAGTTAATTTTCTTTAAAGGAAATATATAGTATGTCAAAGAGTGTTAAGAACTAGGGGAAAAGACAAAATAGGGAGGAAGGTATAAAATAAGAGAGGGGTGTTGAATATGAAATAGGGTACCCAGGAAAAGCAGTGGGGAAATCAGAGATGTAGAAAAGGGAGCTAATATTGAAAAGAACAAGACAAGATAATCTTTAAATATGGAATGATTTAACATGTTTAAAAAAAACAAACATGAAAGATAAGCGTTTAATAAAGTGGCTAGGTATAAGATGAATAAATAAAAATCACTTACTTTCCTATATTCCAGCAATAAGTATTCTAAAATATGATTTTAAACATTATTTACATGGTGGCCTCAAAAGGTATATAGTAGGTAAGAAGGCCTTAAGAAATACACATGACCTATATAAAGACAACTGCAATACTGTTTTGAGAGATTTAAAAAGAAATTTGGAACAATGGAGCTTAGGGTTTTATTCCAGAGAGGAAGATCGAAGAAATTAAAGTTATCAAAATCTTCCCAAATTAAATTTAAGACTGATGCAATTCCAATCCCTATCCCGATGTAAGAAAAGAAAATCTTTTACTGTGAGTGATTAAAACAGACCAGCATTATCAATACGAAAATATTTATAATGAATAAAAGGGTATGTTGCTGGGACAAGAAAAGGCAGATCTCTGGAAAAGAATATAGAGATTAAAAACGTGGGGACTTCCCTGGCAGTCCAGTGGTTAAGACTCCGCACTTCCAATGCAGGGGGCACGGGTTCAATCCCTGGTCGGGGAACTAAGATCCCACATGCCGCTAGTGTACTTTTATGCACTGTGGTGAGGTACCAGCATAAATGGTCTTTTTTTTTTTAAGGTAAATTTGGTATATAACATTATACTAGTTTCAGGTGTACAACATTATAATTCAGTATTTGTATACACTACAAAGTGATCGGCACAGTAAGTCTAGTTACTACCCATCACAACGGACCCCCCCTTCACCTTTTTCGCCCACCACCCAACCCCCTTCCCTTTGGATAACTATATAGCAATGTGTTCACTGTATCTATGAGTTTAGTTTTGTTTTATAGTTTGTTTTGTTCTTTAGATTCCACATATAAGTGAAATTATATGGTATGTCTTTCTCTGTCTGACTTATTTCAGTTAGCATAATGCCCTCTAGGTCCATCCATGTTGTCGCAAATGACAAGATTTCATTCTTTTTTATGGCTGAATAATATTCCATTGTATATACATATATATATATATATATATATATATATATACCACATCTTCTTTATCAATTCATCCATCAAGGGACACATGTTATTTCCATATCTTGGCTACTGTAAATAATGCTGCAATAAACAGAGGTGCATATATCTGTCTGAATTAGTGCTTTCGTTTTCTTCAGATAAACACCCAGAAGCAGGATAGCTAGATCACATGGTAGTTCTATTTTTAATTGTTCTGAGTAACCTCCCTACTGCTTTCCATAGTGGCTGTGCTAATTTACATCCCCACCAACAGAGTATGAGGGTTCCCTTTTCTCCACAACCTTTCCAACACTTGTTATTTGTCTTTTTGATAATAAGCATTCTGACAGGTGAGAGATGATACCTCACTGTGGTTTTGATTTGCAATTCCCTGATCTTTAGTGGTGCTGAGCACCTTTTTATGTGCCTGTTGGCCATCTGTATATCTTCTTTGGAAAAATGTCTATTCAGAGTCCCTGCCCATTTTTCAATCAAACTGTTTTTTTGTTGTTGTTATGGAATTGTATGAGCTCTTTTTATATTTTAGATATTAGCCCCCTGTCGGACATATGATTTGCAAACATCTTTTCCCAATCATAGCTTGCCTTTTAATAATTTTGTTGATGGTTTTTCCTTCACTGTGCAAAAGCTTTTTAGTTTGATGTAGTCCCATTTGTTTACTTTTGCTTCCTTTGCCATTGCCTTTGGAGTCAGGTCCAAAAAGTTATTGCCAAGAGCAATGTCAAGGCAGTTACCACCTATGTTTTCTTCTAAGAGTTTTATGGTTTCTGGTCTTACATTCAAGCCTTTAGTCTCTTGTTAGTTAACTTCTGTGTATGGTGTGAGATGTGGTCCAGTTTCATTCTTTTGCATGAGGCAGCATAAATGGTCTTTGATATGTACTGTAGGAGTCACCAGCATCAGTGGGGAAAGAAGTTTAGTAAATAAATTGGGTTGTGTCATCTTGTTAGTAACATGGAACAAGATGAATTTAGATCCTCATACAATGTGCCCAAATTAATTCCATACTGATTTTATACTGAGAAAAACTAAATTAATATTCCATAAATGATTTCTTAAAATTCTCTGGGTTTTTATCTCACTGTAGAGGGTGAACAAAAAGGGCAGTGTCAGTCTGGTAACAGAGAATTGTCCTCAAACTGTTGTTACTGTTCTTTCCTTTTGGAAATGAAAAATTAAAATAAAACAAAACCAAAGCATGCTGTCTACCGGTATGGTCGGGTAGTACGTTTTCATTTAAATGTTCAATGAAGCAGAGATAATTTTGTCATAGTCAGAAGACTGTTTCGATCCCCCTGAGCAGAATAAAATAGTGGGATCAACATCATATTAGACCTCAATTCTCTAAACTAACTTTTGGGAAGTGAGGCAATGAGAGGCCTGCCCTGGAATCAGATGGAAAAGCCCAGGCAGATGCTGGATGCTTTCAGGTAGCAAGTACGTGTGGGGCTTGGCACATCAGGGGGAGTGGAGGGCACTGTTAAAAAAAATAAAGGCCCTACCAGGAACAGGGGTGGTCTTAGCACCCACCTTGTTGTTTCAGGGATGACCTGGGGACCAACTTAACTCTGAGGACTTCTCCCAACAAAACAAGCAAGTGGAAAGGAGGTCCAGGGGCAAGGCCCATCCCCAGCCACTTCCATCCTAAGGGAGCACCTGGCCTGGGAGAAGCTGGCCTTGTGCTGAGTGAGGGGGAAGGGGTGTGGAATGGGCAGTGGGTACCACCTCTACATTGTACAGTCAGCCCTTCATATCCGTGGGTTCTGCGTCTGCAGATTCCGCCAACCACAGGACAGACCATACTACTCGTTATATGAGACTTGAGCATCTATGGATTTTGGTATCCGTGGGGGTCCTGGAACCAGTCTCCCACAGTTACGGAGGGAAGACTGTGCATCTTTTTATAGAGCCTAATACACAGCCCTCTTTGCCTTTTTACAGGTCTAGTGTCAAGGGCCCTCAGGGCAAAAGCTCACTGCAAGGTGGGCCAGGTGAGGTGTGTATAAGCTTGCCCATATCCGACCCCACAACATTCATCCAATCCAAGCTAGCCCATATTCCACTCTGCATTCATCTGACATTCATCTAATCCCTGGTGGCAGGTTTCTAAGTTTAAAAGTGATGGAAGAAATGACAAAAGACACAAAAAATAGATTTAACTACATAAAAATTATCAAAGAATTATTAAAAAGCAAACATCAAATATTTTCAACAAATCTGACAAACATCTGAAATCTCTAACATAAAAAGCAAAGAACCTTTAAGCAAAGTACTTCCACTCCAATTAAAAAACAATAGGCATACTGGGGAAATCAGTCTGACATTTTCTCAAAAAGTTAAACATAGAGTTACCATATGACCCACTAATTCTACTCCCAGGTATATACCCAAGGTAAATGAAAACCTACATCTACACGGGTGTTCACAGAAGCATTATTCATGATAGGCAAAAAGTGAAAAACACCCAACTGTCTATCAGTGGAGGGATGGATAAACAAAATGTGCTCTATCCACACAACGGGCTATTAATCGGCAATAAAAAACAATGAAGTTCTGACATAGGCTACAACACGGATGACCCTTGAAAATATTATGTGAAGTGAAAAATGTCAGACACAAAAACCCACATATTGTATGGTTCCATTTACATGCAATGTCCAGAACAGGCAACTCCAAAGCAGTTGCCTAGGGCTGGGGGTGTGTAGAGGGGAGGGTAGAACAGAGTGACAAGGTACATGATTTTTCAAAGGAGTTATGAAAAATATTCTAAAATTCATTGTGGTGATGCCTGGCACAACTCTGTAAATATGCTAAAAACCCACTGAACTGAATAATTTAAAGGAGTGAATTGTACAGTATGTGAATCCTATCTCAATACAACTGTTACTGGCAAAAGACAAGGAGAGGAAATTCACAATGCAGGACATTCAAATGGCCAATAAAACATAGAGGGAGATGAACAAGGATTTACTGTAAAGTACAGAGAACTATATTCAGTATCTTGTGATAACCTATAATAGAAAAGAATCTGAAAAAAATGTATATAAAAATAACTGAATCACTTTGCCGTACATCTGAAACTAACACAATACTGTAAATCAATTATATTTCAATTTAAAAAAGAAAAAAATAGAGGGGCAGGTTTAACCTCTACTACCAAAGAAGAATAAATTTAAAGTGAAAATCCATTTTTCACTTATAAAGTTACTGAATGCTTTTTAATGATAATACTCAGACTTGACCAATGTTTAGTGAAAACAGTATTCTCCAGTTGGTAATGAGACTTAAAATTGGTATAACCTTTCTAGAAAAAAAAGAATAGTAATAAATATCAAAACCTTTTAAAAAATAATCTGATCTCGACACAGCCCAGTGAAGTAGGTACTATTCTTATTTAATGCCTTTACGAAGGGAAAAACTGGGGTTTCAAAAGGTACAGAAGCTTTCCAAGACAACACAACTGGTAACTCCATATACATCATATATCTGACTACAGATTCTGAGCTCTACAATATGCAGGAGGCAAAACTGCTCTCTCCAAAAAAGAAGTATAAAAAGCAACAGCACAAAACAAGAGAGTAACGTTTAAAACCTGAACCAGGAATAAAGAAGTACCAGCCATGCAATCTTCACAGGTGTAAATCACGACAAAATATTCAGTAAGTGCTTACTATATACCAGGCACTGTGTTTTACACATACAAACACATTTAATCCTCCCAACCACCCTAAGAAGCAGGTACTATTACTCCCATTTTTCAGATGAGTAAACCAAGGCACAGAGCAGTCTAGAAAACCTTCCAATGGTCACAAAGCTACTTAGTGGCAGAGCTGGGTTGTGACTCTGTGTGGCCCCCAGAACCTGCACATTCCCCCCGACACCACACTGCCTCTCATACTCTCCCGAAAGAAAGACAGACCGAAGACAATCAGCCTTCAACATGGTAGAACTTTACTCAACTATATAACAAATGCATAAATGGATATTTTTCTTTCATTCCCCAATTACACCAAGGAATACCCCAAGTATTTTGCATAGCACTTTTCAAAGAACTCTCTGAGCATATCTTCCTTTGGAGAGACTAACTATACTTAGCTGTGTTTCTCAGGGGAGGAGAGCTTCATTTGCTACTTCTCACAGGTGCTTAATGGAACAGGGAAAACACCCGCCCCATTTATTCTGGGGTGGGGCTTTCATTGCACGGAGATTCCACTCTTCAACAGCATTTACAGAAAACAGAACTGTCGAAAGGAAGGACCATCAGGGGTCATAAGATATGATGAACACCGAATGCAAAATAATTTGGTTTCTAATCATTTCATTCTTGCTCAAGGCATACCCAAAGACTTTTCATGGTAGATGAGGCCTGAGCCATGGAAGTGGCCTAGGCTACCCTCATGCACCCTGTAAAAGCTCGTGTCTACATAGTCACAGGATGCTAGAGAATGAGATGCTGGTTGGTGTCAAAAAATTCATTCCACCAATATTTATCGAGCGCCTACTATGTGCCAGGCACCGGAGGGTCTCGAGCTCTCGCTCTCACTATAAGCTAGGAAAAGGAGCTGCAGTTGAAGCTGTCACCAAATGGCACTGAGCTCCTATGGAGCGTCCCTGGTCTGCCCTCTTCCGCGCCACCTTCTCATACCAGGCACATCAGTGAGAAAGGCTCCCTTTTCTAGAGCACCTTCCCTGTACCCATGCTTTGTGAGTGCTGAGCACCTAACATGAATTAACTCATTTAGTCTTTCTGTCAGTCCTGCAACACCATGGCTACTCTGCCCATTTCATATAAGAGAAAACCAGGATTTAGAGAGGTAGAGCCAATTCCCCCTACTACCACACTGGTAATGAATGAAGGCCCTGGGCTCAGAACCTGGTCTGGATAGTTTCCTAGTTTATGTCCTTTTTACTAAGTCAAATAACCATGCTGCGGCCCACGAAGGAAGTCAAAGAGCATATAAGAGACTCTGGCAACACCCTAAACCTCATTCCCCTCTGTCCCGCCTCCCCATTCATTAGCCATCAGACCTAGCTCCCAAATATCTCTTGAACTTGGCCCACTCAACACTGTCCCCAACGTCAAGGCCTCAAGCATCTCTCGCCTATGATAACTGATGTCCATGCTTCCAGCTTCCTGCTTGAGAGGCAACATAACAACACAAAATCAGGCTGCCTGGGTTCAAACCCTGCCTCCTCCATCTATTAGCTTTGTAAATTAGTTTTTCAGCCTCTTGGCGCCTTAGTTTTAATGTCTGTTTAAAAAAAAAAAAAAAGGTGCTTGAGAATTTTTTTAAATGATGCAGATAAAGCACTCATAGAAGCAAATGGAATATAAACATTCATAAATGTTAGCTGTTGTTATCAATATGATTCTCTTACTTACAAAGCCTGTACTATCAAAAGCATAGTGCTGACCACCAGTCTCCTACTTTAAAACCTTCAATGGCTCCCTATTATTCCAAACTTCTTAGCACAGAATATTATGGACCTCATCAAGCAAGTACCAAACACCCATTACACAATCTCCCATAATTCCAGCCCATGTGCCTCAGTCATGTCCACAGCCAGTGGCTCCACATTTCAGGAGTAAATGGAAGAAATGGAAGTGTCTGGTTTTTAAGATCATGCGTGTTCAGGGATATGGTCACATTCTAATCAGTTGTAATTTATTACAGTAGGTCATTATGTGATTGAGCTAATGGGTCAAAAAGTTGTAATACTAGAAAAACATTAGCCCAAGCATAAGCTGAGGGAAGTGATGGGGGAGGCCAACATTTACTGAGCACTTATACGTGCAAGTCACTATACTAAAGCTTAGAAAGCATCATCTCTCAACTAATTCTCAGGCTCTAAAAGGTATGTATCATTTTCCCTTAGTCTTGGCATGCTATAAAAGAAGAGCCACTCTATGGACAGCCAAGTTGGTTAGAGAAGGGACTCTGCACATGCTGATATCAGGCTGTCACCATAAACATAAGAAGGTATCCTTCAGCAGAGATTGGAAGCTCTGGTCATGTCAACACTTCTGGCTGCAGCTCCTTCTGCAAATAAGGCAAAACAAAATCATGGGAAGTATCAACTTCTAGTTCCCTTCATCTCAGCTTGAAAGATCTGTACAGGAACTAATACTTTTACAGGCAGAGTCTTAGCTCAACTCCTAACACTGGACAAATAAACACAGATAAAGACACTGAAAACAAATCACACATATTTGCACAGATGAAATTCAGGATATTAAACTGGGGAATCAGATTACTCACTTCCCAGTACAACAGTAATGAAAAACTTCATAAGACTTTATGCATTATACAATATGCATTCTCAATGACTTTGAGACCATCACACCCATGAAAAGGAAAGAAGAGTTTAAAATAAAACAACTGCAGAGGTATTAAATTTAAAAAGCATTTCTGTATTGTTTATATGATAAAGTACCAGGTTTTATAAAACCAATGTAACTATTTTGCAAAACAAATGGAGTCAGCAAGAGTCACTGCAGAAAACTGAATGAGATAATCAGAAGACTAGCTTATAAAGTTCTCTGAGAATTAAGGAGGAAGAACAAATGAGCAAAACGTTAGAAATATTCAGGGTAATATCCAAAAAAACTACAATATATTAACCAATGTTACATAATTAAGGAAGAAAGTAATGACCAATAACATAATTTTGAAGGACTTCACTACGTATCAAAAGACCTGGTACCAACCTATATTAATGAAAACTGCATACTAGATATATACTTCTGAAATGCATTAATTTAAAAGGTAAAGAACAAATCTTACAAGAACCACATAAGAAAGTTATTAAGTTTTTTAATCATGTTAGCATCAGACTTCTCCTCCACACCATGATTTAAAAAAAAAAAAAAAAAAAGTGCAACCAAATCTTCACAACCAGCCAAGCTAAATACTGTTCATGTGGAAGGACAAAAAAACCTCACATTTTCCAAGTTCAAATCTGTAAGAGCCCACAAAGTACATCACCCATACATTTGTTCTTCCTGAGCAAAAACAAACAAACAAAAAGAATTATACCACTGACCAAAACGTGTATCAAAATGATAAATTTTAAAATGAGGCAGATGTGCCATCAAATAATTCATACGCACAAAGAAAAGTAAAATGTAGATTTGCTGTCTAATTCTTAACAATATAACTATATAAAGGCTGTTTATCTTTCCTTAAATAAGACAGTATTTAAAAACCTATAAAAACAAATATAAAATCCTTGGTTATTCCAACAAAAACTGGGGAAAAGTTTTACACACTAGACACCACTAAAAACTCTGCTTCCTTTTTGACAAAGAAAAATAGAGGAACAAGAGAATTAAGAAGGTATTGACTAATTATCCAGACAAGAACTGGGAGAAAATGGAAAATCAGGGAATTGATCTAGAATTGGGGCCATAGGAGGGCATTTACTGAGCCAGAAGAGTCAGCTAAGAGGATCACAAAGGTTGGATCTACTGAGAATTCGTACTGGAACCCTGAAGTTCTGCCCTCTAGGAGTAGGGTAAACAGTAAGTAAACTAGCCTATAAAGACCACTGGCAAGGGACTTCCCTGGGGACGCACTGGTTAACAATACACCTGCCAATGCAGGGGACAAGGGTTCGAGCCCTGGTCCGGGAAGATCCCACATGCCGCAAAGCAACTAAGCCTGTGTGCCACAACTACGGAGCCCATGCCCCGCAACAAGAGAAGCCACCACAATGAGAAGCCTGCACACTGCAACACCGGAGATCCCCTGCTCTCCTCAACTAGAGAAAGCCCGTGTGCAGCAACGAAGACCCAACACGGCCAAAACTTAATTATTCAATTAATTAATTTTTAAGAAAAAGACCACTGCCAAGATTTCACTGGCTGGTCAAGAAAATCTCCACCCCTGTTCAAGATGAGCCTATCTTTCCCCACTGTCTGACAAAACCAGATGAATATCAAATACAGAGAAAGTACAATCATTCAAGGCCTCAGTTTAGTTACACAAAGATTTTTTCCCCAAATACAATTCCAAGAACAAAAGCAAATATAAACAGATACAAGAGGAGAGAAGACAATTTTAATGAGAAATGGCAGAAATACCAGATAGTACAAACAGGGGCTCCAGATGTTGAAATGTCAAAGACTTTAAAATAACTATGTTTAGTATGTTCAAGGAGCTAAAAGACAATATAGAAATTTTCAACGAAGAAATGGAAACTGATAAATAACACAGCAGATTTCTAGAACAACAACAAAAAAAAATTAAAGCCTCAGAGGAAGAATATTAAGACAAACTAGACACAGATGATTAAATGATTAGTGAATTGGAAGGTGAATTGGAATATAACAAGAATGAAACCAAAAAAGTGATTAAGAGACAAAGAGGCTACAGGGAAAGACTTTAACATGCATTCAGAAGGAACACCAGAAGGAAGAGAAAGGGCAGGGTGAGAGAGAAAAGGGCTAAGCATTCCCCTAAATTGATGAAAAACACCAATTCCATAAATTCAAGTAGCCCAATAAACATGCCAGCCACAAAAAAATGGAATGGCATCTTTAATCCCTGGAAGGAAATCACTGCAGCCTGAGAATTCTTTACTCAATGAATAACTATCCTTCAAGAATGAATGTGGAGAGAACAGAAGCAAGAAGAACTACAATCCTGCAGCCTGTGGAACAAAAACCACATTCACAGAAAGACAGACAAAATGAAAACGAAGAGGACTATATACCAGATGAAGGAACAAGATAAAACCCCAGAAAAACAACTAAATGAAGTGGAGATAGGCAACCTTCCAGAAAAAGAATTCAGAATAATGATAGTGAAGACGATCCAGGACCTTGGAAAAAGAATGGAGGCAAAGATCAAGAAGATGCAAGAAATGTTTAACAAAGACCTAGAAGAATTAAAGAACAAACAAACAGAGATGAACAATACAATAACTGAAATGAAAACTACACTAGAAGGAATCAATAGCAGAATAACTGAGGCAGAAGAACGGATAAGTGACCTGGAAGACAGGATGGTGGAATTCACTGCTGCGGAACAGAATAAAGAAAAAAGAATGAAAGGAAATGAAGACAGCCTAAGAGACTTCTGGGACAACATTAAACACACCAACATTCGCATTATAGAGACCCCAGAAGGAGAAGAGAGAGAGAAAGGACCAGAGAAAATATCTGAAGAGATTATAATCGAAAACTTCCCTAACATGGGAGAGGAAATAGCCACCCACGTCCAGGAAGTGCAGAGAGACCCAGGCAGGATAAACCCAAGGAGAAACACGCTGAGACACATAGTAACCAAATTGACAAAAATAAAAGACAAAGAAAAATTATTAAAAGCAGCAAGGGAAAAACGGCAAACAACATAAAAGGGAACTCCCGTAAGGTTAACAGCTGATTTCTCAGCAGAAGCTCTACAAGCCAGAAGGGAGTGGCATGATATATTTAAAGTGATGAAAGGGAAGAACCTACAGCCAAGATTACTCTACCTGGCAAGGATCTCATTCAGATTTGACAGAGAAATCAAAAGCTTTACACACAAGCAAAAGCTAAGGGAATTCAGCACCAGCAAACCAGCTCTACAACAAATGCTAAAGGAACTTCTCTAAGTGGGAAACACAAGAGAAGAAAAGGATCTACAAAAACAAACAAAAAACAATTAAGAAAATGGTAATAGGAACATACATATCAATAATTACCTTAAATGTGAATGGATTAAATGCTCCAACCAAAGACACAGGCTCACTGAATGGATACAGAAACAAGACCCACATATATGCTGTCTACAAGAGACCCACTTCAGACCTAAGAACACATACAGACTGAAAGTGAAGGGATGGAAAAAGATATTCCATGCAAATGGAGATCAAAAGAAAGCTGGAGCAGCAATACTCATTTCAGAGAAAACAGACTTTAAAATAAAGAATGTTATAACAGACAAGGAAGGACACTACATAATGATCAAGGGATCAATCCGAGAAGAAGATATAACAATTATAAATATATATGCACCCAACATAGGAGCACCTCAATATATAAGGCAACTGCTAACAGCTCTAAAAGAGGAAATCGACAGTAACACAATAATAGTGGGGGACTTTAACACCTCCCTTACACCCATGGACAGATCATCCAGACAGGAAATTAAAAAGGAAACACAAGCTTTAAATGACACAATAGACCAGATAGATTTAATTGATATTTATAGGACATTCTGTCCAAAAACAGCAGATTACACTTTCTTCTCAAGTGTCCATGGAACATTCTCCAGGATAGATCACATCTTGGGTCACAAATCAAGCCTCAGTAAATTTAAGAAAACTGAAATCACATCAAGCATCTTTTCCAACCACAACGCTGTAAGATTAGAAATAAATGACAGGGGGAAAAAAAGAATGAATGTGAACACCATGCACAAAAATAAATTCAAAACAAATTAAAGACCCGAATGCAAGACCTGGAGCCAGAAAACTCCTAGAAGAAAACGTAAGTAGTATGTTCTTTGACACAGCACTTTTTTTTTTTCTTTTTTTGGATATGTCTCCTCAGGTCCTCAGGCAAGGGAAACAAAAGCAAAAATAAACAAATGGGACTACATCAAACTAAAATGATTTTGCACAGTGAAGGAAACCAACAACAAAATGAAAAGGCCACCTACTGAATGGGAGAAGATATTTGCTAATGATACATCTGATAAGCGGTTAATATCCAAAATATACAAAAAAACTCATACAACGCAACATCAAAAAAACAAACAACCCAATTAAAAAATGGGCAGAGGACCTGAATAGGCATTTTTCCAAAGAAGACATTACAGATGGCTAAAAAGCACATGAAAAGATGCTCAACATCACTAATCATCAGGGAAATGCAAATCAAAACCACAGTGAACATCACCTCACACCTGGCAGAATGGCTATTATCAAAAATACAATAAATAGGGCCTTCACTGGTGGCGCAGTGGTTGAGAGTCCGCCTGCCCATGCAGGGGACACAGGTTCATGCCCCAGTCCGGGAAGATCCCACATGCCGCAGAGCAACTAGGCCCATGAGCCATGGCCACTGAGCCTGCACATCTGGAGCCTGTGCTCCTCAACGGGAGAGGCCACAACAGTGAGAGGCCCGTGTACCGCAAAAAAAAAAAAAAAAAAAAGACAATAAATAACGTGTTGGTAAGGATGTGGAGAAAAGGAAACCCTTGTGCACTGTTGGTGAGAATGTAAATTAGTACAGCCACTATGGAAAACAGTATGGAGACTCCTCAAAAAATAAAAAATAAAACTACCAATCCAGCAATTCCAGTCCTGGGTATTTAACCAAAGAAAATAAAAACACTAATTAGAAAAGATATATGCACCCCCACGTTCACTGCAACAATAATTACAATAGCCAAGATATGGAAGCAACCCAAGTACCCATCAACAGATGAATGGAAAAAGAAGATGGAATATTACCCAGTCATAAAAAAGAATGAAATTTTGTCATTTGCAACAACACAGATGGACCTAGAGGGTAATATGCTAGGTGAAATAAGTTAGACAAAGAAAGACAAATACTGTATGATTTCACTTATATGTGGAATCTAAAAAACAAAACAAATGAACAAACATAACAAAACAGAAACAGAGTCATAGATACAGAGAACAAACAGGTGGTTGCCAGAGGGGAGAAGGGTGAGAAGAGGAGAGAAATAGGTGAGGGAGATTAAAAGGCATAAATTTCCAGTTGCAAAAGAAAAAAAAAAAAGAATCATGGGTATGAAATGTACAGTGTGCAGAATATAGTCAATAATTATGTAATATCTTTGTTTGTGACAGACTATAACCAGACTTATGGTGATCATTTTGAAATATATTGAAATATCCACTCACTATGTTGTGTAACAGGAACTAAAACAGTGTTGCAGGTTAATTACACTTCAAACACAACCAAACAAACCTAGAGAAAAAGAAATCAGATTTGTGGTTACCAGAGGCAGAGGGAGGCAAAGACTGTCAAAAGGTACAAACTTCCAGTTAAAAGATAAATAAGTACTAGGGATATAATGTACATGATAAAGATAATTAATGCTGCTGTATGTTATACATTAAAGTTGTTAAGAAAGTAAATCCTAAGAGTTCTCATCACAAACAAAAAAAAATTTTTTCTATTTCTTTAATTTTGTATCTATATGAGATGATGGATGTTCACTAAACTTATTGTGGTAATCAGTTCATGATGTATGTAGGTCAAATCACTATGCTGGACACCTTAAACTTATACAGTGCAGTATGCCAATTATACCTCAATAAAACTGGAAGAAAAAAAAGAATGTGTGTGAAATAAAGATTTTTTAGCCAAAGAAATATGAAGAGAATTTGCTTCTCACTAAAGGAAATAATAAAAGAGTTTTCTTGAGAAAATTATCTCAGATGAAGGTTGGAAATGGAAGGAGGAATAAAGAGCCCCAAAAATGGGAAATAAGGGAAAGTCAAAATAATAATAACAATGTCCTATGGGGTTAAAAACGTACATAAATAAAACACGAAAAAACAATAGCACCTAAGAGAAAAGAGCATAAATTGGAGCAAAAAGACTTCTAAGGCCTCTGTATCATCTGGGAAGAGGGTAAAAAGCCAATTGATGTTAGAATTTAAGTCAAGTGTGTATGTTAATCTCTAGAATAACCACTAAAAGAAAAGGAAAAAAAATAGAGGAAACATGGGATAATAAAATTTTCTTAATCAATAAAAATACAAGAAAGAAGATAAAGAGTAATGCAGAATAGGTAAGACAAAGAAAAAGCACAGTAAATGGTAGTTTTAAACCCAAATATATGCATAATTACATTAGATATAAATGGTCTAAATACTCCAATTAAAACGTAAGGGTTATCAGATTGGATTTTTAAAAAAAACCTAACTATACGCCATATGCAAAGACACATATAAAACATAATGGACACAGAAAAGTTGAAAGTATAATGATGGAAAAAGAAATGCCATGCAAACATTATTGAAAGAATATAATGTGTCTCTACTAAGAGCAGACAAGTATTCTTTAAAGCAAAACACTTTACCCAGAGTTTAAAAATGATTCTTTTATAATGGTAAAAGGTTTAATTTCCCAGAAGTATATAAAAATTATAAATCTGTATGCACCTAATATCATAAACTCAAAATACATAATGTAAAAATTTATAAAACTATATCAAATATAAAATAAAAAAATGAAAAAAACTACAAGGAGAAACAGACATATCTACAGTCAAAACAGATTTTTATAACTCCTCTCAATAACTGATAGAACAAGCAGGCCAAACACTGAGCAAGGACAAATGTTTTAATATGCAAATAATAACACTGACAAAAAGGACGTACATAGGATGTGCTATCCAAAAACTGCAGAGTACAACTGTTTTAACACACATGAAACACAGAGTAGCCACATACTAGGTGATAAGGCAAGTATCAACACATTTTAAAGTGTCAATATCAGAATGTGTTCTCTAACAAAACAATTAATCCAAAACTCTATAGAACAAAGATAACTAGAAAAATCTTCAAGTTTGGAAATTAACAAATATACTTCTAAAGCAAAATGGAAATTAGAAAATGTTTTAAACTCAATAATAAGGAAAATATTACATATTAAAACCTGAGGGATATGGCTAAAGCAGTACTTAAAATGTACAATTTTAATCAATATACTTGGGGGAAAAGGCAGGGTGAACATTAATGAACTGAAAACAACTATACCAAGAATTTTTTTTTTTTTTTTTGCGGTACGCGGGCCTCTCACTGTTGTGGCCTCTCCCGTTGCGGAGCACAGGCTCCGGACGTGCAGGCTCAGCGGCCATGGCTCACGGGCCTAGCCGCTCCACAGCATGTGGGATCTTCCTGGACCGGGGCACGAACCCGTGTCCCCTGCATCGGCAGGTGGACTCTCAACCACTGCGCCACCAGGGAAGCCCCAAGAATTTTTTTAACTAAAAGGAAAACAAACACAGAAAAGGTAGAAGGATGAAAATAATAAAGATAAAAGCAGAAATAAATTAAATAGAAAAAAAAACAATAGAAAAATCTACAAAGCTAAGAGTTAGCCAAAACACTTTTAAAAAATTAAACCACTAACAATTATTACTAGGGAAAAAGGAACAAGAGGATAAATATAAGCATTCTCAGGAATGAAAAAAGGAAAATCACCATACAGCTTAAATAGGTAAAAGAATATTAAGAACAAACTTCATGTACATGGGGGTCTCTTGGTGCTGACAGTGTTCTATGATATGAAGACCTGGTGATAATGAGACAGGTACTTACTCTATAATTCATTAAGGTGAGTATTTATAATTTTGGCAATAAATAAGTAAACATATAAGAGAATGGATAAAATATATAAGGAAAATAGAAACAGAAAGCAAAAGTGGCCAAGGCAAAGCAAAATTAATTCAACTTATATTAACTGCATGTTTACTATGAATCTCTCACTACACTAGGGGTCAGGACTACACAACAGTGAGACAATATACTTCCTTCTCTCGTGAGCCTTAGAGGAGTCAGACATTAACCAATTAGTCATGCAAATAAGTTCCAAACCATAACAAGTCCTATGAAAAAAAAACCAACAAGATATTAGAATATAAAACAGGGAAACCTAATCTGTATTAGATGTCAAGGAAGACTTATAGGAAGAGACATTGAAAAAAAGTCAGAAAATGAATATGAATTAATAAGTGTAGCAGGAGGACAGCATTCCAGGAAAAGATAGAAGAGTATTTTGAATAGTTCATTTCAACGAAACATGGTACATTCAAAGTCAGTAGGAAGGCCAGAATGAACAAAGCACAAAAAATAAAGGTAAGAGTAGTAAGATAGACAGGGGCCACAACAGGAAGGATAAGGAGCATAGCAGCTAGCTGAATTTATCAGAATATTTTTAAAAAATCATCAGCAAGGGGCTTCCCTGGCGGCACAGTGGTTGAGAGTCCACCTGCCGATGCAGGGGACAGGGGTTTGTGCCCCGGTCCAGGAAGATCCCACATGCCGCGGAGCGGCTGGGCCCGTGAGCCATGGCCGCTGGGCCTGCGCGTCTGGAGCCTGTGCTCCGCAACGGGAGAGGCCACAACAGTGAGAGGCCCGCGTACCGCAAAAAAAACACCCAAAAAAAACAGGAGACAGGAAATAAAGAGCAGCTAAGTTGCTTACCTTCTTCAAGAGGGAAGCTCTAACAACTGTTTAACTCTAGACATTAGCATAAAGAATAGTATCAAATTTGTTAAAAAATTAAGGACAACCATTACAAAAATAAGAAGCATATATAAAAATACAAGAATACTAAAAGAAAAAAATTCACAAAATAATCAATCCCAAGAAAAGCAAGTAAAGGAAAACAACAAAGCATGATAAATAGAAAATATAACATATGATTTCATAAATAATTTCAAATGTATCAGTATTCATAATAAATATTATCTATATACATTAACATGGAAACCTATTCAATACGTCTACAAGAAGACCTTGAGACTTCAAACTAGCTCTCATCTTATGAAAAACCATTAAGGATCTAAGGAATTTACTTGATATAATTAATCAGCTTTATTTAATAGGTATATATCTTAACTATCAATATATACTTATTCATATAATACAGATACCACATTTTGTGCTCTCTAGAGGCTATGCAATTTCAAGTATCAATAAAATATTGATCAGACATTAAGTCACAAAAAATTCAGTAACACTGCAAAAAGCAGTTAAATATACATCTTGATCTCTGACCACAATGTATAGAAAACTTGAAGTTAGAAACAACAAAGAGAATAAAAAAATAATATTTATTTTAAAATCAGAACAGAGACACATACCCTGATTTTCTTGTTCTACAAAATGCTAAGTAAGAAGCTTTTGTGAATTGTTAGAGAAAATCCTAAAATGGATTTTTATCAGGTGAGTTTATAGGTCTTTATGAAAGTATGGAAAAACATCAAGAACAACATGGAACCACCACAACAAGCAAGTCCTTCACACCAATCTCTTTTCTTCCTTTAATAGGATTCGAAAATTGTACATAAGAAAAATTACACAGATGTACAGTATCTTAAAAGCAACAAAGCATTTGACAAAATTTTCCCTATCATTTAGAAAAAGACCATAAAATGTCAATAACACAAGGGTAATGTAAAAAAAAAAAAAGAAAACAGTGAACTAATAAGGATCTCCAAACATTGTCTCCTCCATAACAGCAATAAGAAAACTGGCAAATATTGTCAGTACCAGCTTTTTAAAAACTCTGGAAATTAACCAAAGGCTTCCAGCAATCGGCTGTGGGGGGAGGGGATTTATTCAACAAAAATACCTGAATCTCAGTAAGAACAGCAAGTTTTGTGATGTTTTAACTTGCCCCATTTCATGCTTGGTACTCACTTGTCCAACACACTTCTCTATGTTACCTGTGCTAAAGCCCAGAAATAAAAAGCCCACACAAGCTGGAGAGAACACTCAATCAGGTTTTCAAAATAATTTCAATAGGCTAAAGTGGCAAGGTGCAAATTTAACAGAAATCACTGTACCCGTTTAGGTTAGAAAATCAAAAGAAAAGTATGTGCTAGAACAGGCTCCAGATACAATACTGGGAACTGTTTGTGTGAAAAGAAATCTAGGAGGTTTTAATTGCCTTTAAGATTCATACGACCCAACCAAATAACAAAATGGCTTTTGTAAAATGCCCACACTGTTCTATCAAGGAAATATAATGATTATAAACATATGTGCATTTAACAATATAGCCCCAATATATGAAGCAAAAATTGACAGAATGGAAGGGAGAAATATACAGTTCTACTATAATTGGAGACTTGAATACTCCACGTTCAATAATGAATAGAACAACCAGACAGATCAATAAGGGAACAGATGATGTGAAGAACACTGTAAACCAATTCCACCTAACATACATATAGAGGATACCCAGCAACAGCAGAATATACATTGTTCTCAAGTGCACACAGTATGTTCTCCAGGACGGACCACATGCTAGGCCAGAAAACAAGTTTTACTAAATTTTAAAAGATTGAAATCACACAGAGTATCTTTTCTGACCACAATAGAATAAAATGAGAAATCAATAGTAGAATGAAAATGGGAAAACTCACCATTATGTGAAAATTAAACAGCACTCACTTAAACAACCAGGGGGTCAAAGAAAAAAAAAAATCACAAGGAAAATTAGAAAATATTACAGAAGACAAAAGGAAAACATATCAAAACGTAACGGATGCAGTGAAAGCAGTGTTCAAAGAGAAATTTATGGCTATAAACACATTTTAAAAGAATAAAGATTACAAATCAATAACCTAACTGTATAACTTAAAGAACTAAAAAGGGAAAAGCAAACTAAGCCCACGCTAGCAGAAGGTAGGAAATAAAAAAAAATAGAGTTGAGATAAACAAAATAGAGACCAGAAAAACAACAGAGAAAATCAATGAAACTAAAAGTTGGTTCTTTGAAAAGATCAACAAAGTTGAGAAACCTTTAAATACACTGACAAAGAAAAAAAGAGAGAAGACCCAAACTGGTAAAATAAATGAAAGAGACAACACTACTACAGACCTTAAAGAAATAAAAAGAATTATAAGAGAATATTCTGAACAAATAGCATTGTTCATGTAGGTTATCCAGTTTGTTGGATACCTACATTGACAAACTGGATAACCTTCATGAAATGGAAAAATTCCTAGCAACACACAAACTACCCAAAACTAACTCAAGAAATAATAGAAAATCTGAATAGACCTATAACAAGTAAGGAAATTGAATCAATAAACAAAAACTTCCCAACAAAGAAAAGGCCAGGACCAGATGGCTTCACTGGTGAATTCTAACACACATTTAAATAGAAATTAATACCAATACTTCTCAAATTCTTCCCCCTCTCAAAAAAAACTGAAGAGGAGGGAATAAATACCTCTTAATTCATTTTATGATGTAAACATTACCCTGACACCAAAGCCAGACAAAGATTACAAGAAAAGAAAACTACAGGCTAATATCTCTTATGAATATAGATGAAAAAATCCTCAACCAAATACTAGCAAACCAAATCCAGAAGCATATAAAAAGGATCATACATCGTGACCAAGTGGGATTTATCCAAGGAATGCACGGGTGGTCCAACATATAAAAATCAATAAATGTAATACATTAACAGAATGAAGAAAAAAACACATGATCATCTCAGCTGACACACAAAAGTCATTCGACAAAATCCAACACTCCTTCATAATAAAAATGTCAGAAAATCAGGAACAGGAAACTTTCCAACATGGTAAAGCGCATTTATGAAAAATACACAGCCAATATCATATTCAGTAATGAAATATTGAAACCTATTTCCTAAGATAAGGAACAAGACAACAATGCCCACTTTCTCCGCTTCTTCTCAACAAAGTACTAGAAGTTCTACCCTAAGTATGAAACCAAAACCACAGGCAACAAAAGGAAAAATAGATACTTCTTTAAAATTACTACTTTTGTGCATCAAAAGACACTGACAAGAGACTGAAAAGACAGCCCATAGAAAGCAAGAAAATACTTTCAAATTATATATCTGATAGGGGTTTAATATCCAGAATATATAAAGAACTCCTGTAACTCAACGACAAAAAGACAAAGAATCCAATTTAAAAATGAGCTAAAGACTTGAACAGACATTTCTCCAAAGAAGATATACAAATGCCAACAAGCACATGAAAAGATGTTCAACACCATTAGTCATTTAAGGAAATGCAAATCAAAACCACAGTGAGATAGCATTTCTTAACTACAAAGATGTCTACAATTTCTTTTTACAAGTAAAGCAACAAGTACAAGTAAAGATGCAGAGAAATCATAACCCTCAATACACTGCTGGTGAGAATGCAAGACAGTGTAGATGTAGTGAACAACAGTTGGGCAGTCTCTCAAAAAGTTAAACAAAGAATTACAATATAACCCAGCAATTCCACTCTTGGCTATAGAACCAAAAGGACTGAAAAAAAGAACTCAAACAGATACTTGTAAGCCAAGCTCACAGCAGCATTATTCATACTAGCCAAAAGATGGAAACAACCCAAGTGTCCATCAACAGATGAAGGGATAAAAACATGTGGTATATATGAAATACTACAGAATATTATTCAGCCACAAAATGAAATTCTGACTACACGCCACAACCTGAATAAACCTGGACAATACTATAGGAAGAAAAAAAAAATCCAGACAGAAAAGGCCGTGTACTACATGGTTCCATTCATATGAAATATCCAAAATAGGCAAATCCATAAAGACAGCAGATTAGTGGTTGCCCGGCTAGGGAAATGGGGAATGAGCACTTAATAGGTATAGGGGTTTCCTCTTGGGGTGATTAAAAAAAAATGTTCTGGGGACTTCCCTGGCCGTCCAGTGGCTAAGACTCTGTGCTTCTACTACAAGGGGCACGGGTTTGGTCCCTGGTTGGGGAACTAAGATCCCACATGCCACGTGGTGCAGCCAAAAAAAAGAAAATAATAATAATAACAACATAGCAGGATCACAGGACTCTTGATCCAGTGCTCCATTCATGAAGGCCAGCTTCCTTTACAACAAAAAATGTTCTGGAGCAAAAGCCAGGGGTGGTGGTTGCACAAGAGTGTGAAAATACTAAATGCTGCTGAACTGTATAATTAAAATTGTTAAAATGGCAAATTTTATGTAATCTAGGTGATCCTTAAACAACACAGGTTTAAACTGCACATGTCTACTTACTTAGACATGGATTTTCTTCAATAGTAAACACTACAGTACTACACAATCTGAGGTTGGTTGAATCCACAGATGTGGAACCACGGATATGGAAGAACCACAGAAAGAGAGGGCCAACTCTAAGTTACACATGGATTTTCAACTGCGTGGGGAGTCAGTGCCTCTAACTGTAGCATCTTTCAAGGGTCAAATATATATATTGGACAATTTTTAAAGATAGTAAAAAAATATATATGTAAGACTTTGACATGCAAAAATAGCTAGTAAATCCTTCAATACACTTGTTTTACTGTTTTTCTCTTTTCTACTTTATTAATGTTTTTCTTTTTATTTACTTATTCCTTCTTTATCGTTTCCCTTTATTCATTTTGTTGTTCTTTTTCTAACTTTTTGAAATGAATACTGACTTCATTCTTTTCTGTTTTTAATGTATGTGTTTAAGGTCAAAAATCGTTCCTCTAAGCACCCATTGTACAGAAGTTCTATGAATACTGTTTTCATTCATGTTATTTTTTAAATATTCTGCAATTCAGGTTCTGGTTTTCCTTAAGACTAAATTAATAAAAAGTCCACTGTCCAAATTACAAGAAGTGGCCTTTACTGATGAAACCAAGAATTATTCTAGGTAATACATTTAAAGTAGAGTGCTAAATAGACTAGATATATCCAGGAGAGAACAACCAGGAAGGTAAAGGATTGGGAAACACATCCAATAAGAGCAGGAAAAAAAATACAGTGATGCTTACTCTGGAGGAGAAAACAGCCCTAATTTCTAGTAGCCCAGACCTTTTGGAATACTTGGAAGACTTCCACAAGCACCTTTTATGCTCTAGGTGCTGGAGATACATCACTGAACCAGATGTGACCCTGCCTCCAAGAAGACAGTCCTTAAATAAGTACAAAAATAAATGACTGTACCCTTTTCTCCACACCCACTCTTGCACCACTGGTGGGAATGTGAATTGGTTCAGCTACTATGGAGAACAGTATGGAGGTTCCTTAAAAAACTACAAATAGAACTACCATATGACCCAGCAATCCCATTACTGGGCATATACCCTGAGAAAACCAAAATTCAAAAAGAGTCATGTACCAAAATGTTCATTGCAGCTCTATTTACAATAGCCCGGAGATGGAAACAACCTAAGTGCCCATCATCGGATGAATGGATAAAGAAGATGTGGCACATATATACAATGGAATATTACTCAGCCATAAAAAGAAACGAAATTGAGCTATTTGTAATGAGGTGGATAGACCTAGAGTCTGTCATACAGAGTGAAGTAAGTCAGAAAGAGAAAGACAAATACCGTATGCTAACACATATATGTGGAATTTAAGGAAAAAAATGTCATGAAGAACCTAGGGGTAAGACAGGAATAAAGACACAGACCTACTGGAGAACGGACTTGAGGATATGGGGAGGGGGAAGGGTGAGAGCTATGACAAAGCGAGAGAGAGGCATGGACATATATACACTAACAAACGTAAGGTAGATAGCTAGTGGGAAGCAGCCGCATAGCACAGGGATATCAGCTTGGTGCTTTGTGACCCCCTGGAGGGGTGGGATAGGGAGGGTGGGAGGGAGGGAGACACAAGAGGGAAGAGATATGGGAACATATGTATATGTATAACTGATTCACTTTGTTATAAAGCAGAAGTTAACACACCATAGTAAAGCAATTATACCCCAATAAAGATGTTAAAAATAAATAAATGACTGATTACAAGGACCAATGCTGTGGAGGAGAAGCACAGGATGCTCAGAGAATACATAACAGGGAGGTCTACGGTGGTCTGGGAGTCAGGGAAGGCATACTTGAATCAACTTGAGAGCTGAAAGGGGATGGAAAAGGAGACCAGGCTGGGCCAGGGGTCTCCCGGGCACAAGAAACAGCATGAGTAAAGGTCTTGAGGCAAAAAACGTTTGGATGCCTGAAAAGAGGCAGCAAGAGTGGCGCACAGAGAAGAAAAGGGAGAGCCGTCCTAGCTGAGCCTGGAAAGGTAGGCAGGTTCAGATCATGTTAAGTGTTTGGAATTTCTGCCTGAGAGCAACTGGAAGCCATTGAAGACTTCAGGAAGAAAGTGACATGTTCAGAATTACCTTTTCAAACAATCACTTTAGATACAGTATGGGAACAGAGAGTGGCAAAGAGGAAATGTTGGGAGTCCAGTCAACAGGCTATTGTTTCTTCCAGAAGGGAGAGAGGGATGGCTTGGACTAGAATGGCAGCAGGGGAAATGGAGCTACCTAGGAAATGAAACTGATAGCTCTTGGTGACTGAATTCACAGCTCTTATCAACAGGTAGAAATTGCACAAGAAGGCAGACCTTGGCTCACTATAACAAGGCATTTTCCAACAGCTAGGCCAAAATGGAAGAGGCTGCCCTTCAAGACAGAGCACCCTATTTCCTTTGAAAGTTTTCTAGGAGAAACGGGGTGATCATATGTGAAGGATGTATGTGCTGGTTGAGGAATGAGACTAGGTGACATCTAAGACATCCCAACCTCTAAGACTCTTCCCTTTTTTTTTTTCTGGCCATGCCGCATAGCATGTGGGATCTTAGTTCCTCAACCAGGGATCGAACCCATGCCCCCTCCGGTGGAAGCACGGAGTCCTAACCACTGGACTGCCAGGGAAGTCCCTAAGACTCTTTTCTAAAATCAACAGAAATGTCAGGCCATCTGGACAACTCAACGTAAAACACCTAGGAAAGAAATAAATCATGTGTGTTTGTGTATGTATATGTGTTGTCTCATATCTCAGTTTTCCTATCTATTCAAACTGCGTTTCTTCTAGAAAAGTACATGGATAAATGATTGTCAGTACTTTACAGCTTGTCATGCAGATGGTGAAAAAATTGTACTACTTCTCTTTCTGGTTCTTTGTATTCAAGTATTGATATAAAGCTTCAGCTTATTTGTACATATCAACTTAATTTTAATAAAGATTAGAAACATGTAGAAAACAAACCTATGGTTACCAAAGGGGAAAGAGGGGGGAGGGATAAATTAGGAGTTTGGGATTAACATATACACACTACTATATATAAAATACATAACCAACAAGGACCTACTGTATAGCACAGAGAACTATACTCAATATTTTGTAATAACCTATAAGGGAAAAGAATCTGAAAAGTATATATATATATATATACATGAATCACTGTGCTATACGCCTGAAACTAACACAACATTGTAAATCAACTATACTTCAAAATAAAAAAAGAATTGTGAATGCTCTGTTAATATATTCTTTTCAGCCAAGTGTACAGACCTGTCTACTAGAATCTGGGATTATTTGCCTCACCCATGCGAAGCCTAGCTGTTTTGAGGACAAATCCATACAACCAAGGCACCATTGTCCAACAGGCACCACAGTATATGGCAGTAAAGAAAGAGTTTCAAACACACCATCCTGCCAGTTCCAATCATGACGGGATGCAAACACCATGCCAACCAAAACAAAAACAAAACAAAACAAAACAAAAAGCATGTGGAGAAATGCACAGAGACTCATAAATGTGCTGAAAGACTGAAACGACACTGACCAAGAAATGTTACCAACTGCCCTCAAAACCAGTCTTCTCAATGCAAAAGCCTGAGTAAGGCCGACCAGCACCAAGGCCACTGAAATTGGCTCCTGCATCATCATTACTAGGTGGCAGAGCCATCACTATTTCTGAAGCAGCATGACTTAAAGCAATGTTGAAAAACATCTACTCAGACAGACTCAAACGGAAGATTTCCCGTCCCAATTAACTCACTTCACACGAACTCCTTCACAGGCCAACACACAGGCTGGCCTGTGTCATCCCTGTCTTGAACAATACAACATACATAATTATGTTGTCATGCTAGAAGTATGAGGAAGCAGAAAGGTTTTCCTGTTCCTTTTCTTGTTTTTGGTGTAACACCCACTGACCTATACCACCTGGGATTCTGTGTAAAGCACAGGTGCAAGAGAGTCCTAGAGCAGAAACATCACCTAGTAACAGAAGAAGGGAAGTTAGAAGGAAAACTACGGGCATCTTATAATTCACCAAGAAGTGAGAAGGAAAACTACAGGCATCTTATAAATTACCAAGAGGTGAGTGCCTCAGATGACATCGTGTAGATCTTGGTTTTACCATCTGGTGGCTGTGAGCCTCAGTTTCTGAATCGTAAAATGGGGATACTACTAGTATGAATCCCATAGGAAGAACTAAATGAGACAATGCACATGACGATTTACACAGTGTCTGGCACACTGAAAACACTCATTAAACACTATTATTACTGTTTTTACTATTATTAATAAAACTATTTTATACAAGAATCATAGGAAGTTACACTTCAAAAACCTCTTTATACATCAACCAGGATCAGAGATCAGATTTCTTCAAAAGATATACCAATTCATTAAGTCAAAAGCGAATGGGATTTGCACCAGCTTCCCAAAAAGTCAATACCATAGACATAGCCACACAAGAGTTGGAGAGTGGGGGGATAATAAAACATAGAAGTGCCTCAAGATTTCAAAGACTTTGGAATCACTGCCATGTTTGATAACCAAGACAAGAAAACAATCTGTGACAATCCTACATGGTACTAAAATATACATCAATTCTGGAGAGAAAATTAGGTCAATAATTTGAAGAAGATCCATTGTTTTTACATCCCAAAGGCAGCCACTGTGTGGTTCCTTTCCCCTTTCTATGAACTGCAAGACCCTTACCAAAGTCTGTTCCACAAACCACCATGTGTACCATATTCTCCAAAGTGAACGTGGTTTTAGGTGGCAATGCAGACAAGTAAACACAGCAATGTAAATATCAGGACACTAAAATGCTACCCATTCACTCTTTAATGCCAAAGGAGCTTGGGATTCCATGAGTTGATCTGACTTCCAACAGTTCATAAACGAGTCCGGATTTCCAGGAAAAGTTTAGATATCAAGTGCTCCCCATAATGTCAAGGCCTGTGATATCAGTTGGTGAGGCAGGTCCTAACCCCATTCTCCATCAACAAGAGAATT
The DNA here is from genome assembly GCF_005190385.1 of Monodon monoceros. Taxonomy (NCBI): domain Eukaryota; kingdom Metazoa; phylum Chordata; class Mammalia; order Artiodactyla; family Monodontidae; genus Monodon; species Monodon monoceros. The sequence continues at coordinate 7,458,594 of NW_021703766.1, read as the reverse complement.
AAACAAGGCTCAAGGCTGCGCCGAGCCTCACTGGCTTCCTTTACTAAGTCTTGCGTAAGAAAGCGATAATGACATCAAGATTTCCAAGGCAACTCTCCAGAGGAGTCTAGGAAGATATCATCTCTGTCTCATGGATGACACACTCAGATTTCAGTGAAGACAAACAGCCACTTTTAGCATCTCAAGCACTTGTCTCCTTCAAAAGAGTAAAAGAGTCCCTCAGTTCTGATCACCTGGTGGAAATGTTAGTGAAAGACTGAGCAGAGGACTTCAAAACTCTCACCCAACTCCAAGATTCAATAATCCTTTGAATACAAGACTGTATTAGCTTTACTGATAACACAAAGCCGAATGCTGTCAGTGAGTTTTGCTTATGAGAAACCAAAATAAGTATTAATTGATCAATAAAGACATAGAAAAGAGACTCAAGACTTAGACACCCTTAGGAAAACTGCAAGATTGAAAATGACTTCAAGCTTCCTACAAAACAGACTGTAGAAATATCTGAGACAATTTCAACTTTCACGTAAATGAAAGACCTGAGCAGGTTAATTCGTTCATTAGATTGTTTTCTGAGTCTTGCACTGTGCTAGGTGCTAAAGATGGAACAAGTCAGAGGGAATCCCTGCCCTCTCAAAACTTACAACTCAGTGGGAGATTCAGAGAATGAGTTAACACATTACCACCTATTAACATGAGTGCTGTGATGAGAGACGAACAGGGTTCTACAGGAGCCCAAAGAAAACCCTTGATGAGACGGGGAGGTTTTGCCAAGAGCAACATCTCAGCTGAGACCTAAAGGCTGAGCAAGAATTAAGGAAGCAAAATTGTGGCAGGGCTGGTAATGAAGAGCGCCCAGTCACTTGGGAGGGTGTGATTAAAGGACAGCACATGGAACATCAAGAACTGAGAGCAGAGCTCTCTGGATGGAATATCTTTTGTCACTGGAGAACTAGCAGAAGATGTGAAGGGGCCAAATCACACAGAGCCTATACATCACTTAAAGATACTTCATCTGGAGAGACAGTAGTAAAATGGGGATTTTAGAAAGACCTTTGGGTTTCCCCGGTGGCACAGTGGTTAAGAATCCGCCTACCAATGCAGGGTACACGGGTTCGAGCCCTGGTCCGGGAAGATCCCACCTGCCGCGAAGCAACCAAGCCTGTGCGCCACAACTACTGAGCCTGCATCTAGAGCCTGCGAGCCACAACTACTGAGCCCACATGCCACAACTACTGAAGCCTGTGCACCCAGAGCCCACGCACCGCAACGAAGAGCAGCCCCCACTCGCTGCAACTAGAGGAAGCCTGCACGCAGCAATGAAGACCCAACGCAGCCAAAAAATAAATAAATAAATTTATCAAAAAAAAAAAAACCTTTAAAATAATAAGAAAGACCTTTGTGAGCGCAGTATGGAGAAGAGTTGAACTAGATGCATAGATATCAGCTGAGAGGTAGCAGAGTGACTGAAACAATGGGAGTTGCCTCCTGAATTAAAGTGGTGAGAGTGAATATGAAGAGAAAAGGACGGGCTCAAGCAATATTCAGGATGAGGCTTCAACAGAACACACACGATGACTGGGCAAAACAAAGGAGGCCATGTTTCTAGCTATGGAACAGGTGGATGGAGGTACTATTGAGGCTAGGAACAACAAAAGGAAAAGCACGTCTTACATAGGTTGAACATAAGTTCAATTTTGGATATACTGAGTTTAAAGAGCCCAAGAGGGTTAGATGGATATCATCTCCGGAGCTCAGGGGAAAAAAAAAAACAAAACAGGCAAAGTGTCAGGGACTTGGGCATCACCTATATAGTCACTGTAGCACAATGAGAAAACAGAAGAACCCTCGGTCAACACTATTAAGAAGCTCCAAGTTTAAGGAACAGGCAGCAGGAGATGAGGACATAAAGGCAACTGAGGAGGGGTAGAGCCCGTCAAGGACAATGTCTCAAGAATAAGGGGTGGAGACCCAACAGAAATGACGGCCTGTGAAATACCTCCCCGCATGTGATCCTACGCTGCACGCTGTATGGAGAGATAAGGAATCACAAGCACGACCCCAACACGTGGCCCGTGTGTCAGTACTCAAGACCTGGGCTGCCCCAAGAAGCCGTCAAACGACAAAGGATGTCTTTGGGAGGGACCAATAACCTAAAATACAACCTAGGTGACAGACATGTATTCTGGTGGATCCAGAGCAGACAGATTCACCAATCCATCAGTGAACGGCAAGAATTGATGGTATTGGATAATGTGATACTCCACCCAGGTCCCCTTTTCAGGGTCGATGTGCCCATCCCCTCAATTCTAGGAATATCCATGCTGCTAAAGACTCACAGATGTGCCCCTCAAAGGGAACTGCCCTCCACCACAGGGAGCTGCCCTGCCCAAGAATACATTCCCCCCACCGCCGCCAAGGGGCAGCTTACCAGCAACAGCTGCCTGACTTAGGGATATGAAAGTCCAGTTCCCTGGCCTCAATATGGTACATTTCTGAAGAGCCATCCCAGCTCCCAAGCCTTCCTGAGGATCCGCTGAGACCTCAGCTGTAACCTCACTGCTGGTCTCCTTCACCATCTGTCCCATCCTGCATTCCTCACTTCCTTACAGGTGTGTCTCCCAAGAGCATCCTTCAGTAATCCCTCTGGATACAATTCTCCAGTTCAGAGCCCAGTTCTAGGCAGACCAACCTAAAAGGGATGGTGCGTATCAAACTGGGCCACAACACTGAGGCTTGAGTAGAGAGGCAGAGCTGCCCATGGCAGAGGTGGCTGCAAACTGTAGGGCGATCTTTGTATGTGTCAGCGTGAGAGGGGCTCTGTCACATGCAGCATTTAACAGAGAAGGGCCACTCTCAATCCAGTTGTCACCCACAATGAAGGACAATGACTTGAATGCTTGAATTCACCTTCAGGGACTTTTGTTACCTAATAAACCTATATAAGATCTGATGGAAGGCAAAATGGAAACTTGAATTTCAAGGACGATCTGAAGTAATCTTTGAAAAGGGAGAGAGGAAACAACAAAGGATGCTCACTCAAGAGAAAGCCGAGGTGGCCGAGGAGCATAGGTTTTGAATATTTTCAATGACTCATTCAACAAATATTTATTGAAAGATTATTATGTGCCCAACAAAGTGCCACAACTCGAGACGACAATCATGGAAGAAACAGACATGGCCCCTGCCCTCACAGAGCTTAGAATCCAGCAGAAAATTCTGGAGTTCGGGAATGGAACCCTTTTCCCCCATCAAAATGGTTCCAGGAAACCTAACACATAAAATCAGATACATGGGATAACTTCTTAGTGGAGATGTCTTCTGTAAGTATAACACGACACTTTCTTATCGCTGAGTTAACTCGTGAGAACGATAAAACCTATTCTGATTAAGAGCAAAGTTTTTAAATGAGGTCTGAGGATGTAACTGTCTTCCTATGACAGCCTCGGCAATTTATTTCCGCATGCGGTTTGCCTGTCCATAAGAAAACAATCTCTGATTTGCTACGAAAAGCAGCTGCAAGTGGTATCAGATTTGGTTTGGTTTCATAATCTCGCCTTGCCATCTCAGGGTGTCCTTCACTCTAACTGATCCTGAAGCCTGATGTTTGTTTCATGGTTGAACCTTTAACATACAACTGCTCACATTCTTTCTCTCAAATTTAAAAGTCAGGGCAGAAGGACACAGAACTCTCAATAAGCCCCACCACCACCTTGTACACAATATAAAGAGACAAAGCTTCAGCCATTCAGTTATTGCCACACGCCGCTTATTACACCAGGTCTAGAACATTCACCACCTGAGCCTTGGATGGTATTTAATGGAGTGAGGTGCATTGTGCTACAAAGCGTGTTTGCTCGTACACTTTCACGTGAGGAGATATGAACAGGCCTAAAAATTTTTAAGAACGTTGCAGACGTACAATGTTGCTAATACAGTGCATTTACTGGAAGTTCAAGTTATATGTCCAGAGATGGCAAGAAAAGCTGTATTCTGAGGTCTGCTCGCACAAAACAGTTGAGCTGGCTGCCCCTTTTAACATACTAAAAACACTGCCTTGTGTTAAAAAATGTGGTATATAAGCATATGTGGGCGTTAGGTTTTTTTCACGATCCCATTCTGAACAGCAGTTTAAAAGACGTTTGTGGCTGCAGCCCCACCATCTAGCATAGTTCTAGGCACGTAGTTACCAAACAATAAATATTTGATTGGTGGATTACTGAACAGAAATAACTATTTTTAAATAAAATTCAAATCCAGCATTTATATAAGATCCATGGCTTATTAGCAAGAGCCCTTGAGATACAATTTTTAGAACACTAGACCCAAAGACGAGGAAATGAAAATCAAAGAGGAAAATTCCCTGATCACGAATCTGAGAGTAGGGTGGTGGTCCCTCGGCAGGGGAACTCCTGGTGTGGCAGAGTGTGGCCCAGGGCCCCAGTCCCGCATACACGTCCCTCCAGTCTCCACAGTGATGCTTCTGTAAGTCGCTTAGAAAGCAATGTGGTAATAGATCGACGCTGGGGGGATTCCGGGAGAGACGGGATGACTGGAGTGAACGAAGAATATTTTTTATTTTTTACTATTTAACATTTTATTGATAAAAATATCTATGATTATAAACTGCATTAGGTTTTCTATTATCAAACACATGGTTAAGAGAAAGCAGGACATAAAATGACAAACTTATGGCTCTCCCAGGCTTCCCAGGAACCCGATCACAGCTTTATATAGGCCTGGTCAACGGATGGGCATGGCACCGGAGTGACAGGACCTTTGGAGGCATCTGCTTCCACCCAGTGGCTCAGGCTAACTGGGCAATGTCACAGGGAGACAATTAGCTGGAAGGAGGGACAACAAGGCATGGATCAGGACCAAGAGGAGCTATCCCACAACCCCCATCATTCACTCAACGATCAGAGCAGAGGCTAACTCAAGGCTGGGGTCAATTTCAGACCCAGAGGAGGCCTCCCCAGGGGTCCAACACCACCTCTGCCTGCCATCCCGAGCATGGCTCCAGGGAACAACTCCAAAAGACAAAGAAATGGCAGGATTCTTGGAGCTCTGAGCTTGCCCGTCTTCACACCTACATAAAAACAAGATCATGGGGCTCCCCTGGTGGCGCAGTGGTTGAGAGTCCGCCTGCCGATGCAGGGGACACGGGTTCGTGCCCCGGTCTGGGAAGATCCCACGTGCCGTGGAGCAGCTGGGCCCGTGAGCCATGGCCACTGAGCCTGCGCGTCCGGAGCCTGTGCTCCTCAACGGGAGAGGCCACAACAGTGAGGGGCCCGCGTACCACAAAAAAAAAAAAAAAAAAAAAGATGACACGTACCAAGAAGTATGGTATTTATGTGAAGAAGTAACAAGACTCAATCTGAAGGAGGAATTTCAAACATAGAAGAGCTCTCATTTTACAGCAGAAGCCATCAAGGTTCATAAAGACTAAAAGACAGGTCTAGCTTCACAGTGTTACCAACTGGTGGTATGTGGGCGAGTACGCTGACTGTATCAATCAGGGTTCACTCAGAGAAGCTGAACCACTAGGAAATATACATTAAGAGATCTAACAAGGAACTGGCTTATGTAGTTGTGGAACTGACTAGGGAAGTCTAAAGTCCATAAGGCAGGTCATTAGGAAGGGAAACCTGGAACTCTTCCAGGCTGAAGATGCTATCCAGAGATGGAATTTCTTCTTCTTCAGGTAAGCCTCCATTCTATTCTTAAGGCTTTTCAACTGACGGAATCAGGTCCACCCAGATTATCTAGAATAATCTCCCTTAAAGTCAACTGATTATGGACCTTAATCACATTTACAAAATAACCTCAGAGCAACACCTACTTTAGTGTTTGACTGAATAACTGACACATAAAACACCATCACATTCATTTATCAATAGCACCCCAGTGATCTCTCCTCTCAGAGGCTTGCTAGTACAACAAACCCGTTAATGAAGAACTTTATCTCCTTGTACTCAATAGATCAAGACCTTTTCCTTGATTAAATTTTATTTCGAAAGGTTCTGGGTGACGATATTAAACATGCTCTACTTTTTTTCTCCAGCTAAAATTACTGAAGACATTGGACCCAACTGTCATAGCTCAGCAGGAGAGAGGTTTGTAGAATTCATGGAAAATCACTTCTTCTAAGAATGTAAGTCCAACAGCCCAAAGTGTATATCACAATTTTTTGTTATCCAAGTCAACCAAAGTAGCAGAGCATGTGTAGACCTAGGAGAATGGAGATGGCTGATCCATTCTCCCACTTCACCCCTCGATACCACACTCACTCTCTCCTCACTATCAAACTCAAGACTCTTTTTTTTTTAATTGAAGACTAGTTGATTTACAATGTTGTATTAGTTTCTGGTGTGCAGCACAGTGAAATATTCTTTTTCAGATTCTTTTCCATACAGTTTACCAAAAGATATTGTATATAGTTCCCCATGTTATACAGTAGGACCTTGTTGTTTATCTATTTTACATATAGTAGTGTGTATCTGCTAAGCCCAACCTCCATATTTATCCCTCCCCCACTTTTTCCTTTTGATAACCATAAGTTTGTTTTCTACACCTGAGTCTGTTTCTGCTTTGTCAATAAGTTCATTTGTGCCACTTTTTTAGATTCCACACATAAGCAATATCATATGATATGTCTTCCTCTGTCTGACTTACTTCACTTAGTATGTTAATCTCTAGGTCCATCCACATTGCTGCAAATGGCATTATTTCATTCTTTTTTATGGCTGTCACACTCAAGATTCTTGAAAGTGTTAACCATGTAAGATGTCTCTACATCCACATTCCACACACACACACACACACACACACCCCGTCACTGTCACACTGCAATCCAGCCCTCCCACCAGCACACTCTATGGAATATATCCCTTAAGGTTACCAATGACTTATTGGTTATTACCCCCAAAGGACCCTGTTGACCCTTCTTTCATGAAATGCATTTTTCCACTGCCTTCCATAACAGCAAAGCCTCTTGTTTTTCCTTCTACCTCTCTTGCTATTCCTTGTAAATCTGATCTTCTTTCTCTTCTTCCATCCTGTAAATGTCCACTTTCTCCAGTCCTCCTCCATTGGACCCTCCTCGTGTTTATACCCTGTCCTTTGGCTTTCATTATAATCTATACACTAATGATTTCCAATCTCTATCTCCATGACAGGTAATGCTTTTGAGTCTCAGGCTCACATGACCTACTGCTATGAACATCTATACCTGGATGTCCCACAAACACTCTGAACTCATTGTCCTTTCCACCGTCCCCACTTCCTCCACTCAATGCTTCTTCCTCGGGTCTCCACCTCCATGACTGGTTCCACCATCCACCTAATGGACCAAAACAGAAACCACGACGTTATCCCACAACTCCTGCCTTTCCCTCAACCCCTTCATACTGTCAGTCAAGTCTTACTTGAGCAGGGAAGAGGAGAGTACAGCTGAAAATCATATTTTCCAGCCTCCTTTGCAGCTAGGTGTGACCATATAATTATTCAGGCCAATGAGATGAAAGCAGGATTGCATGGAACTTCCAGCAGCTGTTTATAGAGGATGACTCAACTTTTGCCCCTCCCTCCCTCCTGTTTCCTCCAAGCTCTTACACAAAAGATGGCTAGAGCTCCATGGCCACCTTAGATCAAGCAGTGACCTTAAGGGTAGAAGCCACAGCTGAAGATGAAAGAGACAGAAGGAGCCTGATACCCTGAGAAGTTCATGGAGCATCACACTAACTCTGGACTGCCTAACTCCAAGTTTATTTCGTGTAAGAAAATAAACCTTGTTTAAGCCACTGTTACTGTACATTTTCTATAATAAGCAGCCAGACAAAATCCTGACTGGTATGCCAAATTATGTTGATTCTTTCTAAATCTTTCAATTCCAACCATTTCTCTCCATCTCTACTACCACTCCTTTGGTTCAAGTTGCCAATGTCAGTTGTTTCAATTACTGAAAGAGCATGTTAACGGGTCACCATACTTGTAGTCTTTCTCCAGACTAATCCACTGTCCATTTCTGAGGGGCAATATAAGATTATGTATCAACGGTGTTAAAAATGTTAGCATTCTTCAACCTAGAAATTTCACTTCTCAGAATTTATCCTCAGGAAAATAATAAGATAGGAAGACAAATAATTATGTTCATGGAGGTTAATAACAGCAATATTTAAATGGTTTATAAATGGAAAAAAATCTAGATGTCCAACAACAGGGGATCAGTTATACACAAAATAGTGCATCTATTCAAGTGAAAATTGGCCTGTCATTAAAAATCCCGATATAGAGTAATATTTTAAGATAGAAGGAAATGTTCATTATATATATATATGTATACATATATAAAAAAGGGTTATAAAACAATATGTACCCTATGTTCCAATTTTATATTTTAATTACATAAATACATAAAGTAATTTCACTCTTATATTTGTATCTATACCAAGAAAGCTATCATTTTAATTCAGATATCACATTAGTATTTAATAAACATCAAGTATATGCTAAATGTATAATAGTTATCTTAGGTATTATAATTTTTTTCTTTATGCTTGTAGTTTTCCAAGATGCAACAATAAATATAAACTGCTTTCAAAAACAGAAAAGATAAATATTCTCAATAAGTCCTGCAAACCTGATCATGCTCATTTCCTAGTTCAAAGTTCTCCACAGTCATCACTTCCTCTGGAAAGCCTTCTCTCATTCCCCCAAGGCTGGTCCTCCCATGGTCTTAGAGAACCCCATCTTGCCCTGTACTAACACTCTTCCCACAGCACGGCAAACTGCCTACTTTCTTAACTATGTCTTGTGCTATACCATAGGTCCAGGGAGCACAATCTCATGTTTGGGATATATTTGGTGTTCTATTTATGTGAAATGAGCAAATGAATGATGGTGTTATGAATTCAGCCACATCTACACCTCTCTTCACCATCCAAGAGATGCCAAAAAGGACCCACATCTTTGGAAGCTAAATGTGTCTCCAATACTTAAGATCTTTGCTAATTACCATGCCTGAACCATCCCTTATCAACTGATCAGGCTGCAAGAAGCCTCCTTTATATAAACTCCTTATATAAACCCCTTTCAAGGACAGTTTAAGCCCCTGAAGAAATGATCTTATGTGATGAGGAATGACTTCACATAAAAGTCTATACTACTTGAAAACAAGCTGATATCTACCCACATGGGATCATTTAAAATAACTTTCAAAAGCTGGGAGAATCATACACCCATTCAATGTTCCTCAGGTGCCTACCATGTGCCAAGAAATCGATTCAACTCATCCGATATATCTTCTTTGATGATATTTGCCTCTGCAAATACTGGTACAGAGATTCAAGAAGTTCTACCACTGACCATTTGTTCTGTGACTACACGTTTCACCTCAGGCACGCGTGGTAAGTAGGAGAATATGCCAATGTAACAAGTTGTGTTGATTCTTATGTGATTTTCATCGTTTGTTAATATTTTTAAGCAATCATAGGAAAGAGCTCTCACAAGGAAAGAGAAAGACAAAGATGTTTGAAGACCTTAGAACAAAGCTGGAAACGCACTCAAGTGTCTTCCTTTAATATGAGTAGGGGCCGATCGTGGCATCAAGCACTACTACCTTTCCACCATCTTAACTTGCCTAGCAATGCTGCAAATTACAGATGAAGAAGCTACAGAAAGACTTCTCTCTATACAGATGAATGCAGAGGGCTATGCTCTGGGCCAGATTTAATTTCAGTGAAAATGGTCTCTATTAGAAGAGAATGACATCTGTGATCTACAGAGAGAAGAAAGAAGCACAAGCCCAATTTGAAGGCTGTAAAGGATGGACTGACCTGGGGAGGGCAAACACCAGCCTGGTGGAGATTTAACTGACCTGTATTTTTATTAGATTTGGTTTTGTTTCTGTTCCTGGTTACGAAGTTCCAAATGTTTTCAGCAGTCAGCCTCAATCCTGTTTTTCCCATAAGCCTGTTATTTTCAGTGCGTGATTTTGCAGGACGCAGGGTGCGTATGTAGCGCTATAGCGGAGACACCAGTGTTCATCACTGCAGCAGCATGGATTTTTTTTTTTAACGTCTTTATTGGAGTATTATTGCTTTACAATGGCGTGTTAGTTTCTGCTTTATAACAAAGTGAATCAGTTATACATATGTCCCCATATCTCTTCCCTCTTGCGTCTCCCTCCCTCCCACCCCTCTAGGTGGTCACAAACCACCTAGCTGATCTGCCTGTGCTAGTAGCATCGATTTTTAACTAGAGTAAATTTCTTTCAACAAAACTAAAATCCTATTATTATTGTTATTTATTTTATTTGGAATGAAATGAAAGCAGTATTTTTTAATATATGTACCCATTATTATGCACGTATTATATAAACATATATATGTATATATTATATACATATGATATAAACACATACGTATTTATTAGATATGGATATATGCATGTATATCAATCCCCCCTCAAAAAAAAACACATGGCACATTTGATCCTTTTAAGATAGAACTTTGGGAAATATAAATCAACAGAATGTTGACAAACATCAGGAACTGACACTGCTAAGTCCATCTCGATAAATTTCAACTTGGCCACTATTGACCTTCTCTATAGACATACAGCATTCTCTTTGAACATTTTTTCCAACAAAGTGGAGACCTCCCCCATAATGTCAGCTAATCACAGGGGAGAGAGTATAAAATACCACCCAAGAGCGACGGGGAAAGCCACAGGGTTGAAGCTTACATGCATTCAATGAACGCATCTTTTAGTGAATAACCGTCTAGCTCTCTGGAAGGCGACTCAGTCAAACTTCCTTTCAGAGAGAACTGAGAGCCACCCCTACACATGGTATTACCACCACGGAGAGACCACAGGCCAGAGAAGAAAAGAGAACAGAGAGTAGCGCTCAACACAAGCATAACAAGGTCAGCCAAGGTTCTTTACCTATACTTAAGTCAGTCTTCTGTTCAGTGATTCAGTGAACAAGCATTTGAATGTGCAAGGACACAGAGATGGACAAGACAACTGGGCTCCTTATTCCACTGATTATGTCTTCCTGACATCCAAGCATCTTAGCGAATGTTCACGAGCATCCTGGGGCTACAAACTCTAACGCCTACGGGAGCCAGATAAGTAATTTATGAGTGAAGCAGAAAGGGTACCTGGTACGAGGGAGCACTGGGACAATTATACACTAGACATCACATGCCCCATCTAAAGGCATTCAAATCCAATTCTCTTATCTACCATCAAGGTGAGGCAAAACACACAGATAGCCTAGACGTGGCTCACAGATTACCATTTTATGACTCTTACGTTTAGCAAAATGTAGACCAGAGCATCTGGATAAGGAATTTCATTTTGCATCTAGATTATCTGATTTTAAAATGCTCAACCCATATTTAAGATCACCTTCCTATAGGTGATGGCTATAACATACCGGACGATGATGAGAACTCTGCTATAAGAGAAATAATCTATCAAGAACCAAAATTTTGGAAACTGAGCTTGATTCCATATTTCTTCATTATGACTGAAGACTGCCATTAAATAAACAAAGTTTTCATTTGTTGGTGTCTTTAAAATTAGCACCTATTCCTTAAAAGATGCTACTCAGGGAAGGTTTACTCTTTCCAATTTCACTGTCTGAAGCACCAAAGAGAAGTTGAAGAATCTCTACAATCCAAATCACATCTTCACCATAAAAGGTCAAGGACAGTGTCAGCAGACACACAGGTGAAATAAATCAATTACAAATGTAATAGTTCTTGCCCACTCAAAATGTGGGTTCTTGGTCAGAGGTTACAAGAAGCCATTTTATATACCCTTGAGTATAATATTTAATTAAAGTAATATGATAATTGAGAATGGTGTCAGTTTTCCTCTTTTTTTTTTCTTTAAAGGTCAACCAATGTACTGGATATTCCAAGATTTGTCCTTAAATCAACATCCTATTTTTTACACACACAACAGTTTTACAGTTACAAATATATATGCTAATGGACAGTTAGCACATATTAATTGTTTTTAAAGCTAAATCTGGTCAACAAATTAAATTCCTCAGTATGTGTTATGTAATGTAGACACAGGCTATAAAAATGTTGACATTGGTTATATATTCGTAATGCAATTTAGCCGTTTTAGTAATGACTGTGCAAATAATCAGCCACAGGAAAACTATTTTACATCTAGTACAATTACCTACTATCACAGAAGTAATTATTATTATTGTCTTGTTTACTGAACTTCAATAAGAACTCGGTGAGATGCTAAGATACTTCCAAGGCAGGTGTGAAAACTCCCCTCTTAACAGACTCATCTGGCAACTATAATTACCCATGTTAAGGAGGGCATTTCAGATGATCATTACACAAGAAATTATCCCCAGAAGGTTCATAAGTTCCAAACTTTAAATGGAGAAATACTGACAGCTCCTAACGTGTCCTCTTAATTCCCTCTTGACGCAGCTTTTCACCAGGCAAGGTCAGCAGCTCTAAGATGACTCAAGATCAATGGGTAGAAAAATCCATACTCCCAGCGAGATGAGCTTTGCCCCTGAACAATATCTACTTTTGGCCAATGCCCTAATAGTGCTGGTTATACTTCGGGAAGCTCAATCAAACATCCCGTTTTACTGTGCTTCAACTTTCTTGGTTTCAGAAATTGCTCCACCATCTTAAAATAGGCAAAAGTGCTTGGATGACCCATTGGGCACAACCTGCCAAAGTTCTTCACCAGGTCTCTACCCAGCTTCATCTTCTCTGTCAGCACAGGGATGAGGAAGGCAGTAGGGTAGAGAAGAGGTCAACCTGCATCATTCTTTCAAGGAACCCAGGAACATGTTAGCTGGATGGTTCAGCCCCAGCAAATATCATGGGGTTTCGGTCAGTATGTTCACCAGTGCAGTGCTCATCTGAATGCTTGACTGGGGCTGGAGGTTCTGCTTCCAAGGTGGCTCACAAACACAAGCTTGTTAAGCTAGTGCTGGTTGTTGGCAGGAGGTCTCAACTCCTCGCCACATGGACCTCTCCATAGGACTGGAGTGTCCTCTCATGACACCCGAGCCCACTAGTGGTCCATGACTGCGCCTCACCAAATCCAGAATCATCCAAAAGAACTTGGACGCACAGGAAGCTGAGATGCTACCTTGCCTGTTCTCCACTCTTCCTCTCTCACACCTGCCAGCAAATCCACCACCTGAAAAAGCTTCAGCTGTCCAGAAAGCCCAGAGGAAAAACTTCACTGTGGGTGAATCACCCCTGTGGTCTCCTACCCAGAAGGCTAATTCCACCCCTTGGGGTGCTCATCTCAATTTAAGCAAAAGCCTTGAGAACCAGGGCTAGTGTTAATCGATTTAAGCACAGGGGAGTCCAGGTCCAGGCTGAACTCTGACTTGCTTCTTGGAGGATCAGCAGGCCTTCAGGATGAAGATGGCAGGTCTCTTAGCTTCCTTATCCTGAACCTTCTCTTGGGGCCAACAGCTCTTTCGGGCATTTTCCCCAAGGAAAGGGGGTTGCTTCTTGTTTTGTCCACTTGTCGGGAATCCAAAAGCAGTAACTGTTGTATCCAGAGCTAGTAAAACCTAGCTCCCAGAGGCCATGGCTATTTCTCCACTGTTTCAAAGATGTCAGACTAATGTCTTCCTTGAGCACTTTTGAGACGCTTTCAAAGTATCTGATGCTGGCCACTAACCTGTGTGGACCTGGAGACAGGTATCCACCGAGGGTGACGTAGAGCGTTGGAAGCTGGGCTCACATCCCATGTCATCTAGCAACGTGCTACCACCCACCTCCGCCTTCCATGTGCTCTTCCTTCCACCGAAGGCCCTCTACAGCGCCCCCTCTCGCCCCCAGTGAGCACGACACCCGCAAGGACCGCCCCCACGCCCCAGCCCCGAGCCCGTGGCGGGGGCAGCAGGTGGGAGGAGGGGGGAGGTGGCCTGGTGGCCCCAGGGAGCGATTTGGCGGGTGCCTCCCGAACTCTCCACCCGGCCGCCCCCACCGCGGCCGCCCCCGCAGGACCCCGCCTCGGCCCGGCCGGGCTCCGCTCCGTCGGCCCGCCCCCATCCCCTCCCGCGCCCCCGGCCCAGCCCGGGCCGCGCACCCCCGGCCCCGCACCCCCGCCGGCCGCCGCGCGGCCCCCCCGCATTCCCGGCACGTCCGGCGCCGACTTTTACCTGTACTTTCTGCACTCGAGGCGGCTCGTCGGGCGAGAAACACCTCCCCGGGACCGCTACCTCCCCCGCCCCGGCTCCGCCCGGCTTCCTCCTTCCCCTCCAAGGCCGCAAAGTAGATGGAGTAAGAGAGTGTGTGTGCGAGAGAAAGAGAAAGAGGGAGCGGGCGCGGGCGCCACGGGAGGGCGGGCGGGCGGCGGGCGGGAGGCGCG